>NC_092505.1:3844447-4146318 GCF_047511675.1 Marmota flaviventris | reverse complement strand
TTCCACTTAATCACCACTTTAAAGACTTCATCTCCAGATGTAGGCACATTCTGGGGACTGGGGCTTAGGACTTCAACATATGAAGTGGGGATCGGGGTGGAGGGGCAACTCAGCCTGTGACAATCCCCAGACAACAACAGTCCCAGAGCCTTCTCTTCATAGGGCTCCTCCGGCAATGGGATCAGGGTGCACAAACCACAGGTTAAATATGATGCACCTCCTGGGGAGTCCATTTGACCCCGACTACATTATGCCTACAAATATATATATATATATATATGGAATAAAATTTATCGCAAAATGAAACCCATGCTGGCCTCAGACAGTCCTGAACCGGCTCGTAGACCTGGAAGGGTGTGAATTCTCCTTCTGTTGCAAAACTTCTTCAAAGTCCTGTGGAAAGAGTCAAATTCGTCCAGGACAGAGCCCATCCTGGCATCCCTCCCCCCACCGTGCTTAATGAGTGCTATTCTGATAAGGAAAGCGAGGGCTCTGGGCCCCTGGTGTGTAAATGATGTCGAAGCTTCACTAGGCTAGAAACAGGCTGAGTTTTGCACTCAGGCACAGTTTCATCCCCAGGGGGCTGCTCATTTATTTTAACTGATTGGAGTTGTTTAAATTCGTTGAAGAGCTCCATCTGAGCTCAAAGCTGCTAATGGAAGCAGAGCACAGCCTCCCGGCCGAGGGACGTGTCTTGGGACATGGAGCAAGGTCCTCTAGGAAGGGGCACACCAGTCCACCGTGTCACCACTGAATGTTGTGCTGAAGAGAAACCGAAGTAGCCAAAGAATGGCTGCATGATTCCTTTATGAAAACTCTAAAATTATTACTAGATATTAACAGTTGGAATAAATGGAGATTGATAGCATGTTCCTGGTATAAATGAGCAAAACAGTACACATAATAGCAGATATGCCAATTAACCAACCTAACATACTAGATAGGGTAATGATACCTAAATTAATCTCTATATTCAAGGCAATCTTAACATTTCAGCTGGATTTTTAAAAATGAATTCGATATAACAATTCTAAAATTATATAGAAAGGAATAAAGATCTATAAATAGCTACATAGATTTGGATTAAAAGTGAGCATAAGGATCAGTGTAGACTTAACTTGAGATAACCATTGCCACAAAAAACACAGGTTTCGGGCAAAATTCGGAGAGACAGAAGGACAGGTCAGAGCTGGCCCCCCACCAGCCTTGTGTGTCATCAAGGAAACACTGAGAAGCAGTGCAGAAGGAGGAAGTGCTTAGTGGGTGATTTGCAAGAAATTGAATTATTGTGGAGAAAAATAGAGATTTACTCCCAGTTGATGTCATACAAAAATTTAAACTCCAGTTTAAAACTCAAAGTTGAAAGTAATTTCAAAAAATGTAGAAGATGTCTTCCTAACCAAAAATTAACACAGGGCTTTTTAAACAAGAACCAAAAAGAACAAAGCACGATATAATTTATAAATGGATCAACTTGAATATAGTGAAATGAAAGCTTTTAGTTTAGAGACAAACGTCACACAGCTACTAGAGACATGACAGACTAAGCTATTTGCCACATAAAAAATCAACAGCACAATGATACCTAGAATATATGCACACTCACACAAATCAACAAAAAAGAAAACCCTATAAAGTTAAAATTCTATAGGAAAAAAAACCAGAAGAAATAGCAGAAAGATATGTACAAATGAGTATGAAAATCACTAGTGATCAAAGTAACACAAATAAAACCTTCAGTTCACTCCTGCAGTGACCTCAAAGTGACTGAGAATGGATGATTCATCTCTCAGGGTTCTGGAGGCTGAAATTCCAAGGCCAAGTCCAGCAGTTCCCATGGCCTAGCAAGGCCCTGTCTCCTCCTCCACATGGTGCCTGTTGCAGCTCTCTCTAGAGGGGATGAACTTCGTGCCCTCACATGGCAGAACAGATGGAAAGGCCCAAATTCCCCCCCTCAAGCCCTTTCATAAGGCACCAGTCTCACCCCTAAGTGACCTAGTTGCCTCCTAAGGACCCCACCTCCGAAGACTGTTGTTTTGAGGACTGAATTCCAACATGAACTTTGGAGGTGCACAAGCATTCAAACCCCAGCATGACCATGAGTCAGAGCACCCTGTGGACACGGTGGGTCACACCAGGAGTTGGGGAACATGTGGGGAGATGGAAGCCGTGTGCACTGCCCCTTCTTCACGGTGCATGAATATTCAAGAACATGAAATAAACACATTGTGGGGGGTGGCTATGCGGGGGGGCGGGGAGTGTGTGGGAGAGGGGGAGCCAAACAGGGGTGGGAGAGTAAATGGAGAAGAGCCTCCCAAGTGCCGATGACCACAGGGCGCCACGGTCTTAGGCGTATGAGGACCCAATTCCACCCTAGGACCCAAAGAACAGTTTTAAAAACCATGTTTACTGCAGGAATCGTACATGATTGTAGCTATCAAGGCATAAGGGCTTCCTGAACTGTGAGTGTCAGACTAGCTAAATGTACACGTGCTTCCTGGGCACACAGGGAACCTGCATTTGCCCACACCCCTGAAGTCCACCTGGTTGAGACCACCTGGTGGGCACTGGCCAGTGAATGCACTGAAATGTCACTTTGGCCTGGACCCAAGGCCTCTCCTGTGCTCTGTGGTGCTCTCTCTCTCTCTCTCTCCCGACTATGATGCTGAACATGAAGGACTCAGGATAAGGAAGACACCTGAGGAAGAGAGCAGAGGTCTTCATCAGCACGTGGAAGAGAGACAAGAAAACCACCTACCCCCTCAGATCCAGGTCCGTGTCGAGCCACTGGGATTTGGTGGCTGCTGCTTAGCCAGAATAGAATATTATTCCAACCTTGGGTCTCACTTAAAGTAAGTAAACAAGGGTATGTGCTCAGGTAGCACCAGGCCAGTTTGAATCCTGAGAGACTTAGGTTTAGAGGTGATGAAGTGGAAGAGAAATCGGCATCTTGCTGGTGCAGTTCCTCGATGGAGAAGTGCTCTCACACTGTGCTCTGGCTCCAGCAGGGGTCCTCACTCAGAGCACGCGACTCTGAGGCAGAGTAGAACAGGGGTGTCTGCTGAGCTGGCCTTCTTCAAGAACTCCTCTGGAACCCCAAAACATCTTCCAGAGAAGGACTCCCAGAGAAACATCAGAAGAGGGAGACTTGGAATTTTCTTGTTCAAGCTAAAACCACATTCCCTTAACAGACTATGCATCCATTTGTGAAATGGAATGCACAAAGGAATAAAGATGGAAATATTTCTTACTACTTGAGAGTACCAGGAGGTTGAGGTTTGGGATTGGTGAATCTTAATCCCACCTCTTCTTCTTCTTCGGGTTTCTACACATAATGGACTTGCAATAAATTTTAAAGAGCAGTGCAGAATTTTCAGGAGGTTTTCCAAAGGAGACTGGGTGAGCCTTTGTATTGTAAGCCTACAGTGAACTCTTGGACCACCTCCATCTTTTCTCCTGGATATCTCACCAACCCAGGGTTCTCTTCCATTGTTCCCATACCCAGCACCCAGGAGACCTCTGCACCCTCCTCCTCAAACATGGCAGATCCACTGACTTACACCAATCCTGGTGACAGGGGAGTCCAGAAACTAAAGATTCGGTTTCTAACCTGAGCCTTATACCTAAACATTCACCAACAAAAGCATCTCGGAAGCAATCAATTGATCTTATTATTACTGCACATGTGTTTTAAAATGTTAATGAATGTGTGATTTCTCTTCAGAGGTAAAAATTCATTTAAGAAAATTCCTCTTATTCGTCCATTAGCTTCAGGGGTCTTCCCTGAGTGTCGGAGTCACATAAATGATCATATCTTTCTTTGTCCTCTTAGTGTGTTTGGACTTTTATAACAAAATATCACTGACTGGGTGATTTACAAACCATGGGAATTTATTTCTCACAGCTCTGGGGGCTGGGAAATGCAAGGTAGAGGCAGAATCAGTGTCTGGTGAGGGCTGCTCTCTGCTTCCAAGATGGCGCCCAATTTCTGTGTCCTCACGTGGCAGAAGACAGAAGGCAAAAGAAACAACTCCCTCACACTTTCTTTTTCCCCACTTAATTTCACATTTTATTCTTATTAACTGGGTGGGAAAGGAAGGAAATCACCAGTTACAGAATTGTACTCTTCTGTTGTGAGGAGGAGGGGGCGCTTCTGGGGAAATGGCAGGAGCACATACAGGATTGTCCTGTTCCCGGGCTCCCATCCAGGGACCTGAGGATCCTCCGTGAATATCAGGTGGAGGGATCCACAGCAGTGCCTCAGAGGAAATGGAGATTCCACAGTCTTGGGGCTGGTACTCAGGAGGTGGGAGGCCAACAGCATCTTTACAGAGAGGACCTGTGAGGCCACTGTCCTTCTGTCTATCTCCCAGGATCCTGTATAGGGCCTATCTATAAAGATAAGGCAGTGGTCACTCCTTGGTCTCTTGTTGGTCCTACAGAGAGTCCAGTACAGAGCCTGCAAACTTATCAGCATATTTCCCACTTTTTTCCAACCCTTCTTTATGCCCCTCTGGGCAATTGCTCTTGATACTATGGGATTGTTCTTCTTCACTCTGACGTACACTTCCCATTCAAAGAAATTCCCATTCTTGCGGGAAACTCCAGATATCCTGGTTACTCCATGGTTTAATTACCTGGCCTGAGAGCTTTCCTGATTCCTGGTTTTCTTTTCCCTCCTTGAGTAGCTGGGCATTTCTGGAAACTTCATTCGGAAGCACCATTTTCTCCATCTTATTCCTGGGTTCCCTCTGGGATTC
The DNA here is from genome assembly GCF_047511675.1 of Marmota flaviventris. Classification (NCBI taxonomy): domain Eukaryota; kingdom Metazoa; phylum Chordata; class Mammalia; order Rodentia; family Sciuridae; genus Marmota; species Marmota flaviventris. The sequence goes on along the minus strand of NC_092505.1, from coordinate 4,141,558 downwards.
TCCTCACCACAGCTGTGGGGCCTCTTCAGTCTGCAGAACAGGAGCACGTGTTCCGCCACGGGCGAATCAGGAGGTGCTTGAGTGTAGAAATGTTTGCTCCTCTCTGCTCTTTCTCACACTTTTATAAAATAAGGTCGTTAATTCCATTTATGTGGGCTCCATGATGCAATCACTTTCTACGAACCAGAAATCTGGACTCAGTATCCCTGGGATGATTTAATCACCTCACAAGGGCCCCACTTCTGAATACCACCATGTTGGTGTTTAAGTTTCGAGCTACCAATTTTGGGGGACACATTTAGACTGTAGCACCATCCCAGTGGCTGGCACCTCCTCATAGCATGGCAGCCACGGATTTCTCACATGTGGGCCAGGCCTTTTCAGGGGCATGTGCAAGGGCTCTGGGGCTGCTGCTCAGCTTTAATTCTGCTGAGTCACATGTTTACCACATCTGAGGAGGAAATACAGACATCCCAACCCTTGCCATGAAGATCCTCAAGGTCGCATTAAGGAAGAACATTTATGAGAGAAGTGTTTGTGGCCATTTTTGGAAAATAGTGTCGTCAAACATGCTCAGAGGAAGGTGGGTGCATCATCTCAGGTATCATGAAGCTGACACTTCACGGGTCAAAATGATTGAAAATAAGCAGTTTTGAATGATTTGACATACATCATTTGTTTTATGCATTTTTCTGCTTCTGCACCTCCCAGTCCATACATTGTATGGTTGACTCTCAATGGATGTTCACAGAATGAGGAAATAGCAGAATGTGTATCATAACAAAAGATGGAAGAAAGTCCTAAGTCCCAGGGCCTTTGGCTTCCTGCCAGTTGGTGCATTAGTTACGTATGGACGTGGAACAGATTCCTTCAAACTTGGTGCCTTATAACCCAGAGATTCATTTTCTTTGATTCTGGAAACCAGAAGTCTGGACTGGGTATCCCGGGTGTCAGTGGGCTGCGGTCCTCTGATGTTCCAGGGAGGAATCTGCTGGCCTCTGCCAGTTACTGGCAGCTGCTGGAGCTCCCTGGCTGGAGGCTGCCTCACTCAAGGCCTTTGGGGTGTGTGCAGACCCCTCTGCCTCTCTGGGATGAGACGATTATAATTGCACTCAGATAACCCAGGATGATCTCCCATCTCAAGACCCCAACTTCAACCATGATCTTTGCCTTACAAGGTGACTGCATCACAAGTTCCAAAGATTAGGGGAGACATCTTGAGACACTGTCATCCAGCCTAGCAGGGTCTGAAATAGAAAGTTCAATGCACACTCTGGGAGCGCTTTTTCCAGGACAGTTTTGGGAGCGTTGGCAGGACCTGAGAAGCTGGAGAGGAAGTCATGCCCCGGGCGGGGGGTGGGGGCAGGCAGGCTGCCTGGGATGACTTTGGTTTTCGGAGTCCCAGGTCCAGGGATGGGGAGAAAATGTGAGATGACAGAAGTTTGAGTTTTGCTTTATAAACTGACATTTCAGAATACTTTTGTTTTCCTTTTTATCATCAGTATTTTAAATCAACAAATGAAAACAGTGTATGTTTATGAGGAAGAGGGGGATGTTTTGATCTGTGTATACACTGTAAAAACATTTACTCAGTCAATTAACATATCCATCTTTTGAATCAGCTGCTGACATTGTGGCCACTGCATTTCTTCTACATCTAGAGGAGCTGCCAGGGTTAAGCACCCACCATGTGCCAAGATGGCTACCAAAAGGTGGCACGGAGATGCTGCTCTGGTCTGAATGTTTGGGTCCCCCCAGAATCCGTATGTTGAAATCCCAACCCCCAAGGTGGAGGGTTAGGAGCAGAGGCCTGAGGGATGAACAGGCTGGGAACCAGGAAGGGGCCCTCACCAGACGGGAACCGACTCACTCGTTGACCCCGCACTTCCGGACACCAGACTTCGAGGGACAGGTTTATGTTGTTTACCAGCCACCTGGCACCTCAAGCTGATGAAGACACCTGTCAGCTCCCGCCATCTCCCAGGGCACTCTGTGCCTAGCAGTTCAAGTGCTCCACTGCAGTTTCCACCCCAGCAGGAGCATCCCGAGACCAGGTCCCTCCAACACACTCAGCCTAAGGAAATAGAGCTCACGCCAGGCTCTGGAACATTCCAACCCCCGTCAGCCCACTCACTGCCCATCAAGACTCCTGTGAAGGGCATGGGCCAGAGGTGGCTATGTGGGACGCAGCAGTCGCCATTATGAAGGGAGACCTGATATCTGCCCTAGGGATGCTTGACAGACCTTTAGCCTCCTCTCCTTCTGGGTCAGGATCATGCTGATTAGATCAACCAACTCAGGGGCACAAGGTATGGGAATGCTGGGGGGTCGGCAGGAGCCACTGGAACCCTGTGAGGCAACAGGTCATCTCTTCCTAACTGAAGGTCACTAAAAGGTAACTGTGGCCCGGCCAGGAAAGCCCAGCTATGCTGGGAGGGAGCCCACCTCCAGGCAGGCCTCAGGAGCCGTCCAGGTGCCTCCTGTATGCGTGGGTTTAGGGGAGAGAAGCTAAATGCGAGCCTATGGCAGAAGATTAAACAGCATCCCCTCAATCCCCGACTGTATGGCTGTCCCCGCTCTAATTACATGCCATCAGATTCGAAGGCCACCAGATGTTCAAGGCCTAAGCCAGGAATTACCCACTTGGCCACTATTTTTGTGAACGAGCCCTTCAATTGGAAGGGCAGAGCTGCATGGAAATTAAACAAGAGCACTCTGAGCGTCCACGGTAAGTGAGATAATGGGGGTTAGCCAGAACATGAACCGTTTTCTTTCCAACAGGACCAGAGCTTCTAGGCCGATGCGCATGACTTTAATTACAGCAAAGACATCTGTGGGAATATTTCCCCGGCAGGTGCTCCGGGTTCTTCTGAGCCCATCGAATCCCCTCTTCAGCTGCTATCTTGGGAGACAAAGTCTGTCTCAGAGGCTGTTTTTCTTCTTGATGCTTCAGTAAAGAAGACTTCTTCCATTTAAAAAGAAAAAGAAAAGAAAACCTAAAGCCACTCTTTCCTTCCTTTAACAAGAAGACCAGTGTGAGAGGCAGCGAGGAGCGGCTCTCTTGTTGGTGCCTCATTGGTTTCACGGTTATTTCCAGGAGGTGAGTTAACCCTGATTCTGGGTCGAGGAGACACCTTGCAGAAACCAGGGGCGTCAGCCGAGGTGACCCCATCTGTGCTCCTCTTGATCATGCAGCTAAGTGGGACACACGTTGTTAAAGGTCTGATTCCAGTTAATTTGGTGTGAAATCCCAGTATCTGACGGGCCTGTCCTGCTGGGACAGCCCCTGCCCTTGACATTGGTGGCTCCTGGCTCAGGCTTTTCTCTGAAAGCGTGACAGGGACAACTGGCCTGAGAAGTGCTGAAACACCCGACTGGAACTGTGCAGCAGGGCCTGCGTTTGTTTCCTGGTGCATGTTAGCTAATTAGCACAAACTTGGTGGCTTAGGATACAATAATGTGACTCCCCATTGAAGTGCAGAATCAAGGTGTGACGGCGCCCGCTCCCACTGCAGCCTATAGGGGGCGCCCTCCTGCTCCTCCCAACTTTGGTGGTTGTGGCAATCCTGGCTGAAGATAGCAGCTCTCCTAGGTCCACCCATCTCCATGTGGCCTTTTTCCAACGCCTGTCTGTGTCTCCTTCTGTCTCTGTTAAAGACACCTGTCATTGAACGTGGAAGCTCACAACTCACCCTGATTGAAATAATCTCATCTTTATAGCCTTCTCATCTTTATATCCTTCTTTTATTTTATTTTTTTCTGGTACCAGGGATTGAACTCAGGGGTGCTTAACTACTGAGCCACAGTCCCAGCCCTTCTTGTGTTTTATTTAGAGACAAAGTCTCCTGAGTCGCTCAGGGCCTTGCTAAGTTGCTGAGGCTGGCTTTGAACTCACTATCCTCCTGCCTCAGCCTCCCAATTTAGATCCTTTTTAACTGCACCTTCAAAGAACTTGGTTCCAAATAAGGTCATGTTCTGAGGTTCTAAGAGGGCAAAACTTTTGGGAGCCACTATTAAACCCACCACACTGGGAAAGAAAAGTACAAATGAAACAGAATAAAGAATCTATAAATAAAAACGATTTCCTACTGAAATTCAGTTCATAATTAAAGTGACATTTCAAACTCATGGGGAAGAGAGAAATTATTAATAAAGGCAAATGGAAAATCTGACTGTCTGGGAAAAATAACTCTGGGTTTGTATCTCATTCATTATTCCCAAACTAAATGGTAGCTGGCAAAAAGATTTAAACAGGGAAAAATTAATCCTAAAAGTTCTAGAAGAAAGGATGGACAAATGAGTTGGTGATGTATGCAGGGTCCAAATTTCAGAAGTCATGAAGCAAACAAAATTGCAGAGTTTCACGTGGGAAAGTGTCATAAAAAAACAAAAAACGAAGAAGTGTACATGCTTTAAAAGCAGCTGGTCTTCCTTTATTTGCAGAGCTTCTACAAATGCGTGAGGAAAATCTAACAGTGCAATTTGAAAAATGATCAAATAATAGAAATGAGAATTTGCAAAGAAGATAGATACAAATGCCCTATGAACCCATAAAATAAGGAAATAAAATAATGAAACATCGTTATTCTGACATAAGGTGGGAAAAACAGATGGCACTCAGTTCTGGCAAGAATTTGAGGAACTGGGTTCGTAACTTTCTATCAGTGAGACCAGAAACTGGAGCAAATGTTGACAGTAACTTGAAATTCTTAAAATGTGCAAACAACTTGGGATTCAAACCAGTGTCAAAACATATTGCTCAAACTCTTATTTGCAAGATTATTTATTGCAAATGGCTTATGATATCTAATGAAAATAAGAACAATAAACAAACAACATGTTCTGCAATGAGGGATCGACTGAATGAAGTATTTCACCTCCATGGAATGGAATATGCAATGATTAGACAGTGCCCCCAAAGAGCTTGTGTTGGAAGCTAACCCCTTGGAACCAAGGCGGGAGGGGAGCCTCTTGGAGGCACCTGGGTCACAGGCTCTGCCCCACAAATGGCTGACATCATTTTCTCGGGAGCAGGCCACTGTCACAGGAGTGGGTTTGCCATACACAGTCCTGCCCCCTTACTCTTTTTCTCGCCCCCTCCTGCCCTTTGCCCTCCACCATGTGAAGACCCAACAAGAAGTCCTGGGCCAGAAGTTGGCGCCACGCCCTCAGACTTCCCAACCTCCAACACCAAAGAACTCTCTGTTCATTCTAAACCATCCCGCTGCGGTGTTCTGATTAGCCCACAAAATGGGACAAAACAGAATATAAAGAAGATATTTTAAAAGAATAAAGTAAAACTGTATTTGCTGCAATGGAAAAATCTACAAAATATCTTACTAAGTGACAATTTAGGAACAAAATCCTGGCTCTGCCCTCCAGGATCTCCTCCCTCCAGGCCCCTTCAGGTCTGCTAGTCCCTGCAGCGCTCAGGAGACAACCGAAACTTCTCCCCGGCAGGAAGCTTGCTACCCCCATCCCAAGCCAGCGTTTTTCTGCTCATCAACCAAAAGGAAGAGAAAGATTTCCAGCCTTCTCTACCCTCAAATTTTAATTTAAAAACAAAACAAAACAAACAAAAAAAAACCCTCCATGAACGATTCCGGTGGTCTCGGCTTTACCAGAGCTCACGCCCAGCACGCGTGCGGTGCTCGGGGAAGCAGCAGCAATGTGATGGGCTGGCCTTGGGTGAAATGCTCTTTTGTGGCCAAAGGGCACAAACACCGTGAGTGATGCTCCCCAGGTACGCCATGGTCTCATCTAACAGCTGGAGTAGCACAAGGGACAGCAGGCGCACACACAGGAGAGCCAGCAGGCGCTGTCCTGCGTTAAGAGTGCACGGCTGCGTTCTGCCTGCCCTTGAACCCCATCTCCCCACCCCCTGGCTCTGCACACCTTGAACCCCATCTCCCCACCCCCTGGCTCTGCTGCCTTAGGTGGGACTTCCCACTCGAGTTTCAGGTGCCAGTCCAGTGCCATGGGCCACACGACTCTCACAGGAGTAACAGGTATGGAGCTCACGCTGCCTTCTGGGAGGCCCCATTGAGGGGAGACAGACCTTCAGGTTGTTCAAACATCCAGAGATGACTGACGTTCAGAGCCCAGACCCGGGGTTGGGTGTTCTCCCCTGGAAGGAGGGGAGCCATCATTTACAGCCTATAGGGTCCCTTGGTGCATTTGGCACGCCTTCTGCCCCATGTTTGGAGAGTCCTTCTCATGACATGTGCCCCACACCATCCTTCCCCATAAGCACGCACCTGATGACCTCAGTGTGGAGTTCCTAGGACCCACCCTTCCATCCCCAGGATGGGCACAGCTCTCCACACTCCAATGCAAGGACAACAGAGAAGGAAACTTCTATTTCAGGGCTACCACCCACTCCGCACCAGGTGGGTTGGAGACAGACTCTATCCTTTCAATATTCAATATATTTCCCCAGACATATTTGGTCATGCTGAATTTAACCTTTGGGCTCTGCCCCTGCCATCAGCTGCCACAGACCATGACAGCTATGGCATCCACTTTCAAGATCAGAGCAGACTTCCTGTTAATCGAGGATCTCCAGGCTCTTAACTGACCCATCCATCTCTGAGATGGACGTGAATCTCCTTCCGCGGTGTCGGTGTGGAAATGCCCACAAAGTGCTCCACCACGGCTGGGCAGAGAAAGCCAAGCAGCAGAGAGCAGAAGCGCTGTGATAGGGACCAACAGAGAGACACCGGGGGATAGCGAGGGGACCTGACTCACACGAGCTAGAGAAGTGGCCCAGGTGACCAAGTCATCTCCCAGAACTTCCATGTGAGCTGAAGTGTCCTGGGGGGGCGGTCCTCCTAGGAGGAGGAGCACAGTCTGCAGGGGACACAGGAACTAGGGTGCCCAGGTCTGAGGAATAGCAGCTGGGCCAGGCTCCTGGAGCACACCGCACGTCCCTTCTCCCTGGAGGACCCCAGCCAGCCAGCAGGTCTCTGCAGGCCAGTGAGCTCCAGGCAACATGTCAGCAGAGAGGAAGATGTGTGGGAGGCCCGAGAGCCCCCAGCCATCATCTCGACCCTGGCCTCCTGCCACCAGCCTTGGCCCCAGAAGGAGGCTGACATTTCTGGTCCATCCTCCACGAAGCTCTGCAAGTGGAACTTGCCCAGCACCTGGGCCCCTGGACTGGCCCCCTGGTGCTTGAGGAGCCTGGGGCTCTACGGATGGACGGATGGACGGAACTGTGAATGTCAGGCTGAATGAAGTAAGCCAGACGCAAAAGTCAAGGGCCAAACGTCCTCTCTGACATGTGGAGGCTGGCGCAAACTTAAAAAGGGGGTCCCATGGGAAATGAAGGAGCCCGTGGAGTAGAGGAAGGAGGGCTGATTGGAAGGGAGAGGGACAGGGAAAACAGGAAGGATGGATGGAATTGACCAAATGACACTCTGTACGTGCATGAATATAAGAGAGTGAATTTCACCTTTATGTGTATCTACAAAGCACTAAATTTAAATAAATAAATAGAAGGGAGATCGACCGAGTAGAGGAAGGGCACCGGGAGGGTGGAGGAAGCTCTGGGGACTGGTGAAAGGATAAAAGAAACTGAAGTTAAAGACCAGGCATTGTAAAGTTTCTAAGCTGCAAAGCCTGAGTTAAAATGTAAAGGACCAGGTATTGTTAAGTTCCTTTGCTACACCCAAAACCTGAAATTCCTGTAGCTGTTAGGACAATTCCCGGGACTGCCCAGTAAATATTCCCCCTGACCATCTAGTTGTTTAATTACCTAGGACCCTGTGCAGCTTGGCACGTAGGCATCTCAGGGCCTAAACCAATCAGTTTGAATGTGTACCCCGCTTTAGAACTGACCTATCACCCCCGCCCGACCTGTTCCCGCCAATGAATGTACTAATCATGTTCGAGAGTTGTTGTTTGATTTTCCCGCGCCTCATGATGATTTGCTCTGATGTATGCAAAGCCCCCGCCCTCCCCAAAAAGTGTACTTAAGCATTGCTTAACCCCTGCTCAGGGCTCTGGGCCGCTCTCCCTTGTTGAGTGAGCACGGAGCCCCAGCGCACTGGATTCTTCAATAAACCCCCTTTTGCGGTTGCATGAGTCGGTCTCTTGGTGGTCTCTTCCTCCGACGTCCGCCGGACCCTTACACTGGAGTGGAGCAAACCGTATTCCACGTGTGTGCGCTCGGGCCGAGATGCACCCACCATGGCCTGTGAGTGTGATGCACTCAGAAAACCATGGAGCTTCTAAAACCTCCAATGCCTGCTCTTCCCTAGAGTGGGCTGTCTGCCCTCAGCCAGACCCGTCACCAGACACTGGCTAACTTGGTGTCACCTCTGAGCTGCCGAGCTCCTCTGGCAACCCCAGCGAGTGCCCTCAATAGGCCATGTTTTGCCACAAGCTATGAAACAACACCTACCACAAACAGAAAATCTAATCTTGTGATTTGAAAAATAAATAATCCAGGTGGAAGCCAGGGTGGTCATTTACCAACAGGCCCAGCTGATGCCGGAGAACGCAATACCGGAGGACCTGGTCGGTGCGTTTGGCTTTTCTGCTGCACACAGGGAAGAACCAGAAGCCAGCCTTGGTTGGTGTCTGTTCCCGGGGATGCCCTGAGGCCACACAGTCCTGCATGTCTCTCTGGGTCTTTCTGCTTGGAAGCCACACCAGGGGGAAGGGCAGGGACCGGTGGTGGAAGTGCCTAAAGAGTTGAGGGAAGACATGAGGGTGCCCCTCCGCACAGGGACTGGCGGCACTGCCAGCATCCAAGTCCCTGGTCCTGCCAGCCTGCAGGGAGCAGTGTGCGTGAGTCAAACTACAGGGAGGAAGACATGGTTTCTGGCCAGGAGGAAACAGTGGCTTTGAATGTTCATTGTGGCCACTACACGGTTGCTGCAAACTGACCTTGACTTACAGGGTTGGGACTCTGTGTGTCCTGTAAACACTGTGCTTACAGTCAGGCCCCTCGGTGCAGGTTCGGGACCCCTGGAGAGGCCTCAGCTCTGTGCACAAGCAGGCAGTGAGCACAGCATGCAGCAGGAACACCGTCCCTGCTACGGATGCAGCGACAGCCCCCGAGTCTCCCCGGCTTCTTGGGTCACACTGCAGCGGCGGCACACTGCCGACCTTCCTGACAGGGAAGTCTGTAAGTAGGGAGCAGGCACACCCCTAGAGTCACGGGCTTCGCACAAACTCAAAATTCTGAGACCAACATAAAAGACCGGAGTTTTCAGGAAATCAGTGAAAATAGGGTGATTGGACACGTCTCTTCTTTGCCCTACAAAAGGAATTTTTTAAATAAAATGTTTTTTTCCCACAAGCATTGAAAGAGTTATTTGTTGTCTATCAACTCAGGCTTGGTGGCTAGAATAGCGGATACATTGTTACTAAGGTCCTCTGAATAAAGTCATCCCAGCAGATTTTGACAATGAGCCTCAGTTAAGGAAGGGAAGGGAAACAGTCCATTCCTCAACTCAGCCACTGATCCTTTCATAATAATACGCAAAGCACGGTTCCTTTCACATGAGGTGCCTCAGAGGCAGAGCAAATACGATTACTGTGTTAAAAATACCTATTATGAGTGAAGCAGCCTGATATACCCTGTCATGTCTTCAGTAGAACTAAGTTCTACACATAAGTAACTATAATTAAGGGTCAAAGTGGCCAATCTTACAAGACAATGGCTGAAAAACCTTCACCTGGGAATCTGAGAGAAAACTGAAGACCAGTTTGGGGCAGTGATTCTCAGCTGTGGAAAGAAACCCCAATGTGGCCGAGAAGGGCTAAAGGATTCCCCAAACCACGTCCCTGTGCTTCTGAATGTGTAGGTAGCCTCCGCTCCCAACGCTGGCAGGAGGAGGAGGTGTTCCACGTGGCCAGGCAACAGGGGTGGGGTGTCTGGAGAATCAGAGACAGGCACCAGGAGAACCTCGTGGGGACGGTGCATCCAGGCTGAGTTCTAAAGAACTGGTAGAATTTAGATACGGAAAAACAGGAATCAGGAACTAAACAGAGGAACCTCATGGTTAAAAGAGATTAACAGCATTAACTAATAATAAAATAGGAGAACTACCACAAGATACTGTAATAAAAGTTATGTGAATGGGGCCTCTCTCTGATAATCAAGATGGCTACTACCCTTAGCAGAGGAACCTCATGGTTAAAGTCACAGAGGTAAAGGGGGGTGGGGGTGGATGGCCCCCTTTGATTGACTCAGTGGTTCTCAAATTTTATTGCTGTGGAACACTGCAGATGTCTGGATAGACTAAGCAGAAATCTGTAAATTAAAATTGATAGCCCTTTACCTGATTTTAAAAAATAAATAAATAAAACCTACATAGTGTGTTGGCTTTCAACCACTGGCAAAGCACCTGAGAAAACCAACCTAGGGGAGGAAAGGTCTGTTTGGGCCCACGGTGTCAGAGGTTTCAGTCACACTCTCTGTGTGTACAAATCAACTCTTCTGACTCCCTTTTTCTGGCACAATGACCAGGCAGAACATCATGGCTGAGGTGTGTGACAGAGAAATGCCACTCACCTTGTGGCATCCAGGAAGCAGAGAGCAAGCCAGGTACCAGGCATCAGGGACAAGATACCCTTCCAAGATAGGCGCCAGTGACCTACTCTCCCAGCGTCCTACAGGTCCACCACCCAATCGCGCCACCATCTGGGGACCAAACCTTCAACCCATGAACCTGGGGGATATTCCAGGTCTAAACTACAGCAGCTAGTAAAGGATTTTCAAAGACTTTTTTCCCATATTTTTTCTTTCATGCCTTCTTTTGTGTATCAATGTTTAGCAGACGCTTGCTTTGTGCTGGGCTCCACAGCTCCCGCGTGATGCATGCTGACGTATTTTTGCCCTTGAGGTGCACAAAGTCTGATGGAGAAGGCAGAAGGTGTCAGCAGGGGCCTCTCCTTGACACATAGACATCATCTTCACAGGTCTTTGTGGTGTGCAGATGTTGAGAGCCACAACCAAGTCAAGATGGTGTCTGGCATTTTGCCAGAAGGAGTGGTTGAGAAGTAAGGCCAGCGAGCCATTAAGATGATAATTAAGTTAAGCTGTGTATAATTATTAAGATAATGACTGACTGCTGTAACTGGATGATGCTAAATTGAAACAAGCTGTGTATTCAGTTGTGTATATAAACCTCTGCTGTCCAGCAATAAGGCGACTCCTGCTAACTCGGGTGCCTGCTACTTTTGAGTTCCCGTTGAGTTCTCGCGGAGTTTCTGTGGAGTTCGAGAGAGTTCCCATGGGGTTCGGGCAATGAAGTAGTTCCTTTTTGAACCTACAAGTGGCTCATGACCTCCCGGTTATTTGGTGCCCAGCCAGACTGCGGCATGCACATGCATCCTGGGCACCTCTCCGTGTGTACAAACTGAAAGAGTAAAAGAAATTGAAGTTAAAGTGTAAAAGACCGGGTATTGTAAAGTTTCTAAGCTGCAAAGCCTGAGTTAAAATGTAAAGGACCAGGTATTGTTAAGTTCCTATGCTACACTCAAAACCTGAAATTCCTGTAGCTGTTAGGACAATTCCCGGGACTGCCCAGTAGATATTCCCCCTGACCATTTAGTTATTTAATAACCTGGACCCTGTGTAGCTTGGCACGTAGGCATCTCAGGGCCCAAACCAATCAGTTTGAATGTATCCCCCTCCTTAGGACTGCCCTATCACTCCCGCCCGACCTGTTCCCGCCAATGAATGTACTAATCATGTTTGAGAATTGTTGTTTGATTTTCCCGCGGTGTATGTTGATTTGTTAAAGGGGACTGTGATGTATGTAAAGTCCCTGCCCTCCCAAAAAAAGTGTACTTAAGCACTGCTCAACCCCTGCTCGGGGCTCTAGGCTGCTCTCCCTTCTTGAGTGAGCACGGAACCCCAGCGCGCTGGATCCTCAATAAACCCCCTTTTGCTGTTGCATGAGTCGGTCTCTTGGTGGTCTCTTCCTCCGACGTTCGCCGGACCCTTACAAAACCAGCTCTTCTTAGAAGGACACAGATTGGATTAGGGTTTACCCTTATGACCTCCTTTGCCTGAAAGACTTCTTTAAAGTGATATCTCACATTCAGTCCCATTCACAGCTACTGCAGGTTTGGGCGAGGGTTGGGGCTGGAGGATGCTGCAGCCCCGGCACAGCCACCTGTTACCTAAGTGCTCCTGGGCAGCTGACGTGTCAGAAGATGACCACGCAACAGTCCCAGTTCCTTTCATCTTCCCGGAAACTGCAGATCAGCGAGGCTGACTCTGATCCCTAGAAAAGTTCTGGGATGCATGGCCTTGGGAGCACTGAGAAAGGGCAGTGCCCATCACTGGAGCAAGCACCATCTCCAGGAAGGTGCCAAGCCCCAGTGACTCTCCTTTCCAGTTAATTTCTCAAGTCAGTAGACATCGGTGCACAGTGAGGCCATGCCCAGCCCCTCTCAGGCACAGACCCTGCTTCTCATTCAATAAGGGAGTCAGGCGGCTAAGCAAGTGAGTTAACCTGTGTCATAAGAATGGGGAAACAGGAGGCGAGGCTGTAGGAGATTAGAGCATGAAGGATGGATTTTATCTCAGAGCCTGGGGCCAAGGGACTGGCCAGAGGAAGATCTGAATGAAGACGTTTGGGCTGGAGTCTGAAAGCTGTTTTCCAGCAGAGAAAGGAGCCTGACGCCCCCCCCCAGGGAGGGGGGGGGGCGTGCAGGAAGTGCTCACAGAGGAGACAGGGAGCACCATGTCCAGAGGCCAGAGCCGAGGACGCAAAACACAGACCACCAAGGGGAAGGTCACGAGGGCCAACCAGCCAGACCTTCTCAGGCCAACCAGCCAGAACCTGCTCTGTTAGTAATGGGAAGTGAAGGGGACGCTTAGAAATGGAGAAAGGACTTCAAAACTACACCCTGGACAGAAGCACAATTGAGACCATGGTAAGAAACGGTGGCTGTGTCACTCAGTGGGGTTGGTGGCTGTCTTCCAGGAAAAAGTGGCCACAAGCCACGGGAGTTGGTGCCTTCCAGGGGCTTCTCTGGAAGGGATCCAGCCTGGCTGACCCCTTGCTCTTAGTCCAGGGAACTCCTCAGACTTCCAGCCTTGAGACCTGTGATTCTTGCCTTAAGGCACAATTTGAGGTAGTATGTTGTAAGGGACCAGCGAACGACCGAGGAAGAGACCACCAAGAGACCGACTCATGCAACAGCAAAAGGGGGTTTATTAAGGATCCAGCGCACTGGGGCTCCGTGCTCACTCAAGAAGGGAGAGCGGCCCAGGGCCCCAAGCAGGGGTTAAGCAGTGCTTAAGTACACTTTTTGGGGAGGGCGGGGGCTTTGCATACATCAGAGCAAATCATCATGAGGCGCGGGAAAATCAAACAACAACTCTCAGACATGATTAGCACATTCACTGGCGGGAACAGGTCGGCCGGGGGTGATAGGTCAGTCCTAAAGCGGGGTACACATTTAAACTGATTGGTTTAGGCCCTGAGGTGCCTACGTGCTGAGCTGCACTGGGTCCAGATTGTTAAACAACTAAGTGGTCAGGGAGGATTTCGACACATATCTAATGGGCAGTTCCGGGGATTGTCTTAACTGCCACAGGAATTTCAGGTTCTGAGTGCAGTTTAGAAACTTTACAATACCTGGTCCTTTACATTTTAACTCAGGCTTTGCAGCTTAGAAGCTTTACACTGCCTGGTCCTTTACATTTTAATTTCAGTTTCTTTTATCCTTTCAATGTTACAGCAGTATTAAGAAATCCAGAATTTCATACTAGGAATGGCGTGGGCCTCCCGTGCACATCACAGAGATTTATCCCACCCAACAAGAGCCCCCACTGCCCCTCCCCCTGGGCCTTTGCTAGATACCCCATCTCTATTTTGGGCTTCTGCTGAGATGCCCCTGGTGAGATGCTTAGAAATTCTCTGGTATCCATCTAGGGAGTTGTGAGTCCCTCCCTCAGGCTCTTCAAGGAGATTCGGTGTGGCTGAATACTCTGAACTTGCAATTTTGTCAGAGGTATTAGGAAAGGGATGTACGGCCACGTGGTTGGCTTTCTCTCTGGGTCCTGCTTTTCTAACACAGACTCTCTAAATTTTAGCATTTTTGGAACCTGGATGGGCTGAGAATTTTCAAAGTTATCAAGTTCTGGTTTCTTTTTTTTTTTTAACTTATTTCCTCAATCAATCTCATTCCACTTGCATTTTGCTATAAGCAGCAAGAAGGAAACAGCCTGCACCTTCCAAACTTGGCTTGCAAACGACCTCAGCTAAATATCCAACTGTATCCCTTATAGGTCCGCTTTCCCCCAACCCCAGGACATGATCCCACCAAGCGCTCTGCCGCTCTATAACAAGCCCGTCCGGGCTCCAGCACGCCTTCCTCACCAGACGCACCTTTGACCTCTGTACTGTCCATAGAGATTTGGGCATTTTCTAAGGTGATCAGTGTTTCCCTCCCATGGGAGGCAGTGCCCGGGGGTCCAGGGAACAGCTTCCTAAGGGAAGCTACCCACAAGTGCCACAGGGAGGCTGGGGAAGATGTGGCTGTCCAGGAGGACTGTGTCAAGCACACACCACATCCAGAGCAGGCCAAGCACACTCGCAGCTCCAACTACAGACCCCTCGCACTGATCCTGAGGGGCAGGGACCCTGTAGTGAAGACACTGCTCAGGAGCTCCCAGGTCTCGGCCAACACACAAGAGACCCTCAGATTCCCGTGGGGCAGGCCCTTCTCTGGGTCTGTGCTCAACTTGTTCTTTTATTTTGAATTGTGGTGAGAACACTTAGCATGAGACGTGGGTCTTTAACAGATTTCTGCGTGGACAATCAGTACTGCTATCCGTGGGCCCAGCATCATCCAGCAGACCTCAAGAACCCACTCATCTTGCCCATCCGAAAACTGCAGCCCCCAGAGAACTCCCCTGGCCCTGGAGACCAGCTCTCCACCCTTTGCTGGTGCGGGCTTGCCTGTCTTAGTTAATGGTGCGTGGCACCCGAGTGCCTTTGTGCTTCTGGGTGGCCTTCTGCCGGGCTTCACATCATCGGCCTTCACCCAGCTTGTCACTTATCGTGTTTCCTCCTTTTTAAGCCTGAACACTGCTCCGCTGCATGCAGGCCCTGGGATTCCTCTATCCAGCGGATATTCAGGTCTTTTCCACATTTGGCTCCTGTTGCTGGGCACGTGGAGGTGTGGGCAGCCCTTGGAGCCCTGGCGTGGATAGAAATATCCAGGGGTGGACTTGCTGGATCCATGTCTAATGTTCTCAAGAACCTCACACCCTTGCCCTCACCACCGTCACCAAGGGACGTTCCCACCACTTTGGCAGATCGTCAGGGTCCCGGGACCTCTGGCTCCTCGATGCTGTTTGTTTTCACGATAACAGCATCCCCACGGGAGACGGTGATTAGTGAGGTCAAGCATCTTTTCATAAACCTGCTGGCCGTTTGTGTCTGTTTTCGGGGAAAAATCCATTCCACATCCTGAGCCTCTTTTTGAGCTTTTTTGCCATTCAGTCTTGGGAATCTCTAGCATATTGGGGGAATGAATCCCTTATCAGATCCGTGGTTTGCAAATGCCTTTTCCATTCCATAGGTCGTCTCGCACCCTGGGCTCCATTCACGTGGCTGTACGCAAGCTTTGTAGCAAGACTCAGATCCAAGGCTGCTTTCCTCGCCCATGCTCCCTCCCGGGACATGCTCATGAACTCCCTGCCAAGACCAGCATCATGAGGCTTGCTGTTTTCGTTTTCTTCTGAAAGTGGCAGTTTCAGATCTAAATGTGCTCCGTTTGTCTCTGTCTTTCTTTCACGAAGCTGTGGCGTCAGGGGCCCTAGGAAAGGCACCCATAAGGGCGTGCGTTGGGTGAGCGTCCCAACAGTGGGCGGAGCCTCCCGTCAGTGGGTGGAGCTTCCCAACAGTGGGCGGAGCATGGCAGTGGAACACTCGTGGTTCACCCAGTGAGTATTGAACAGATACCGGTTTCCTCCGTTACAGCCATCCTGCTATGACAGCCAGGGCACAAAAAGGGATGAGTTGCCCTTTCCCAGTGACATGGGCCAGGGAAAGGCAGGTTCCAGGTGCCCACCTGGCTGTGATGTGTCCCCTACACATATCCAGAACCAGGAGATGCTGAGCCCAGCTGAGAACTCACCGCTCAGAATGAACCCGAGGGCTGAGCTCTGGCTCTCCCTCCCCCCAGCTGTGGGCAATCAGCCTGGAGGGTCCGTCCTCCTGCCTCTGCCAGGCCCCTGGGAGCTAAACTCATGGTTTCTGCCTCCCCAGCCTCCAGCCCCTCCTTCACACCCTCCTCTCCGGCTGAGTCTACCTTTCTTACCCATTCTTTTTCTTTCCGTGTCAAAAAGAAAAGCTGTCTGCCAAGAAGAGCTTAATATTCTCCATACAGTAGAAATCTTACAGGTGTGATTTCTGGTCATGATGCCAAAATGCTCAAAGTCAAGGCCCCAGAGAGCCTAGCCCACTGGGAACCTTGGAGCAGCGCTCTAGACAGCTCTATGTTCCAGGGGGACTTGTCCCCGGAGCATCACGATACCACCTCTGTAAGAAAGCACAGTGGGTGATACAAGAAACGTGTGCCACACAAGAAACCTACAGAGATTGGAAACAGGAGAACTAGCACTCAGTTTAGGAAGCCAGCCACAAATGTACCTCTGAGGTCAGAAAAAGGAAAGAATTAATGAAGATAATTAGAAAAGCTAGAGAAAGAAAATACCCCACAAATTAGCAGATAGATTAAAAAATAGATAAATGTCTAGCATTTATTACAAACCAATAAAATAGGTACACATCTAGCAAATCTGACTGACTGACACACATCAGACTATAAATGATAAAACAGATGATTTCTGGCACCATGGAGGATAGTTCCACTGTATGCTTTAAAACCCACAGAGAATTGCTAGAGAAAATATAACAAAATGGTATTTTTGCTTTAAATAACCTCAAATCAAAGAAGAAGAAGAAGAGGAGGAGGAGGAGGAGGAGGAGGAGGAGGAAGAAGAAGAAGAAATCACCACATGCAAGAAATAAAGAGGGAATCCTGAGCTAGACACTGGACCTGAGTGGCCCTGCAGTAGCTGAATAGGTTACTGGACACAGGTTCCAATCCAGGTTTGGGGACCCGGAGACTAAACAGAGCTGGGGAGAGAGATGTTGCCTTATGACCACTTTGGATGAGGACTGGCATTGAGATCCCCACACAAGCTTGGAACCTCGAGGGCTACTCCGCCTTCTAAACACAGTCCATGCCCTGGAGGAGAAGCAAGGCGACCCTGGTCCAGGGCTCCCAGTGCTCCCCAGAGCAGAAGAGCTCGGCCCGTGCTTCAGATGATTGTGGATCCAGGTGTTTGCATCTTCTCTGCACAGAAATATACAGGAAAAAAAAAATTAGTCAAACAACAAGAAAGACAGTCAGCTACATGAATTTTAATTTGACTTAAAATTAAGTAAAATTTAAAAACCCAGTTCCCCAGTAGCACTGGCCACAGCTCAAGTGCTCGGTAGCCATCTGTGGCCACTGGCTGCCATGGTGGGCAGTGCAGATACAGAACAGCTCTTGATGGCAGAAATGTCTTGATCAACACCCCTGGATAGGGAGATAAGCAAAAGAGGTAGAACTTGAAACAAAAGAAATAAAATACAATTGTTTCCACATAATATCAACCTAGTCATCTGCTGAGAGCCATTGCCAAGTAGGAATGATGCATGGCAATTTCCTTGTCAGCCTACCCCATGTTGCTTAGAGGGAGGACTCTCCATTGTGGAAATGGGCTTGCCTTGGATCCAGGTCATTTGCAGTGACATTGCATGAATGTTTGAGAAAGGTGACCCTGCTCAAGGACCAGGGTGGATCCGGGTTTAGGGAGGATCCTGCTGGATTAGGGTGGGTCCAGGTTTAGGGTGTATCCTGCTGGGAATAGGGCGTATCCTGCTGCCTCAGGCGCCTGCTCCTTGAGTTCCCGTTGAGTTCTCGAGGGATTGAGAGAGTATTTGGTATTCAGAGCCCGGTGGAGTGTGTGGATTTTCCCCAGAACGTGCATGTAGAGTGCCAGTGAGAGTTCGGGAATAAAGAATTGCTGTTTGAATCTACACGGCTGTGAGTGGCTCGTGATTTTGTGCCCAGCCAGACTGTGGCAGTCATCCACTTAATAACTATGAGAAGTTGATCAAGGGGATATGATGCCATATAGATAAATAAAAGTAAAGACGTATTCAAGGAATAACTACTTGCAAAATGTAGCTGAAGAAGAGCCTATTGCCATAGCAACCGGATACATAGAGCACCTAAAGGACAAGAGGGTAGTGCTCCAACAAGCAGGAGACGGAGGCCGAGTCTGCTGGGGAACACACAGAAGCCCCAAGTGGAGGGAGATGCCTGCCCAGCCTGGCAGGGAAGGACTTCGCTGCAGCAACCAGCGGGTCCCCTCCACCGAGGTCTGAGGGTGTCCTGCCCACTCTCTGTCAATCAGCTCATTTAATTCCCACCGTTCTATGAGCTCCACCTGTTATCCTTTAGCTGTGCAGTGTCCCCCACAAGCTCATGTGAGTCAGTGCAAGACAGTTTAGAGGAGAAACAGTTGGGTTATGAGAGCCTTTACCCTCATAGTGGATTAATCCCCGATGGGATTAACTGGGAGGTGACTGAAGGCAGTGGGGTGTGGCTGGAGGAGGTGGGTCCCTGGGATGTGCCTTAGGCCTACATATTTTGTCCCTGGAGAGTGGAGTCTCTCTGTCTGCTTCCCTCTGCCACACTGTTCTGCCTCATCTCAGGCCCTGAGGAATGGAGTTGGCCCTCTGCACTGAGACCTCTGAAACCGCCAGACCCAAATACATCTCCTTTTAAATTGTTCTCGTCTTTTGGTCACAGCCGTGAAAAAGCCGAGTAAAACAGCGCCAAGGCCTCCTGACCCCCAGATGTGCACAGGAGAACCCTGCAGCATGAGGAGGACAGCATCTGAGGCTCTCCCAGGGAGAGGCAGAGTGGCCTCTGAGCAGAGGCCCTGGGACAGCTGGCTAACCACACACCACAGTGCCCTGCGATCTCTGCCTCACACCCTGGACAGGGTTCATCCTGGACTGAAGGTCTCTGTGTTTCCCCAAAGCATTGCCCAGTTATGAGCGCTGCAAAGCCAGTCTCTTGCCCACTGTCTTTCGGCCCCTGCTCAGACACGAGGAACAGGCCTTGGGCCCTTCGCGTCTTTGCCCAGAGGCACAGACACCTCCCCGTCTGCACTGGCCTGTGGCCTTGGGTGAGAACATCTTCCCGCCTTGACCTTGGGTCCTCCTTCACTGCACTTCAGTGTGAGTGTCACACAACACCCATGAGTCCCCAGCATGCAGACAGGGCTGGGCCACTCTGCTGCAGCCCAAGAAGAGTCTGTGCAGCCCACACCCTGAGGACGCCCTGACCAAGGGCACCGCTGTCCCCCCCCCCCCCCGTGGTGCTCTGTGTGAGTGACATCTTGATCCGGTGCTGGACCCATCATCCTCTTGGCCTCCTGGATCCAAGATGTGGTGAGCTGGGAAGCTCAGACTACTGCTCTCGATAGCAGGAGGTGGGTGCCATTCATCATCAATGAAAGCACCGGAAAAATGAGGAAGGTCATTTTTTAAATCAATCTTAGAGTGTGGGAAATAGACCAGAAACCATTCAGGAATGGGACAACACTGAGTACTGACGAATGCTCATTCCTTCTGGAAAAGAACCCACGAAATCCAAGAGTGGGTTAATGGGGCAGGGCAGCAGTGGCTCGGGTGGGCTGGGATCAGGGTCGTGTCTCAGGATTCAGACTCCTCCTGGCTGGAGAGAAGCCCAAGAGGCAAGGCGCTGGAGGGGAGCTGGAGAGCCCGAGGTCACCTGCCAGCCAGTGCAGCACATGGACGGCACACAAACAGCATCATGGCTGGGCTATGTCCACCAAGCAGGACGGTGGGGGGGGGGGACAAGAAGGATGAGCAGAGGACGGTAAGGACCATTGCAGCCCTCGACCTTCTGCCTCCTGCTGCCCAGGCCTAACAGAAGCTCCCCTAAGGGACCACAACGAGTCCTCCCCAGGTGTCCTCCCAGGGATCAGGCTTTGGCTCCTTCTAACATCGCACGAGGGTGGACTCCGGGAAAGGCAGGTGCAGTGTGACCGCGCTGACCAAATGCCCAGCTGGAGGAGAGTGGAGGTGCACATCTTTACTTGGAAAGCAAAGAAGCAGTGATTAAAACAGTAATGAAAAGGTCATCTTCTGCCCGTGAGATTGACACCAAATGTACGACTGGAGTCGCTTGTGTGGCCGGTGCCTGTGGTTTCACACGTTCTTGGTGGGAGGGAAGCGGGCGTGTGTCTCTGAAAGGATAAAAGAAACTGAAGTTAAAATGTAAAGGACCAGGTATTGTGAAGTTTCTAAACTGCACTCAGAACCTGAAATTCCTGTGGCAGTTAAGACAATTCCCGGAACTGCCCATTAGATATGTGTCGAAATCCACCTTGACCACTTAGTTGTTTAACAACCTGGACCCTGTGCAGCTCCGCACGTAGGCACCTCAGGGCCCAAACCAATCAGTTTGAATGTATCCCCCTCCTTAGGACTGACCTATCACTCTCGCCCGACCTGTTCCCGCCAATGAATGTGCTAATCGTGTTTGAGAGTTGTTGTTTGATTTTCCTGCGCCTCATGATGATTTGCTCTGATGTGTGCAGAGCCCCCGCCCTCCCCAAAAGGTGTACTTAAGCACTGCTCAACCCCTGCTCGGGGCTCTGGGCCGCTCTCCCTTCTTGAGTGAGCACGGAGCCCCAGTGCGCTGGATCCTTAATAAACCCCCTTTTGCTGTTGCATGAGTCGGTCTCTTGGTGGTCTCTTCCTCTGTTGTTCGCCGGTCCCTTACATCTCCTTCCACAGCGCTGACCGCACACTCTTCAGAGCAGTGTCCTTCTTATCCTACAAGGAGCCACACAGGGGAGCCAAGGGGACACAGAGGGCTCCGCAGCACTGTCTTCAACAGCAATGACGAGGAGACGACTGTCTTCCTGTCTGTAGTAAGATGTGCTCATCTTCAAGTAGGGTACCTGTGAGGAGGCAGAAGGACATTCGCCACCCCGGACCCGATGACCAAAGGAAGCTGTAAGCTGGGTGAGTAGGGAGGAGGCGGAGGGAAGGCATGCAGCGGGAGAGAGAGTAAGAGTGAGGAGGACCAGAGAGGGGGACCCCGGGGGAGCAGGAGACCAGCACAGATGGGGGACCCCCACGATTTACTGAAACATGAAGTGGTTGGAATTTGTTATAAATTATGTGTTTAATTTGTGTACCAATGTGATTTTTAAATCATGTGTCTAACCTTAAAAGTAATTGAGAATATGTGTGTTATTATTAGCAAAAGAAAGAAGGGCCGTGAAAGCCACCGAGGAGAGGGACTGGTGGGGAGTTCCCTCCCAAGTGTGGAACACCCACCTCCGGGGCGACCTGAGGTAACAGTAAGGGGCCCGAACCCACGCTTAGGAAGCAGACCCTGCACTAGCACCTCGGCCGCCCCCAGGCACAGCCTGCTCTTGCAATGCAGCACAAGCCCAGCACTCAGACGCGCTGCTGAGCCCAGTCCTGACTCCCGGGCTCCGTGGCTGTCCATGGGGTCTCCCCTTCCTGTCGGACTCAGTGCTGTGGGTCTGCTCGCACACGGCTTCTGCGTCAGAACTCTCCGGGCCCTATGGTAGCAAACAGCAAGAAACCAGCCACAAACCAATCAGGAGTCCCTCAGCTTCCACCGACAGCAATGACCATGTCCATTCAGAGCCAGCCAAGAGTCGAAATGATTGCCTTCCCCGTGTTCAGACCAGCAGCCTGCACAGAAACTGGGAGAAGGGAGCAAAGCAGGAGGTGGGGACCGGCCTTGGGCCCCGGCGCTCAGCCACAGCTGGCTGTCCACTGCCTCCTGAGTGGGGCAGGACACCTGCTTCTCCTAATTAACTCAGAGCCTGGACAAGCGGGTCTTCAACACATTTCATCCTCCTCTGCAGCCCAAACCCCAAGCGGAGATGCCCTCCTCATTGAAGAGGTGCAAGGCGGGCACTTCCCTGTGCCTCTGGGGCCACGTGGGCTCCCACAGGAGCAGTGTGGACAGTGGGGCACAAGCATCCCTGGCCTGGCAGCAGGAGAGAGCAGGACGCCCAGCCTCCCTCAGCTAGGGGGACGCGGCACCGCTGTCACTCCTCCAAGCACTCTCTGAGATGGGCCTCCACGGCCCCCACCTCATGGATGAGGAAGCCAAGAATGGACAAGTACGTGAGCCCATCAGAGAAGGACGTCTGCGATCCCACCAGGCAGAACCCTGGGGCATCCAAGCAGTGCCCAGAAAATGCCCAAACATGTCTTTAAACCCCTGAAAGTGAATTTCCACCTCTGTCCTCATCCTATGGGCCACCCTCCCCTGCTCCCCAGCCTCCTGCAGGCCACAGTGTCATCTGAAGGTGACAGGTCAGCCCTTCCCTGGGCCCAGGACGCATCAACCCTGAAGATCGGACTCCTCCCCGTGCCTGCGAGGCACCGCGTCTCCCTGAGCAGTGGCTGGTGCGTGCTTTGACATAATGCAGGGTGACGTTTCCCCGCGAGGGGCAGAGACCGCTTTGTCTACAGCGAGCCAATTCTTCAGGGCAGCTGAGCTGCGGACAGCCCTGGCCAAGTCCACAGAGCGGCTGCTCTGACGGGCGCCCGGGAACCTCCAGCCAGTGACCTCCACATACTCACAGGAGGCAGCAGGCTTGGGGGCTGACCCCATGCGGTCAGGCTGAGCACGGCCCCTGTCAGTAGCCAACACATCTACCTGTCTTAGTGAGCAGTGGCCGTTCAACCCCAGGGCCACAAACGCCCCAGCGTACTGCTCACCAAAGAAAGACCTTGGGGGACCCACGGCCCAGTTCTGGACGTTTAATTCCTCACGGGCTCCCCTGTGGCACCGGCCAGGATGCAACGCAGCCACCCAGGCCTGTGAGCCGGGCAGCATCGAGGACAGGTGGCTGGTGCCCGTGCAGGTGGAGCGCCAGGTGTTCCTCCACAACCCAGGTCGCTCTGAAGAAGGCAGGGAGCGTGGCCACCGGCTTCCCTTCCCTGCTTTCCCGGAATCACACCCCGTGCCCTCCTCCTCGCACCACAACAGGTGCTCGCGGCACTGATCTGGGTTCACATGGCAGAAGGGAAATCGGGATCGAGCCCCTGTGGGTTGGGAGCCACTTCCAAGAGGGCAAGGTCTGTCCTGAGAGATGGATAGTAAGACGTGGTGTGGTCAACAAAGGGGGCAGAGGGACAGCCAGGCTGCCCAGGGAGGGGAGGATCCAAGGACAAGGGCTGTGCGACACTGGGCCTCGGTGGAAGCAGGTTTGGGCCCGTCAGGGAAGGTTGTGGGGAGAGTCACCTGGGCAGAGGCAGTGGACAGGCGTGGGAGGAAGCACACGGTGAGGCGACCTCGGAAGCCCAGAGCAAGGAGCCCTGGGAGCCCTGGGAATCCCCTGGGTGAGCGCCCAGGATGGGACAAGGACACGGGTTCCGTACTCCCACAGAGAGGTCTCCGGAGCTAGAGGATGGGTCGGTCACCCCAGTCGTACAGCGAGTGCGGAAACATGGAGTTGCTTGGATTTCCTTAGGTTGCTCCTGGAATCCCACGAGCACCTCAGGCCCTGCCCGCCTCGTCTCCTGTGGCTGCGCAGCGGATTCCCCCGGGGTCGGGTGGTTAGAGCCACCGAGAGAGAGGTCACCCCCGCAGCGCTGGATGGAATGGGGACAGGGCGGGGTCTTCCTGGAGGGTGGGCCCTGCTTTCCTTGCCTCCCTCCAGCCCCTGTGACCACAGCAGTCCCCAGAGTGACCATCAGATCCAGATGGTATCCGAATTCTCTAAGAAAGGAGCCGGTGGCTGTGTGGGCGCTGGGGCAGCTGGAGAACGTCAATCAGAAAGCTGAGTGGCAGGAGCGACCCGAGAGGGGCCAGTCACAGGAGAGAGCCACCCCTGGCACCCAGTCACCGGGTGGCTCGGGTCGTCCCCCAGAGACAGGAGGGAGGTTCACGCTTCTCTGCCAGTCGCACGACGGCTTCCGCGGGTGCCCTCTCCGGAGTCGCCCTCGCCGGGTTCCATTTCCTCATCAACAGAATGGGAAAGTAGCTTCTCTCTGGCCTCAGCCTCGCTGCCCAGCACCTTCCTGCCTCAGTCACCCCTCGAGTCGCTGCAAGAGGCCCCCAGAGCCAGGCTTGTGTCCAGCCTCCCCCGAGGGACGCAGTGGAGCTGGCGCAGGAAGGAGCGGGCTCTCCGTGTTCTGAGACGTGGGCATTCAGCAAGTGACGCTCCAGAAGCAGCTGCCGGACCTGCAGGTGAGGACGGGCCTCTCAGAGAACTGAGGATGGGCTCCTGGCTGGGGACATGCCTTGTCAATCACCAGTGCCACCAGCTGTCGAGAAAACAGCCTCATGATTACCAGTCAGGGTAATTACCACACAGCTTCTGGCTTTCCCTCTCACACCCTGAATAGTACCACAGCTTCCACGTCCACCTCCAGTCACCCACCCCTGAAAATAAAACTTCAGCCCAGGTCCTTCCTCCAACCAGAATGTCAAGCCTCTTGGCCTGGCGCCCACTCACAGCCCCAAAGTCCAATGGCAAACCACGGTTTCAATTTTATCTTTCACAGTGTACCCATATCAGCCTTTGCTGCAGCTGACTACCTCACTCAGAGCTGCCCCCTGAGGTCGTTCAGGTTTTGCACTGCACAAGGGGAGCTGCCACTCACATGCAGCACACTGTGCCGGGCGTGGCTGACAAGCACTCACTGTTCACTGGCCTCCACCACAAGCACAACTTCTGCCTTCCTTGTTCCCTGCTTTGGTCTTTATTGAAGTTTTTATTGTTCTGTGGTTTTGTGATATTTTTAAATTTACAGAAAGAATGTGTAATAGTCAGACACCTCCCCATGCCCATCCACCTACCATTAAGCAACATGGATCATATTTAATAGCCATCGTGCTTGTGTTGACTGTCATAAAATGAGCAGCATGTTGCAGATGGAGCTGAAGTTCATCCCCCCCCCATCTTCAGAGCACCCACCTTATGAACAGGCCTTGGGTTTGGTCCAGCCGACCCTTTAATATCGTCCAATATCTGTATCTACATTACATCATCCGCTGCAGGAAGTAGGTGCTGCGGGAAACTCAGCTCCTCCCACTGGGCTCGGGAAGCAGGACTGCAGGGCTCCAGGTGCCAGGTCCCACCAGGAGCTGCTCTGCTGAGAGACACTGCCGCTCTGCTGCCGAAGCCTGACCTTACACCCAGCCTGGCTGCCTGCTAGACACCGAGAGTGCTGTCCCAGGACCCAGACCCACATGCCACCCACCAGGCCACCAAGGGATGCCAGGATGCAGGACAGCATCCTCATCAATGGCTTCTGGAGCAAACAGTGGACGTGCTGATCAGACTGACTCACAACAGGGGCTGGCCACACGCCTGAGTGGGGCGTGTTGGAAGGAGGAGCAAAGTTCTGGAATCCCAGGAAGCAGGCAAGAGGGATGCGCGGAGAGGACGTCGCTCCAAGTGCATCTGGTGCGGAATCAGAGCTAGTGGGGACCGGTGCAACACACTGTGGGGCTCCTGGTCTCCAAAGGCCTGTGCACCCTGGCTAGAGGCCTCTCCAACCATCCTAACGCACTGCCGGGGCTGTTGGTAAACAGTTTGGTTCCTGTTGGCCAGGAGGCCCTGGCAGGGAGCCGCCCTCCTCCGTTGGCATGTGGGAGGCACAGGGCCCAGCGTCTTGGGGGGAGTGCTTCTTGCAATGTGCTCAGGACTCAGCCAAATCGAGCAGCAAAACACACTGGAAGGGAGCTGCAATCGTCAGAACCTGCCATCTCTGCTTGCAGAAGAGCCTTTGGGTGCTCAGATAATGAAGGAAGTACCCAGGCATGCTTCTCTAACAGGGGGAGGTCTCTCTTCCTCCACAACCCAAACCAGTCACAAGGTGCAAGGAGTCCACAGCGTTCTCCTGCCTGTAGTGCACACCCGGGCAAACATCCAGATTCTCAGCTCTGCAAACACCCGGCTGGGGGACCTTGTGAAGCCACAGCCTCTTCCCAGCAGAGGAGGTGCCCTGTGCTCAGACCACAGGAAGAAATCAAATAGTGCTGGCCACAGTCGCCAAAGAAGAAATGGTGCTTGTCTTAGTTGTTTTTGCTGCCAAAACAGAATGCCTAAGACGAGGTGGCTGATAATTAAAGTTACTTGGCTCCTGGCGTGGTGGCTGGAGTCCAAGATGGAGAGGTGGTGTCTCCATGCTGATCAGCTCCTGCAGAAGGGCAGAGCAGGGGAGAGCGAGATCAGAGCCTGAACTGGCAGCCGCATGCCCTTCCATAACTGGGATCCTTGGTGCGGAGGAGCACTGAGGACCTCGGTGCCTCCCATCAGCCACCCCACGCTCCTGTGCTGGGGGTTAGTTAAACCACAGCAGAACCTGTCCATGCGCTTGGTGATAGGCTGCCCTGGCTAGCCAGGGCCACCGGGGAGGGTCAGCATGGGGAGTGACTGTGGGGTGTTGCCTCTTCCGGCCCCTGAAGCCTGCAGAGAGGCCTGTGGCCTCAGGTCATGGCCGTGCTGTCTCTTGCCACGGTGATAAAATGCACCACGTGTCAAACTTACATTCTACCACCGTTAAGCCCTCGGGACCCTGTGCCCCTCACGCCTGCAGAGCTCTCTGTCCTCCCCACTGAAGCTCTGCCCCAACCTCCTCCCCAGCCCTCCAGCCCTGGCAGCTGCCTCCTCCTTTCTGTCTCCGTGGAAGTGTGAGGACCTCACACAAGTGGAGCTGCCCGTGTGACGGGCTTCTTTCTCTTCACACGGTGCCAGGGTTCCCCTGCACTGCCGCAGGTCTCGGGACCCCCTTCCTTTCGTGGCCAGATAACATCCCATTGTCTGTGAATCCCACGGTTTGTCCATCCACTCGTGAGTTTCCATTTTTTGTGTCAACAAGTATGTCCACCAGGAACAGAGTATAAAATGAGATCAGCTCTCTCTCTCCCCCCCCACACACACACTCACACACACACACACACACACACACACACACACACTGCCACTTTCAGATGGCCTTGAGCACTCATAGAAAAGCAAATGCCTCCCCCACTCACCACTGCCCTTCCACGGGTTGGGCCCAGGGAGTCTCTGCAGGAAGCTGCCTGTTGTCCGCTGACTCAGCCGGCTGGACCAGCATGCTGAGATGCACCTCCTCCACTCGATGGCCATTGGAGAAATGTCATTTATTAGATAAGAGATTTGATGGGAGAGTTGGAAGGAAGAGGGGAGAGGCTCTTAAATTGTGGGTTTTTCTTAGGAGGAAAGTACTTTTTTTCCCTTGCAGTGCTGGGACACAACCCAGGGCCTTGCTAGGCAAGCGCTCCACTGCCAAGCTGCATCCCAGACCTTTATTATTAGTAGTGCTTTATTTTGAGACAGGGTGTCATAAGGCTGCAGAGACTGGCCTCAACTTGCATCCCGAATAGCTGAGCCCAACCACACCCAGGTACATTGGGGAATGTACCGTAATGGAGACTCCTGCTGTGGAGCAAAAGGAAACAGGTCACCTTCAAGACGAGGGTCCCCGCAGGAAGACAGACAATGAAGGTGGCAGAGAAAGAAATGGGCAGTGTCCCTCTCGGGCAGGCCTGGGGAGTCACAGGCATGTCCTAAAGACACCCTTCCCGTCCCATAGAGCTCTGTTCGTGGAGATAAGCAGGCCCAGCCATTGACACACTCATGAATTTTCATCCAGAAAAAATCTAGGAATCCCCAAGAAAATTCAGCAACACAGATTAAGTGGTTTTCTGAGATATGTGTGTCATAAACACATATAAATAGGAAGAATATAGATCCACTCATCAACCCACACATACGGTCTTCTCGCCTATTGAATGAGTGGGACAGAGATTAGAAATGTCTGGAGTGTTAGGGAGGCATGGGGATTGCAGGCTGAGTTCCTGCCCTGGGATAGTTTTCCTTCGTGCCTTCCAGACGGTCAGCCCCAGGCACAGTGCCGCCAGGCCAGCCAACCCCGGGTGCTGCCCGTCTGCCCCACTGTCCTCAGCACCATGCTGGACGTCACCTGGCACTTCCTTGTACATCCCTGTATTTATCTAGTTTCTCCCTCCAGGTCCTGAACTTGTGAGCTCAGGACCAACATCCAGCTTTGTCACTGTGTCCCCTCAGCACTAAATGGTGCCTGGCACACAGGAGATGCTCAGTAAGTGTTGGACACAGTCTAGCAATTTCCCAGAAGGGCTGAGTGCCAGACGCAGATGGGTGGCTCCTGGGGTCCTGCCTGGCAACACTTGCTCTATGCAGATGGAGAGCTGTGGACCCGTGGTTCCCTGCAGATTCAATGAGCACTCAGCAGTGAGCACTCCCTCTCTAGCCCCTGTGATCCACTCCCAATGGCTTAACTACTTCTGTCAAAGGAGGCGCGATACCAAACTTTCTCAGCAGAGGGCGCTGGAGGGACATGCACGAGCACAATGCTCCTGCTGTGGCCAGCCTGTCATGGGTCCTCCCGGGCAGGAGAGCATCCTGGGGAGCTGCCCTGCAGCCAGACTCCACTGTCCTGCAACCTCAGCCTGGAAGCGACCTTCCTTGCTGCTCTTGACATGGAAACCCAACCTCCCACGCTGCCCTGTGCTCCAAAGGGCCCAGCCTGGCTATGCTGCTCATGCTGTGTCTTGGGGGGCTCTGGCCTGTCCACACCAGCACACCCACTGTGCACTGGCTGGGCCACCCTCCTCATGAGCCCTGGGCTCCTGCCCTGAGCCCCTGACCAGGACGAAAAGAAAGAACAAACTCATGAATAAATGGAAACTAGAGTGGGGTCCTGCTACACACGGGCACAGTTGTGAAGTAAGTAGCAATGCATGTGTGAGCCAGCTGCCCAAGTGTGTGTGTGTGTGTGTGTGTGGTGCACACTAGCACCAGGAGTCCAGGAGGGTGGTGACGCCACAGCAGTGTTCTCTGCATCCGAGGGACTCGGGGAAGTATGCTGGAGCTGACGTCACAGCAAGGACTCTGGCCCCAAGGGGCTATTGCTGAACCTCATGGGAACCCCTCCCCTGGCTACAGGGCTGTAAAATACCCTTCTAGGACGGGGCCCAGGAGGCAGCACTTTTGTTGAGTGTTCAGAACTCAGCCCACACAGAACGGATGCTCAGCTCCTGCTGGATGCCTGGAAGAATGGATGAGCCAACAAGCCACAGGACACTGTCTCCCTGGGAGGTCACAGGCTAGGGCAGGGGAGGGGCTAGGTGAGAGCAGGTGAAGCGGCAGCTGCCCTCCAAATGGACAAAGCAAAACAAAACCATCACAGATAAGTCTTTTGCTTTCTTTGAATTTAGGACATACCTCTTTCAAAGAGCACAGGTAGAGCCAATGACATTTGACATTAAATTCAGGGTGAGCCCATCAGCTGTCCAAATATGCTCTTTCTGGTTAGTTTTTCTGCCCCTTGGGGGGAAGAGGACCCTGATATTTATTACTCAATCAAATAAAGAATTGATTTTCAGTGATGACGTGAAGTTAGCTCACATCAGCTGGGATGATTACCTTAGAAACACCTGTCTGCTTTTCATGCTAACCAGAAATTGCCCTTGAACCTGGCATCTGGTCGCAAGAGCACAAGCTCCCATCGGCTGCCTTCAAACCCGTACAGAGGCATTTAAGTGGGAATGTTAAAGTCGCCACCCCCGATTCCAGCAAAGATGAGGGTCCTAGGCAGAGCCACCCACTGATCCTGGCACACAGGAGGAGGCCGGGAAGAGCCCAAGCCTCCTTCTCTTCATCGCTGTGTTGAGCATTTTAGCTCCTAACAAAGCGCAGACAGCCAAGGCGGAGCTCCAGACGGAGTGGAGGGCCACTGTTGGAAACGAAATCGGTTTTCTCCTATTAACAGAGCTGGGGTTTGTTTCCAAGGTGTGAAAATGAAGAAACAAAATAGGCAAGAAGTTTATTCCCTGAGAGGATGGATGCAAGGGCTTACCTGTCCGTTCCTCGGCCACCTGGGCAAGCAGGCGAGGCCAAGCCGCGCTGGCCCCGCAGCAGTGTGCCCATCAGGGCTCCTTCTCTGCTGAGCAGAACTGCACTTCGGGTCAGGCCTTGCGCTCAGGTGGAACAAACCCAGCAATACATCCCGCCTCCGTGCGAGCTTATGCAAGTCACCTCAATATAAAATATAACGTCTGGGCGAGTTTCCATCACAATTGACAACAGTGGATTTCAGTAGGATTTTTGCATTTTATGTCTCTGGCCTTCTGAGTCCAAGACACTGAATTAAGACTTTGAAGACAAATGTTGGAAGAGGAGAATTGTTTCAGCAGAACAAGGAAAGGCCTTGATATCTGATCAACATGATGAGCTCACAATCATCCCGTCCCCTTCCCCACGCGTCCCCAGACGGTCTGGCTCCTCACAGCCCCACTCACACTGGACCCCTTCCTGCCTGCCTCGGCTCCTTGCTGTTGAAGGGCTCTTATTTCATCCTATTGATAGCTAGACAAAGCATTGTTTAAAAAGAAAAAACAATGGAAGGAACTGCTACCTAGTTATTGCAAAGGCATTAATACTGAGCGACCTCCATTTGTGCCTGTGTACACATATACATACACATATGTGTTTCACCCAGGGCTACGGCAGCCACAAGGGCTCAGGAGGCTGTATTGAGAGCCAAGCAGATACCAATGCAGAGTCAGGTAAGGCTGAGAGACAGCCTGTCCCGCCCCCGACATGCTTTGGAGGACATCCAGAGCAGCCACTGGGAGTAACTGGTATCAGACTAGCCTTCCCCCAGTAAATAAAAACCTGGAGAACTGACGAAGGACAGGAATCTTCTGTTGGCGGGTGGCGGGCATCAGACAGGGCAGGGTCGTGGTCTCTGAGAGAGGAGATGTGAGATGGGCCCTTCAGTTCTCCCAGTTTCCTGACTTAAAGCATTTTTTAGATCCTGGTGTGGAGAAGGAAGCCCTGGCAGAACTCAGCATCCCGCTAGGAAGACGAGACACACTTTGGGACGTGCTAAGGCCACAGGAGTGTGGATCCAGTTCCAGGGAGAGCACTGGCCAGAGAAGGAGCTCCACAAGACCACCCAGGGTCCCCTGCATCTCGGGACCAACACAGTTGTACGTGGGATGTAAATCCACAAGCCAGGAAAAGAATGTCCTCCAGCAGCTGCGGCCTACGTAGAAATTCCAGAGGCCACAGAATTCCAACTTGCCAGAATTCACAGAGTTTCAGAGAACACAGTGGGAATTGAGCTGACGCCTTAGAAATACCAGGTCTCAGAAACAGGGGTCCTGAGTCCTGAAGAAACGCTGCTCTATACTCATGCTAACGAGCTTTAAACACCTGAAAGAGTCATGAGCAAGTCAGCTACTTGCTAGGGCAAAACAGCACCCTTAAAGGAGGCAAGATAGCCCGACACTTAGCAAGCTGGCTTCTGCAGTCTCCAGCAGAAGTGGAAAAACCACTAGACACAACATCAGGACAACGGGACTTGTTACCTGGAGAAAAGTGAGTCATTAGAAAGACACCAGGCATAACAGGAATTGGAGCATTAGCAGACAAGTCCTCGAAGCAGCTCTCTCACATCCCATCACGGGCTTGGAGGAAAACACAACGCCACACATCCAGGGAAGCTTCCTGGGGAGGTGGAGTCAACCCAAACCCAGGAAAAAGGCTGAGGACAAATGAACAGAGCCTCAGAACCTGTGGGACAAGACAGTGTCTAGCAGACACGCACCTGGAGCCCCAGAAGGACAGGAAGGCGGTGCTAGCACACAAAAGTATTTGAAGAAATAATGGCCAAAATATTCTCGGGTTTGATGAAAAGCAGAAACAGTCTTGCTATTCAGGCTATCTATCGTAACAGAATGCCATCCCCCGGGTGGCTTATGAAGAACAGAAACGCACTGCACACCGTCCTGGAGCCTGCGAGTCCAAGCTCAAAGGGCTGACGGATTGGGCATCTGGTGAGGAGTGTCAATTCCCATTCCTGAGAAGGCCACCCGCAAGACCACACGACCTTCCAAAGCCCACCTACTAGCATCACGTTGGTGCTTAGGTTTTCAACATGTGAACTCTGGGAGGACACGCACCCTTCACACTTTATCCCCCACCACACCTCGGGCAGAAGGACACAAAGAAAACCACCCTAAGAAATATCACAATCCGAGCTGGGAACTCATGGTAAAAAGGTCGTCTTCAAAGCCGTCAGAGAAAAGATATACGTTGCATACGGGAGGATAATAATAATACCTGTTTCTCCCTCATCAAAAAATTCTCTAGCGCAGAATGAGGCGTGGGAGGAGGAGTTCCCGCAGGGGCTCCTGCACCACCCACAGAGGGTCTTGAGGTGACTATTGGAAGCAGAGCCCTGGGTCCCAACCTGGACCTCAGAATTCAGTTCTCTGCCGTCTGGGCCAGGAATCGGAATTTCTGCAGGCACCAACTTGACTTCTAAATACAGTCCACGGTAAAAAAGCACCAGCCTAGAGGGTCTAACTCAGGACGGGGTACCGCACTGCTAGGAAATCAATAGGTGTCAGCAGAGAGCCTTTCTCAGCCCAGCCCTCGGAAGGCCACTGCAGGTGGTGCTGGCCTCCCCTGCAGCAGGGCCTCTGTGCGCTCCCCCAGACCCCTCTTTCCAGGCAGCAGGACGGCTCTGCTGCAGGGAAGGAGCCCCCCCACAGCACCTGGCTCCATCCCCTGAACCTTCACGGGACTGGTGATCTCCTGGGGCACGAGGCTCACAAAGGTGCCAGCCTGCACAGAGACTCTGTGTGGTCCTAGCACCCCTCAGGTCCCCCAGCCCGGGCTCCCCACTCATGGAGTCACCTGCCTGTCTGCACCCTGGGCGGGCCCCAGGTCCCAGGTGTAGTGGGTCTCTCTGCTCAAGGGCTCCACTACTGTGCTGGGAAGCCACATCAGCCCAACCCTAAGTACTGACCTCCACTAGTGAGTGAGATCTCTGAGGTGTCAAACTCTGCCTGCCTCAGGAGCCGCCGCACTTCCAAGGATACGCCTGCACACTGGTGTCACACACACACACATGTGCATACAGCACACGTGACCCATATACACACAACATGGGCATGCACATGGCACAGAGGAACACACATGCACGCACACAATACAACACTCATGCAAAACAGTACATACTTGCACATACAGACACACGTGAAAAACATACACGGAGATTTCCTGCTTATGATGTGACCAGAGACTCTTCAAATGTGTGTGGGGTCCATGACTCTTCCCTGCCACCTGCCTGCCCTTCCATCACTCTGTCCCCACTCTGTGGGAAGCAGCACGGTGTCCAGGGCTGTATCTCTCAGTCCTGCCTTTGATACTCAACCCTTCTGGGCAATCCTCTAACTATTGTCCCCTCGGTTCTCTCCTCTGGAATGAGCACAACCACACCTACTTCACAGGTTTGCAATCAGAATTCATGAGCCATCTCACAAGACGCCCCTCAGTGGTGGCTGCTGCTGTGACACTCCAGACAGATCCCAGCTGACCACAGTGGATGGTGCCTGGGCCACTTCAGTAGAACCAGAGCTTCCCAAGGTGAAGCCGTCTGGGCTACTGCTATACTGGGGAGTGCAGCCCAGGGAGCAGGTGTGAGGACAGGGAACCAGACAGGGAAGGAAGGAGGCTGTGGAAGGACCAGTTACCAAGCTGTGCTCTGCAGTGGGCTGCTGGTCCCTGGACGATGCCCTAGAAGCCTGCTAATCCTCTCAGGAGCATCCCTTGGAGAGTTCACCTGCCCACATCTTCAAAGACAGCCACATGCCTAGGAATGGCTCCTGGGGGCTGCAGGTGGCATCAGCAGGACAATCCCGAGCTGAGAGGCAGGAACAAGTGGATGTTGGGGTGCACAGGTGTGAGGCCAGTCAGACCATCCCAGAGAGAGCACGAGGGCTGGCATGGTCCCTAACTGAATGGCGCACTGAGCTCCTGACGCAGCCTCTGCCACATCCTCCCTTGGCTTCCTCTGCTTGGCTTTTGCTCCTCTGTGTTTCTCGGCTGCTGCGAGGACAGTGTGTGCTCTGAGGATGCTGTCAGCCAGGATAGCATTCTTTCAGTCTCCTGGGGAGATGGACGGCTCCTGGCCCACTGGTTCATGTCCAGGGCTGCGCACCCGCCTGGCCAGTTCTGCTGCTGTGCTGCTGTGGTGTTTGTTGGGCTGTTGTTTGTCAGTGTGCTGCTGCTGCCACTGGGCAGGGTTGTCGCCGTGCTTCAGTGGTGAGGTCGCTGAACACCCAGGGCTCTTCAGACCTGATCCTGCGAGAGTGGGAACAACGAGTCTGCGTGCCCCTGCCTTCCAGACCCCTGACGTGTGCCTCACAGACTGTTCAATAAGGACCCATGGAGCCAGGTCCCAGGAGAATGAGTGACATTAAATTAAAAGCAAGTGGACATCACTAGCAGCCACACAAACCACCTGCTCATGCAACTCGTGCCTGGGCCAAGGGCAGCTCAAAAGCAGCAGCCCACGGGGCAAGTGGCGTGTTTGGGGTCTTGGCCCTGCAGGTGGTACCCCTCAATCCGCAGCAGGACAGGTTGTAGTCTTTGGCGGACCAGACCCATCACTCCAGCTGTGCCCAGCTTCGTGTGGCAGACTTCATGTCATGAGAGCACTGGACTCCCGGGTCCCTAGGCGGTGCACAGTGGGGTTCCCTGAGCCCTCCACCTGTCCCCAGCCAGGCTCTGCAGGTGGGCTGGCCACTCTCCCTGGATACCTATCCTGGGCAGAACTCTGGATCTTTCCCTGAACTCTTTCCTTTCTGGAGGAGACACAGGGGAAGGGAGCAGGTCCCCGTCAGGGTTCCATTCCCCTGCAGCGTACTGAGGAGCACCATGAGCTGCCCCAAGGCTGGTGGGGGAGGAACCCCGGCTCCGGGGCCCTGACTCTTCCCTGAAGAGACAATGAATCCAGGCTCCTGGCAGCCCAGGAGTCCCCTGTCCTCTCTATGAAGGCAGGGACAGCTGAACTGTGGAGGTCCCAGGGTGTAGGCCCCTGTAAGTGAACACAGGCTCAGACACCTGAGGCCCAGGGCTCCCACTCAAGAAGGGGCTTGATTATCACTGGCTAAGAAACCCTGGGTTCTCTCACTCCTCAGGTCTTTCCCTGGGCAGGGAGAAGGCACGAGGCCACCGAGGAGATGGGGAGTGCTCTTGTTCAGGAGCAACACTTCCCAGAGAAGGGACAGTGACACAGTTCCACCCATGCTGTCCCTGGGTTCCACACAAATGAGAAATGGTGCATTCCACAGGCCTTGCCCAGCCTCTCCCCGGGAGAGGGAGGGGGAGCATCTCCCAGCAGCTGGGAGCCAAACGCTCTGCCATGGTTGAGCATGGCCCCAGGGTTCCCGTGTGGGAAACACCCCCAGAGCCGCAGTGCTGGGAGGCAGGTCCTTAAGAGGAGCTCGGCCAGGGCCAGCCCTCGTGGGTGGATTAGGCCTGTCAGCTGCTCTATTCCCCCGCCCCACCTTCTGCCATAGGTGATGGCACTGCAAGCCCCTCACCAGATGCAGACCTCGTCCTGGGACTTCCCAGCCTGCAGAGCCACAAGAAGTAAACTCTGTTCTTTAAAAGTCAAGTCTCAGGTGTTCTGGTGGACAGACACCATCAGCTAGATGGATGGACACCATCTCCTACCTGGTCCCTCCAGGTTGAATCTGTGTGCCACCTCCCGGGCTAGGTGCTTTGTCTCTGGTCTCTCTCTTTCTCATGCCAGCTCAATAAGAAATGTACCTGCTCCAAGGTGTGGAAGCTGAGGCTCGCCTGGGGGACTTAACTGCCCAGAGCCTGGACTTGGGCTCAGGGGTGTCTCTTCCCACAGGAAGACAGCAGTGAGGGTTTAATCTGCATAGGGTCCAGGAGTGTGGGTCCAAAAGACTGGAAGCCAGTGGGGACGCAGTGGGGCTGGGGCATCCCAAAGGACCCTCAGTCATGTCTGGTGCACTTACAGACTGACCCTGGTGTGGCCCCTCCTCTGTCCCCCTGCACCTGCCCAAGCAGCTCAGGTCCACAAGGGCATCCTCTGTCCCCACTTCAGCTCCTGCTGCGTCCTCAGAGCCTGGACAAGTGTCTGGCTGGTGGCACTTAATAAGCATTTTAATAAGTCAATCGATTGATCCATCAATCACCCATTGGAAGGTAGGCTCTATGGGCTAAGAAATGGTGTAAACCAAAACTACGATTTTGCCTTTCAGTATCACAGAATTAATCCAAAATTGGTTCTTGCTGTAATCCTTTTGGACATCCCTACCTAATATTTCTCTCTCTCGCACCTAAATCACGGGGCAGTGGAAAATACAGAAAACGGAGTGGCCAGGGGGTGAGAGACTCCCAGTACTCCTTCCCTCCTGGTATCACCACCTCCAGACATCTCATTAGGGAAAAATAAAACTTAAAATCATGTCTGCCTAGGAAACCTCTCAAAACCTGAAAGGGAAAACAGGATTCTCCCCCTTTACAAGCCCCTGAGATTGGCTGGGAAAGGAGTTTGGGCAAACTCTGCCCATCTGCCACCAGCCTTCCCTCAGCAGAGTCCTGCTCAGCCAGGGCTGGTGCATCCAAGAAACAGTGGCGGGCACAGAACCTCGTCCTGCCCACGTGGCTGGGCATCTTCCCAAACAGCTCTCTTGCCAAATGGACTGTGCCTTCAACTTGATCAGTTCCCACTCATTGTTAGGAGAGAACTGGCAGGAGAAGTTCAGGTGACCTGACACCCCATCCCAACTGCAAAGCACAGGTGAAGCTCCCTAGCGCCCTCCTCTCGGGGCCCTGCTCCCCCACCAGTCCTCTTGTCACCAGCGATCCCCGGCAGCTGCCTCCACCGGGTGCTGCCTGCATCCAGCTGCTTGCTGGGTGTGTGGCTCCACCCGCACTGTGAGGACCCGGCGTCAGCCACAGGAGCTATGGTGTGTGCTCTGAGCACGGGAGCTCTCCAGGGCGGCCACACTGGGACTACTGTGTGTTCCTTTGACAGATGGAGATGGAGGCACTTGTTAAGGAACTGACTGAAGGCACACAGCCGAGCCAGGCTCCCCCCAGGCCTTCAGCATGTCCAGCTCCTGACCAGGTGAACTGGCCTCTCCACCAGAGCCAAAGTGGGAGAGCGGAGTAACTCTCCCACCAGTAGGAATGAATTAGTGGATAGTTTCCAGAAGGTTCTGCATCTTGGCTGTCCAGAACCTATTCCCCTCCATTTGTCCTTTTAACTGGAAGAGTGGGTACTCAGGGGGAGACTTTTCTAGCTACTGGAGACCCCCTCACACATGGCAAAGGGCCACACTGAGTGTTCTCGGAGTTCAGACCCTCTCAGCCAACATGTCTAGGTCAGGAAAGCTCCTCTGCTCCAGGCTGAGTGCTGTTTGACAGCCAGGTGGGTGGGCACTCCCGGTGTGGGCAGGAGGATTTTCTGAGCGCTTGCATGAGCCTGGAGGTCAGTGGTGGATGTGGTACAGAACACGCAAGAGGCGTCTGCGGCTGATGTCCACCAGCACTGGGCTCCACATTTATTTGGCTATAAATTCCCACCTGTTCCCCACATAGCTAGCTGACAGTCAAGGGCACCGTGACCTTAGGAACACTTGGACTTGGTGTGGAAAACATTCAGGGGAGGCAGTGGGGCCGTCTTCTGAGGGGAAAAGAGAAGAGCATCAGCAAAACACGCCCATCCAGAAGACTTCTGGAAGGAAAGCAGATGGGGGGGGGACCTCCAGGGCTTGAAGTGGGCACGCATGCCACCCAAGCAGGTCAGCTCTCCTGGGAAGGGAGGCCGGGCCTCGGGCCGACTCTCTGCAGCTTGATCCCTCCCCCAGAGTTTCGCAGGCCAAGAAATCTGACTCAGAGACCCGCCTCCTGGGGAAGACTGCCCTGTGGCCCAGAAGTCTCAGGACCAGCCAGGTTTCCTGTGACACACCCATGTTCAGACACCCACAAGGCACCCAGCCTCCGCCCTACTGGGTCCCTGCCGTCCAGCAGCCCCAAAGGTCACTCCCACAGTTGGGAAGTGATGAATGGGATGCTCCCTGGTGGGAAGAGGAGCTGGCCGCTGAAGCATCCCAGCGTGGACAGCTGTGTCTGCAGGCCCCACAGAGCACCAGGCCTTCCTGACCTCTGACCTCTAGTCTGCTCTTCTACAAACCCATCCCACAGAGCGCAGCCACCTGCTGCTGGAAGATGGAGCGCTGCACTGGATGTCTTCAGGGGAGGAAGCACCTGCTCTCTAGGGTTCCTCCTCCCACCCTACCACGGACCCAGAGGCCACGGCACCTGTCCATCAGCTGCCTCATCTCTGACACCACCATCTGCCTCCATCCCAAGGGCCTTCATCCCCCTCCATCCCCACCCCAGCTGCAGACTCCATAGAGAGCAAAGTGCTCTGGGTCCAGCCGGGTCTGTCCAAGTCTGGCCACCAACACAGCCATCCGATGGTGCTGGGAATGACGGCTCCTCCTGAAGGAGCTGCAAGCCCTGGCCACATTGCAGTGTGATGATCCAGGCTCAGCTCTTGCCTGCAAGTTGCTGCCCCGGAGCTGTGATGCCCCTGGGAATAGCAGCCTGGCAGGCTGTACAGGGCAGGGGCACGCCAACATGCCTGGGCCAAGACAGCTCTGTGAGGAATAACTGCTGTGGCCACAGAGCCCTTGCGGGACCTAAAATCGTTCATCAGATAGTAACCCTGGGGCTGGGGGTCTGTTCAGTTGGTAGAGTGCTTGCTTCGCATGCACAAGGCTCTGGGTTCAATCTCCTGCACCACAAAAAAATAAAAAATAGTAATCCTGGAAAGTACACAGCAGCCATTATGTGGCAAACTTGACCTTCAGAAGAAGAAGGGGAAATGTGTCCTGTGTCTGCATGAGCAGGCAGGAGTGAGAGATGGCAGAAGAGCTTCAGTTTGTTGTGGTTCTGAAGTCAGGTCCGATCCTCCTAGACCCCAGGCTCCACTTCCCCTCTCAGCCCTTGTTGAGGGCCACAGCTGAGTCGGGATGAAGCTGGCATTTTTGCCAGAAGTAGTGGTTGAGAGGTGACGCTAGCGAGCCATTAAGATGATGACTTTTGAGTTCTGGTGGAGTTCCCGTTGAGTTCCACTTGAGCTCTCGCGAGGATTCCTGGAGAGTTCCCATTGGTTGGGGAAGTGCCGGAGGAAGGATATTTCCGGTTGCTGGTTCCTGGAGGAGCCGCATGGCGTTCGGGGGAGTTCCCAGGAGCGTGTGTGGAGTGTGCTGGTGGAGTTCAGAAATAAAGTTTATTCCTGCTTCAGTGGCTCGTGATTTGTGACCAGCCAGACTGAGGCAAGCCCTGAAGACCTGAACATCAGCAATCTCCCAGATGGGTCACCAGGCACTTCAGAAAAAAATCAACTTAATGTTCTATGAAAAACATACATACCAGCAGGGCGTGGTGGCACACGCCTGTAGTCCTAACTGTTTGGGAGGCTGAGGCAGGAGGATCGCAATTCAAGGCCAGCCTCAGCAACTTAGTGAGGCCCTAAGCAACTCAGTGAGTCCCTGTCTCAAGATAAAAAATAAAAAGGGTTGGAGATGTGGCTCAGTGGTTAAGCACCCCTGGGTTCAATCCCTGGTACCAAAATTTAAAAAAAAAATGAGTAAAACCCACACTTTTTCCTTCCAAGTGATCATGCTCAGCCTCTGACTGGCATTGGTTTCCAACAGTCTGAAACCAGTTTTTTCAATTTTTCCTTTTGTGTACAGTGGAGCACGGAGAGGACCTGGGCTCTGGTTTGAGTATTGTTGGCATGGATGATCTTAACTGTACTGCAGGGTTAGGGCCAGTGTTTCCGTTATCCCTGCTCCTTGGTTAATGTGATAGGAAGAGGGGTGCTGGGAAGGCAGGCCTGCATTGGCAGTGCCCCAAGTGCCAGGCCCGGGGCTCCTCGCTCGCTCCTTTCTTCTTCTTGTTCTATGTGCCTGATTCACAGAGGAGGAGACTGAGGTCAGAGGTTGAGGAACTGCCCAACTCTGCACATCCAGGCAGGTGTGGCTCCAGGATCCTCCTGAAGCTTATTGACTCCTGGTCTTGCTCTTCCTGCCCCCAACCTGCCATTTGGAAGACAATGCAGAATGCATCTGCCCCCCTGGACTTGGAGCAGCATGAAATCAGGAAGCCAGTGGTGTTCCCTCGGGCCCTGGGGAACAGTGGCCACAGGTGCTGCTGCTGCTCGGGAGCCCTACCTGGGTTCCTGGGCTCTCTGGGGCTCCATGTCTGCTAAGCCTCTTGAGGACAAGGCCACCAGAGGACACTGTCACTCCTGCAGGAGCCCATTGAAGGGGGCACCCCAAGGCCTATTGGTGGATGGGGTGCTGTGACCATGGCCCAGTGCTGTGGCTCATAGTGATAGGCAGAAGACAGGCACGAGCCGCAGGGACACAGAGTTAAGGGACAAATCCAGAGGCTGGGCCCGTGAGCTGTCCCCCACCCCCCAGTGCTTTCTTTGAAAAGCATTTTACCTGAGGCCACTCTGGCCCAGCTCTGGCTGAAGTCAACAGGCTGACAAACAGCCTGTTGTGCTAGGGTGTTCTCGCCACCTAGGGTTTGAGGACCCCTCCCTGGGATAACACAAATCACCATGAAGGGGGAATTAAGACTCCAAGACTCAGGAAGACAGGATAATTAAAAGCAAAGCCCACCAACCATAAAAATCTGTAAAAAAAAAAAAAAAAAAGCAAGTTCCAATTAGACCAAGTGGGTGTGGGTTCAGGCCAAGGTGACTTACCTTGAGACTTTTCTAAGGGTGAGTTAGATCTTCAGCATATCATTTTAATCTAACTGTAATAGTAAAATCCTCCCCCATGGGCTTTGCTTGGGTGACTAAGGGAAAAACCAAGCACTCTAAGGACTTTAAAAAATCTGATGCGCTCTTACTGTCAGTTAAAATCTGAGAGGTGGTAGCTGGATGGGACTCTCTAGAAGCTTCTCTAAGACCCCCAATAAAATGGGAACAAAGGAGCATGTTTCCCTCTCCTCTCAGGCAACCGGCTCCCTCTCTCCCTCCGGAGAGTGATTTCTTTCCCAATAAACTTGTCTTCGGGTCTTGCCTGACATTTTCTCCTGCAAGAACACAAGAGCTGAGAAGCAAACATGACTTTGGACCAGTGCAGATGACGACAGTGCCACCCACTCCTCACCAGTTTCCAGGGGGCCAGGCGGGGCCAGGCGGGGCGACTGCTCTCTGCTTGCCCAGGCGGAGATCACGGGATTGCTCTCACTTATTCTGTGGGGAAACCACCCCACACTTCCTCTTCCTACGTACCAAGGCAGGTGCCCGTTCTGTCCTCCCTCCTGTGGGGCTGACTCTGCTATGTCCCCAGAGCCATGTGCAACGTTAGCCAAGAAGTGTGTGTTGCCATGGAAGAGTGGGGAGGGACTGACGGGGGGCTGGCCCATGTGCTCTGTCCTCAAGTGCGTGTCCAGAGGTCATATTTTAGAAAAGAAATCAAGCGCTATCGCAGAAAAAGTCGGAAAACATACAATACAACTGTGGCCCTGCTACACACGGGTTACTGACCCTCTGAACACGCTGTCCAGCCTACGTGAGCCTCCGTTTCCTCCATGTGCAAACTAGAGCACTAACTCTTGCTCCTCCCGACCTTGACAGACTTCAAAAATGATGCAACTACATTGGGAACTGGCTGCAGGTTTGTTTTTTTTTTTTTTTTTTCTAAACGTAAAAAGCACTGTGGAAATGCAGCGTATTTATTCTTGTCCCATCATAAAGAGGAAATTAGAGCAAGTGGTGTCATTACATCCACGTTCTATTCCTAGGCTCCATGAGTATAGATGCAGTGTAAATTACATAAGCCCTTGGAAAGCCTTGCTGTATATTGATCAAAAAGTCGTTTTAAAAACATGTGATGCCTGAGAAAGAACAATGTTTATCAAAGCCAAATAAATTCATCTTTATAAAAATAGCAGCTTCTACCATTATTTTCAGGAGGTATTTATGAAGATAAGGACGTGGTGAAGCCAGAAGCCTCCTGTGATCTGTAAGAAGCGCTCTGTGTAGTAGTTGTGGGTGCTTCTCGGGTGGGTGTACACTGGGAGGCCACAGAGCTGGTGGACAACGCTCCGGGGACTAAGGGAAGAGCAGCGGGGGCGGGGGGAGGGCAGGGCACTAACCCACAAAAAACAAGGACGACAGCAGAGCCGATGGGACAGATGCTAGGGGACAGAGTGCATAAAGGTGTCCCTGCATGGAGGAGCAGAGGTGCTAGAGGAGCCCCATTATCCCTGATGGGCACGGGAACCTCCCTCAAAAGACTCAGCTCACAGGCACTTAAGTAGGAAGTCTCCCTGGGCAGGGAAGGAGAGGAACCCGGAGCACCGGCCAGCAAAGATCAGGGGACAGAAGGAGTTTTGGGGACAGAAGGAGTTTTGGAGACAGACACCTACCTGACTGCAGGCCGCTCTGTCAAGACCTGGGGCTGCAAATTCTGAGACAAGTCCACGCCCCCCTGACCTCTGAATGC
Source organism: Marmota flaviventris (assembly GCF_047511675.1). Taxonomy (NCBI): domain Eukaryota; kingdom Metazoa; phylum Chordata; class Mammalia; order Rodentia; family Sciuridae; genus Marmota; species Marmota flaviventris. Next base: position 4,099,039 of record NC_092505.1, on the reverse strand, counting down.
TTGAGACTGCAGCAGCCAAAGTTTGTCACCAGCTCACTCTCTGAATGGACCAACTCTATTAAGTTAATAGGAGGGTGTCACCTGTGTATCCGGGAAGCCATCCATGCTCCAGAGGCTGGAACACCCTGCCAGGGGAGGATAAGGAAGCAGGTGACTCCTGAGAAGGCTGCCCAGCAGCTGACAGCCCCGCATTCCCGCAGAGTTAAGGACTCCTGGACACCTTCCTTTTCACTGCGGCACCACAGGCTGCTGGGCTCCTGCTCCCTTCTGAAATCTGCCTTGTTCTCCTCCTGCTGAGCCGGGAGGTCAAAGCCTCTTACTCCAAAGGTCATGGACCACCAGTCTAATTTGCATCATTAGCATAATAGGGGATGTTCAAAGAGTTCAAAGAAACAGGCCACAGGGAAGTTTAGAAAAGTGCAGGTGTAGACGGTGCCACCCCACAGGTCCTCAGTCCCCTGGAATATGCCTGCAGTGGCTTGTGTGGATGGCCAGTGCCCAACATGTTCAACCCTGGGCAGCAGCGGGAAGCTGGGCTCCTGTAGAGCCAAGCCCAGCCCCTGCAGGGAGAGGAGGCTTCTGAGGGGAGGGAACATGTGGATGAGCAGGGACCCAGGAAGCTGTGGTTTCCCCAGCTTCCTCTGGGCCTCTGGTTCCTCCACCACTTGCTTGGGGGGATTTATTCAGTTGTCTGGGTGCACACCCTCTGACATTCCCTGGGGACAAGGACAGGAAAACACTCATTACCTGGTACACAGGGACACTGCAGTGGGGAGCCAGAAGCCTGGGCTGGTAGGACCAACAGGGAGACTTCACCAACCCACTCTCTGAAACTCTCACAGCCACCAACCAACCAAAGTGAGCGGTTTCCTTTTTTTCTTTCAAAATATTCTAGCTAGGAAAACAAAGTTTCAATTAGGAAGGAAAAATCAGCCAGGCACTTAACTTATGCACACAGATCTGATATTTGTGTTTATAGTCTAAAAAGGAGTCTCCGTGCATCACAGCCCCCCAGGGTAGCAAGGGGACCCTGGAGAAAGAGGCTACCTGCTGTGAGCAGCACATAGCGGCTTTCCGAGACCTGGTTCTGTGCTGGCCCAAGGTTCTCTGTGATTTTACCTCAGCTGTTTCCACACTTCAACGAGGGGATTGAGACAGGCCCCAATCCCTTCAGCCATGGAAGCCAAAGCCACAGGCCCAAGAAACACCTGGAGTCTGGGGGAGCTGCCTGCCATGCTGGCCCTCCAGCACTTGGTCATTGAGACACAGGGAGACAGGGGAACCCTGGCCTAGGCAATGCCGTCCCAGGGGTGACCTCCCCGCTTCTGCAAGAGCTGCTCCTTGGGAAGCTTGCCACCCGCAGGGGAGGGTGGGGAGGGTGACCCCCCTATTCCAAACATGGCCCAAATGCCCACAGTGTAGGTGGATCCGGGCAGCTCCTCCCCCTGCACTGCTCAACAGAATCACCTGGCTCCGTGTTGTAGACTTCCACGTTCTTGTCAAGCATGGAGCCAGGCTCTGCCACCTGCCAGTCATGCCTCAGTTTCTTTATCTGTAGATGGGGATGGCAAGGCCTGCCTCATTCAGGAGCTGGTACCTGTCGACGACGGCCTAGAAGAGCCAGCTGTGTGTGGCGCACATGGTCAGCCCCATGCCCCATGGGAGGTGAGGCACAGGCTTCAGAGGCCCAGCCTGCCCTGGGCTCAGAAAAGTCACCGTCCTGAGCACCAGAGAGAGGATTCCAGGCACAGGGTTGCTGTGCCTGGCAGAGGAACCAGAGCTCCTCCAGGTGGGGACAGAGAGAGGAGAATGGGGGCCAGTGGGGGCCAGGGGACACTGGAGAGAAACCTGCCAGAGGGGAGTCCCCCCAGTCCAGCTGTCGAGAAGAAACAACTGTCTGAAGAAATGAGGGTGTGTGTGGCAGAGTGGCATGGGGGGGTGTGAGGGGGTGTGTGCCAGCAGATCCTCTTACGACGGGCACCAGGGGACCACCACGTGGGCTGCAGTCTGTGTCCAGGAAAATGCCCAGCCCTACACCCAGCGCTCACCAGACCTCCAGAGCGGAGTGGGTGGGCTTGGAGAGGGGAGAGGCCATCACAAAGAGGACTGTCCTTGTGCTGGGCCAGCTGCAGGACCCAGGAGCTGGGGACAGGGCCAGGGAAAGCCCAAGTGACCCAGCAGGCCTTCACACCTGCAGATGCCCATGGCCTCAGCTGGCAGCTGATGGACGGAGACCCATCAGTGAGCGTGTGGTGTGTGTGCTGTGTCCTGTGTGGGTGTGTTGAGGGTGTGTGTGGGAGTGTGGCATGGGGGGTGTGAGGGGGTGTGTGTTTCCATGTACGTGATGAGGATCGTGTGCAGTGAGGGTACGAGTGTGTGGTGAGGGTTTGGGAGGTGGTGTGTGTGAGCGTCTATGAAGGGGACAGTCTCTGGGCTGTGGCCAGGAGAACCACTGACTTAACCAAGGTGAAGCCTTGGTCCCCGTGGTGGGCAGAGTGAGTGCCCGAGCCGCCCTCCCAGGCAGGTCCTGGGATGCTTGGCCCTGAGGTTCCAGAGTCAGCAAGTCTCACCGACGTCATGACTGTGTCCCTGAGGAATTGTAAAGACTGGAGAAGGAACGGGGTGGGGGAGGAGGAGGGAGAGGGCGAGCAGGGCAGGGGGCACCATGAGTGACCCCAAGAGCAGCAGAGAGCACAGACTTGCAGGCTGGAGGTGTGGGAGGTGAGGAGGAGGGCTCCCATGGCCTTAGGGCCTCTTTCTCTTCCTTGGGGACCTCCAGAGGACATGGTCCCATGGGAAACATTGCAGGGTTTTGAGCAGAGAAGTGACACCTTGTGGCCTATTTTAATGGAATCGTGGTGGTAGCTGGGCTGAGACTAGACCAGGAGGACCAGAGCCAGGCTGTGAGGCCCCCGGGAGGTTGGGGCCAGGGAGACATGGCTGCTCAGACCAGGTGACGGGGAAGGAGAGATGGCTGCTCAGACCAGGTGACGGGGAAGGAGAGATGGCTGCTCAGACCAGGTGAGGGGGAAGGAGACATGGCTGCTCAGACCAGGTGAGGGGGAAGGAGAGATGGCTGCTCAGACCAGGTGAGGGGGAAGGAGAGATGGCTGCTCAGACCAGGTGAGGGGGAAGGAGACATGGCTGCTCAGACCAGGTGAGGGGGAAGGAGAGATGGCTGCTCAGACCAGGTGAGGGGGAAGGAGAGATGGCTGCTCAGACCAGGTGACGGGGAAGGAGAGATGGCTGCTCAGACCAGGTGAGGGGGAAGGAGAGATGGCTGCTCAGACCAGGTGAGGGGGAAGGAGAGATGGCTGCTCAGACCAGGTGAGGGGGAAGGAGAGATGGCTGCTCAGACCAGGTGAGGGGGAAGGAGACATGGCTGCTCAGACCAGGTGAGGGGGAAGGAGAGATGGCTGCTCAGACCAGGTGACGGGGAAGGAGAGATGGCTGCTCAGACCAGGTGACGGGGAAGGAGAGATGGCTGCTCAGACCAGGTGACGGGGAAGGAGACATGGCTGCTCAGACCAGGTGACGGGGAAGGAGAGATGGCTGCTCAGACCAGGTGACGGGGAAGGAGAGATGGCTGCTCAGACCAGGTGACGGGGAAGGAGAGATGGCTGCTCAGTTTCTGGTAAATTCTGAAGACAAATCCATCATGATTCCTGACAACCGGATATGGGGGTGACAGAAAGAAAAGTCAAGGCCTGTCCACAGGTAGGGTCTGGACACCTAGGGACATGGGTGGGGTTCTTCATGGAGGTGGACAAGACTGCAGGCAGGGGCCTTTGAGGGGAGAGAGGGAATGATAAACCCGAGTTCCATTTTGTTCAAGTTGACCTTGAGACATACATTAGAAACCGCAGTGGACGATCTAGAGGCGGGTTTTCAGACATCTGAGCTGGTGGGAGATACTAAGGCACTCTTTCACGCGCCACCCTGGACAAGGTCCCACAGAGCTACTGTGGATGGGGTGTGGTTTGCATCTTAAAAGGACCAGTATTGAGACCTTGGTCCAAGGGTGGGAGGTGGTAGAACCTTAGGGAGTGGGGTCTGGTGGGAAGTCTTTAGGTCACTGGGGGCATGTCCTGGAAGGGGAACTCTCTTTGAATCTCTCTGTTTCCCAGAGCCTCCTCTGCCATGTGAGCCCACCATACATGCTGTCCCTTCTCTTCCTCTTCTTCAAGGCCCACCCATGAGGTGAAAGGTCATGCTGCACCATGCACTCCCACAATGCGCTACCTCACCAAGGGCCTCCAAAGAGTGGGGCCAACCAGTCATGGACTGAAGCCCATCTCAGATATTTGCAATGGTGACAGAAAGCTGAGGAACACAGGTATAAGGTCCCTGCTTAGCATCTGGATGGCCATCTTAAGTGACAGCTGCCATTTTAAGGAAAAAGTTTTGCTTTCCCACACAAGGGCCTTTCTGAGAAAGGCTCACCACTCCCTCACACCAACCCAACCCCTAACCACCCACATTAGGACCCTCCCCACACACACACCCCCACCGACTCCTGAGCGTCCCTATAAAGTTCCAGATCCCAAGCCTGCTTTGCCTCTCTCTCCCACAGAGAGGTGGCCTTTATCTGTCAGCTCTGTCTCTGCCTGGTGTCTTTCATTTCTTGCTTTCCCTTCAACAGGGACTTGGAAGAGGGCTCAGGATGGGACCCTGGTGTCTGCAACACTAAGAGGTGGGGAACACCAGGGACCAGCCAAGGAACCAAGAACAGGAGACCCCAGGAGAGTGAATGACCCAAGAGAATAAAGGTAGCATCCAGTCCTGGCATCAAACACTGTGGAGAACTGCCAACTCTGTTCTGAGGTGGTGAACAAAGGTTATTCGTACACCTTTGATTGTCTTTCCTTGGGTTCTGGAAGCTCCTCCCAGGGGTTCACACTCGGTTTGGTTTACGTCAAATTCAAGGCCGATGCCACAAGACAACAGAGATTCACGGGAGAGAGCTTACTATTCACCTATGACCTTCAAGAACAAAACACTCTGATCTATCCAAGATCTAACCCGAGGAGTTTGAAAAATGAAAGGACTCCAGCCACCAGTTCCCAAGCAGAAGAAAAGGCAAATTCATGACCCCATAGCGCCATTGCTAAGAGAGCCGCCAGCCTTCCAGAGCCCAGGCCAGGCTTCCCCCGCGGCACACAGAGTACTGCCCCACACCCTTAGGAAGCATGCATATTTTAGTATTTCAGAGGGTTTTCTTTTAAGAGCAAATAAAAAAGCTTTTAAATGAAATTATCTATAAATAATGATAAAGCGAAACCTAAAGAAACATGTTACCCTCAAATTCTTCCTAAAGTTATACTGTGAATTCATTTCTCGGGACCCAAGGTCTCCATCTCTTTCTACTGTATGTGTTTTTAATTTAAATATATATAATACGTAAAACATATCTACATCCATGTGTATATATTTTAACAGTGCTTGGTTTGGTCCCAGGGCCTCATGCATACTAGGCAAACATTCTACTACCGAGCTACATCCTCAGCTCCAGTCTCCATTTGAAGGGAAAGTGCCAGAATTTCTCGGGGCCTCCACGGCCTCATGGATAAATTAAAGATGACAATGATCACTGCCCACAGTTGCCTAAGAATAAATGAGATACATTTCACAAGAGCCTAGCTTATGGTGGCTGATAAATGAAATGAAGGCAGTGACTATCTGGCTTTGAACCCCAGGAGATAAACTCCCTCCCCCAAGCAGAAAGCCCCAGGGGTTGGAGGACGGGTCTGCTGGCTCCAGTGTGCATGTCCCCACAGAACCCGGATCAGCCAGCCCAGCTCTCTCCCACTATTCTAGAGTGACCTTCAGACGAGCAATGGCCCCCAGGTCTGTAGAGAAGCCCCTCGGTGCTTTCTGCTCTTCACACAGGGAGTGTGGCTTTTTGCAGGATTTGGATGGCCAGGGAGCTCTGGGAACATTGCAGCCTGCCCTTCCCGGCTGTGTTTGTGGTCTCAAAGCCTACAGCTGCCATCACGCTGTGTACACAGGCCTACATCCTGCTGCAAGTCCCAGGAAGCATATTAATGAGGTGACTTTCTCTTGTTAGGTGACTTTTTGTGTGCTCTGGAGTGGACCTCCACCCACCTGAAGGGAGGAGCCCGTGTCCCAGGAAAAAAAGCAAACAAACCCCACCCTCCCAGCCCAGCCCATCTGGGTCAGCCAGAGAGAGATCCTGGAGTCCAGACAGAGGTCCAGCCCACACCAGCTCCTCAGGTCTTCCCTCCACAGGGTCCCAGGCTAGCCCCTGAGGTGGGAATGCCAACATTCCAAACCCAGAGGTATGGTAAGTTTCTTGGAAAGAGTTTAAAAACACATTCATCCTGTGTCCATCAATAATTGCTGCTTGAAATGATACCTCACAGCTGGCACCGGCTTATTGTGCGCTGATGGTCATGTGGGAAAGCCCTGTGAAGTGGGTTTTTGTCTCCCGTGGAACAGGGGCAGAGGCCAAGGTGAGGGGGTGGGTGCAAACCCTGCCCAGATCCAGTCCTCCCTCTGAGCCTTCCCGGTGCTCCCCACACAGGGCACAATGAGGGGGTGGGTCACTTCCCTCTCCTCCCCCTCCTCCCCCTGCCCTCTCCGCAGAACTGGTTGAAACAATCTGGAACACCGTTTCTCCCTTGCTCTGTGATTTGTTTGCTCACACCCACTCCTCAGTTCCGGAGTCCTCCACCGGTGCGTTCACTGGGTTTGGGGTCCCTCAACATTGCTCAGATTCCCGTCCTGGCTTGCAGGCCATGCACCTGGCAAGCTTGGCCTTCCTCCTCTGGGCCCTCACACCCTTGGTTCTGCTGCAAGGCCTCACGAGCTTCCTCCTGTTCCCACCCACTCCCGTTCTGGCTGGGGACAGATTCTGGGCCGACTTCTCTTCACCCTGTTCTGGTGTCCTGCTGGCTGCTGCCATTCCATCTTCTGGAGTGGCTCCGGGCCAGACAGACAAGAAAGTTAGACAATTCCTCTTTGTCTTTGGAGTTCCTAAATGTCTTCAAAACTCTTCCCAGCCTTTCGCAAGCCTTGCCATCTGTCTCCACTCTTGTCTCTTGGCTCTGGTCTCCCTGCCCCCATTGCGGCTCCCTCCTGGCCTCTGAGACTACGTGAGTGAGAGAGCAGGGCTCCTGGACCCCTGTCCTACACCGCTGCCCGTCTTTCCACCACTTCTCCTCTCTGCCCCTGAGGCTGAGCCCTCCCTGAACTGGGTCACACTGGCCGTTCTCCTTCGCAGTTTGACGCCATCTCTTCTCCCTTACTGCCTCTCCTGAGTTTTCTTTTTATGCTCAAAAATCATGCTTTTATCTCAATGATTCTTTGGAGCTCCAATTGTTCATTTTTTAATTTATTATTAGTATTTTTATTTGTTCTACTTAGTTGTTCATGACAGCAGGATGCATTTCAATTCATCGTCCACAAATGCAGCGCGACATTTCAATTCTCTGGTTGTACACGGTGTAGAGACACACCATTCGTGCAACCATACATGACCTAGGGTGATGATGTCCATCTCATTCCACCTTCTTTCCTCCCCCATAGCCCCTCCCCACCCTCCCCTTTGCCTAATCCAAAGTTCTTCTATTCTTCCCAGGCCCCATCCTGCCATCATAGATCAACATCCACTAATCAGAGAAAGCACTTGGCCTTCAGTTTTTTGGGATTGGCTTCCTTCCCTTAGCATAATATTTTCCAACTCCATCCATTTACCTGCAAATGCCATAATTGTTCATTTTAACAGCAAAATGTTTTATTTTGTGGTATGAAGTTTCTCAAGGGGCAAAATATTGGAATTGTTTGTGAGGCTCAGCTGCTGGGCTTTTGGTGACTGCCCATGGGGTGAGTGGAAGCTCTGGGTGATCGAGAGGCAGCCAGCGTGGCTCTCTGCAGCCCAGGCAGCGGAGTCCTTGGGAGAGTGGGAGGCAGAGTTTCCTTGGGGTGTGGGGCAAAGGTGGGAGGGAGGACGGGGCATCATAAAGGCTGTCACCCAACTCTGTGCCCGCCACTCTGAACCAATGGGTGGCTCTGCAGAGGCTGGACAAACTTGTAACAGTGCCCACTTTATGCTTTGACTTGGCCCTTGCTGCTCTGCCAGCACAACTGATTTTTAAAAGAGACAGGTTTCTTTATCTTCCTCACTCCCTGTTCCTCTCTAATCTTTCCTCCTCCCTAATCTCAGAGGAACAGGATTACCTTTCTTCCCCACCCTAGGCAGAATTATCTGTCCCTGAGTACACACCCACCAGAGGAACAGAGGAATTCAGACTTTGGGGAGGGCACCAGAAGATCTCAGAAATGACAGTCTCCCAAATTAACAAGTGAGTTACAGCTCCAGACAGAGAACCATGTGGAATGTAGCCTTTGAATCACCTCTTTAAAAGCCCCCTGCTCCTGCTGAGGGCGGAATCACAGCCTCTGGGACAGGAATCCCCTGAGTTTCTCTTTTGCAACCAAAGCAATAAACCTTCTTTTTCCTTTTTCCCAAAACTGTGTCCTCGTTATTGGATTGACATCAGGGACAAGGACTGAGTTTTCAACAACAGACTCCTTGGGAGGCTCTGGTGGAATTATAGAGGGACTTCCATCAGCTTTCCACAGCTGCTGCAGGGGCCACCCACCATCTTTCCAGCCTCTAGCTGCTGGTGGGACCTTAGCAGCATCTCTGAAAGGTCAAGGGAAGGGACATGGGGCTGGGCATGCTTGGACAATTTGCTGCTCCTGGACTTCCTTCCTAAAGTGGAATACAGCACCTAGGTGCCCTTTGGCCCTGCTGTCTGAGAAGGCCCTGCCAGGCCCTTGCCCTCTGCCACCTAGCAGCCACCCATGGGAGGAATCTGAGGTCAAAGGCTACCGTGGCTGCTCCACGCACAGACAGGACCCTGCCTCATTGTCTCTGGAGGTCCTTCCCTCCCCTCCTTAAGTTCCCACCCCAAGACCTTGAAGCTGCTGGGCCCTGCACTTGGTGGGAAGCACAGTTCTGGGCCTTGAGCTTGTAGAGGCTGTTTCTAGGGCCCATTGCTTCTTTCTCCAGAGGGAGCTGAGACCTGCTGAGACGGGACCTGCTGGGCAGCGCGTGTGGGATGCAGGTCCGGTGACTGGCATTGCTCCAGCTTTTCTTCCTCACTTCCTCCTCCTTCACTCCCTCCCCCCTCCAATGAAGTCATAGATCCACACAGAGGGACAGTCCCATTCTCCAACTGGTCCCTGTCAAAACAGATTTTCACAGGCACAGGCACGAATTTGTCTTTCTTGGGAAGACGCCCAGCAGCCCAGTGAGGCAGTCTGCGGCTGGACCCCACCGCCCGGAATCCACCACCCGGGCCTCCTTCTCTGCTGACATTGGTGTTTGTATTAATTAGTCCCCATGATTTTAACGTCATTCAACTAGAGAAAGCAGGCGGTTCCAGGAGGATGCTGAGGGTTCCAAAGGCGATTCCACTCTCACCTGGAGGTCCTGGGCAAGTGGCTCTCAGCTGCAGGAGAGGTGGAAACGTTCTGGGTGCTGTGGGAGGGCGCTTGCCCAGCAGGGGACCCAGCTGATGTACTCTAAGACCAGTGGCCCTATTTATTTCAACCCATGTGTCTGGAAAGTGAGCATGCTTTTTGTAAATGGGAATCCATTTGAAATGCACAAGGGAAGGTTGTTATTTAGAAGTCAGAGGTGAGTGCTTCCTTCCCTCTATCCCGAAATGTGCTTAATTAGTCATTTTAAGAAGGCCACATGGATTAGAAAAGGAACACAGGCTTCAGAACCCAGCTGACCAGGTTCAAATCTGGGTCGGTCATTTACATGCTGTGATCTTGCTGTCAATCTCTGTGCCTCAGCGTCCTCCCATGATGTGGGCATGCGGTGCTCTTAGGGTCTGGATCTGGAACAACCCCAGAGGCTCATGTGTTGAGGGCTTGGTCCCCAGGGCAGCCTGCAGCATGAAGAAGTAGGGCTCAGGGAGGTGCCTGACCAAGGGCTCTGCCTCAGCAGTGGGTTCCTCCACAGAGGGACACACTCCTAGCTGGACAGACTCCTGGGGTGGTGGAAACTGCAGGAGGAGGACCTGGTTGAGGCAGTGGGTCCTTGGGTGGAGGACTTCACTGTCCAGCACCTTCCTGTTCCTCTTCCTGGATGCACAAGCTGAGAAGCTCTTCTCCACCACGCCCCTCTGTCATGATGTTTCTGCCCAGGAGCCAGCTGACGGAGAGCCAAAACCTCTGAAACTAGGAGCCCAAATAAATCTTTCCTCCTCCAAGCTCATGACCTCAGGTGTTTTGTCACCACGATGGAAAGCTGACACGGAAGGCTGCCTCAGAGTTTCGGAGAACCAGTGGAAAAGGACAGGAAGCACTGGACCCTGGGGTGGGGTGGGAGGTCCGACTCAAGTGCCTCATTTTCTGTTTAAAAATGGGGACACCAGTGTCACCTCCCACTGCTTGAGAACAGAACGAGACAGGATTGTGACACTGCTCTGATAACTGACCACCACCAGATATCTCAAGACAGGATGCTCAGTTCTTGTCCCCAATGCCAATCCAGTAACGAAGACACGGTTTTGAGTAAAAGGAAAAAGAAGGTTTATAAAAAGAAGGTTTATTGCTTTGGTAGCAAAAGAAAAACACAGAGGCTGTGATTCTGCCCCTCAGCAGGAGCAGGAGGCTGTTAGAGAGGTGGTTCAAAGGCTGCATCCCACCTGTTCTGCGTCCAGGGTTGTCATTCACTTGTTAATTTGGGGGACAGTCATTTCTGAGATCTTCTATACCTTCCCCAAAGTCTGGATTCCTTCATTCCTATGGAGGGTGGGTGCTCAGGGACAGATAACTCTGCCTAGGATGGGGAGGAAAGGTGACCCTGTTTCCCCTGAGATTAGGGAGGAGCAGGGAGAGAAAAAGAGAAAGAAACGAGTCTATTTAAAAAAATCAGTCGCCATGGCAAAGCAGCAAGGGTGTGTTTAAAGCATAAAGTGGGCCTGTTACACTCCCAAAGCAGGACAGTCCCTTGCTGCTTCTCCCCGTGTCAGGGGGATCCAGCCTTCTAAACACTTGATGCTAGGTCCCCCGTCTGTGGCCATCGCCACCAGCCTCCCAGATCCTCACAGTCACTTTCTAAGGGGTCCCCTCTCTGACTATTCCACCCGGCTCTTTCATGTGGAATTCAGGGTGGGGTTTCTAAAGAGGAAATGCCCTTCTGTCTGTCTTCTGCTGGACTGCGGCCTCTGGTGAGGGACTCCCTGGGTGTCGCTCACCCCTATGGGCCTGTCTCTGGCACGTGCCTGGCTCGGGGGACTCCACAAGTCTGTTCGACTAGTGCCAGGGGATGCTGTCTGCAAGAGCACCTGGCCCTCTCCCCCTGTGTCTCCCGTCCACAGGGAGTGTCCTGGGTTCTCTCCCACAGGACTATTCTGGGACTTCCAGAAAGGTTACATCAAAGGAGTCAAACAGCAGAGGAACTGAAATCAGACCCAGGATTCTGTTCCTACAACTCACCAAACATTGACTCTATGCCTTGGTTCAAAAATGGGAACAATGAGGGGCCGACAAGGTCATCAGGGTTAAATAGTTCACAGGGCACACTGCCAGGGCTCCCACCAACTGGCGACTGTGAAGCCACCTTACTTCACCCCAAAACAGCAGCACGTGTCTCCACCGCCTCAGAACTCTCACACACATGCTCACACACGCGCACACACTACCATTATAACACGCTTTACAATGTTAACTATAATATCATAACATCATCCAACCACTGTTTAAATCTCTAATTGTCTCATAAATAACTTTGTCAGTTTTTGTTCTGAACATCATCCACATAAGGTCCCTGTGACTGAGGGGGTATTGGGACCCTTTTGATCCAGAGCAGTGGTTGGCAAACTTTCATTGAGAAAACTAGACATTAAGCATTTTAGGCTTTGGGAGTCATGCAGTCCCTGTCACAACTCCTTAAGCACCTGAGTGTGCTGTGTATCCATAAAATCTCCATCACGAGCACAAGCAACAGGCCAGATTCAGGCCCCAGGAGACATACTGCCATCCTGATGTACAGGCTTGGCCAGACTCGGGTTTGATTTTTGGGGCAAGAACACGTCACAGGTAGCACTGTGAATTTCCATCTTGGGTAGGTCCCTCCTCCCCCCGGCCTCTCTCTGATGCTCAGTACCTAGATCCATTAACTCACGAGGGTCTGCAATGGCAGTACTCTAATTCTAGCCTTGCTTTTTCACTTAGTACCTGCAGAACTTCTATAAAGAGAACTTTGCTGTTGTCAATTATTTGGTTATGTGAAGGTGTAGCTTGTACAGCAAAGTCAAGAAAATAAATGTTCCATTCTTCCTCTTTCTTCGCCAGCTTTTAAAAATAATGAGTTGGTTCCCAAGCATTCTCAAAGATAATCAATGTACTTTTAAAAAGAACATTATGAACAAATACATTTCAACATAACGGATGTGTTTTGAGCCATTATGGTTACTGCTTTAGTGATGGGTACACTGTCCTGGTTTTGCCTTAGCTCTTGACAGAGTCTCTGGTAGCATCCTTGATTCCTGCTGTAAAGAGATGTTCTAGGGTCTGCTCACTCCGCTTAGGAACCCAGCCTTGTTCAAGGAACCTAGCTTCCTTCTGGAGGGAAGTGAAGTTTAAAAACCCTCATTTCTAGCCGGGTGCAGTGGTGCACACCTGTAATCCCAGTAGCACTGGAGTCTGAGGCCGGAGGATTGTGAGTTCAAAGCCAGCCTCAGCAAAAGCAAGGCTCTAAGCAATTCAGTGAGACCTTGTTTCTAAATAAAATACAAAATAGGGCTGGGGATGTGGCTCAGTGGTTGAGTGCCCCTTGAATTCATCCCCAGTAACCCCTCCCCCCAAAGCAACCCTCATTTCAGTACTAGGGATGTTCATAGTTTCTGAAATTTCTCAGGAGACATGGTGAAGACCAGCTTTCTTACACTATGAAAGAACTCAAGGACACATACTGAAACCTCCAAATCAATTCAGGACCACAAACAAGTCTCTTCAGTCTGACAGTGGTAGCTCATTTCTCTCAGATTCCTATTTCACCTGGGGCACATCAACATATGGCAGTTCTGGACCCCTGCCCCAAACCAGGAGAATGGGAACTGGAATATCTAGGGAATTGTTGCAGCCAAGACCCTCCCCACCCCCCACCCCCAGTGATGCTTAACAGACATGAAGTTGCAAAAGTAGCACAGAACCGGTTCTAATATGGTCACAAAATGAGTGATATCACCATGTACCAGGGACTCCATCTTGATAAATTCCATGTACTTTTTACAAGACATATTCTTCTGAGGTGGACTGGTTGAGTAAGAACAAAGATTGAGAAATGTCCTTGTCTCCTGTGGACTTGTGGGTGGAGCTTTTTAGGGGGAGGAGGAAGTTGATAAGGAATGTTGAGGACATTTTCAGGAACAGTGACTAAAAAGGGAGGAGATGGGACAGTGATCTGCAGAAGAGTAAGGTTTAAACGAAATAAGAAGTGGGAACTTTCACATGTTCAGAGTCTCAGAGAAGAATGAATCTACAAGGTAGGCAGAAAATGGAGTTTCAGAAGGTAGAGAGCAATTGATAAGCTTCACTGGCCGGCAGGCGGATGGGGTTCTTTTGGAAAGTAGGGAGCTGCTGGGCTAGACAAGAAGCAAGAAGCCTTGAGTTAGTCTGCCAAGGAACCAGGACCAGACCCTGTTTAGCCTCTTCCTACCAGTCGGAGGGACAGTGCCTGATACAAAGACATAAGACACAACAGAAAGACAGTATAAAACTGTCGTTCTCAAAGAGCTGGATCCGGCCCTTCCGGGGGGTCCTTTATTTCAAACTTATTTTCATGATTACACTGAAATTTGGGCCCTTTTACTCTCATTCCTTCACGAGTGTTGGGTAGAATGTCTCCCAGGCTTCAGGACAGGTGGGGACTCCAAGCCTAGATGCAGAAGCGGCCAGACACAGGAGAGATTTGCCAAAATGTAAAATAATGCCACTCTTTTCAGTTATTCTTTGGAAAATAGTGTCCATTAAAATGTTTGTTGTGTCTCTGTGTAATGGTTTATTATTGTTATTTTATTTGGTTATTTTGCAGGGGTGGGGGGTGGAGTTACCAGGGATTGAACTCAGGGGCACTCGACCACTGAGCCACATCCCCAGCCCTATTTTGTATTTTATTTAGAGACAGGTCCACTGAGTTGTTTAGCACCTTGCTGTTGCTGAGACTGGCTTTGAACTCTCAATCCTCCTGATTCAGCCTCCCAAGCCGCTGGAATTACAGGCATGCACCTCTGTGCCCCTCTGTTATTGTTATTTTAAATGAATTATGACACATTGTTAAAATTTCTGTTTGAATTCCTAGTTTGAATGCCTAGTTTGGATCATGTAAACCAAAGCTCTTTGGGGCCTTTGATGATAATTTTTAAGAATGTCATGAAGTTCTGACACCGAGTTTGCAAAGAGCTCCTATGAAAGGAACTTGGGGCAAGTGGTAAGAGCCAATGAACACCCACAGAACACCCCAATGCCACCAGATGCCAGCTCCTCTGGCCGACAGCTAGGCATTCCTCCCAGGAGTCCGTGGTTAGCCCCTCAGGATGGAGGGGAGACCCTCCCTACCCAATGCCTTCCACAGACATACTCAAGTCCAAAGTGTTCTCCTTTCAAGGAGGGAGGGCTTCTAACTGTAGACTTGTTTCCCCCAATGGAGCAGGGAGGTCTGCTGCTCCCAGAGGCTGAGAGGAGGAGGACAGGAGGAGGAGGAGTCTGGGGTACTGCCAGGAGGGGAGGGGCAACTGCTCTGTCCTGCACTGTCTGCCCATGAGAATTCTTTCTTGGGAAAGGAAAAGGTTGATGAAGGAAAACCAATGCTCCCTCACGAAAGGACTGCCAAACACCCCTCGATGCTCACACCTGGAAGGTAGAACTACTATTTCTCAAATCCAGCCAGCACGCTAGTCCCCAACAGGGACCAAGAATTCTGACACCTTCCTAAAAGCCGTCAATTGAGGGGACCCAATAGACTGTGGCTTTGGCTTGTCTTCTCCCCTGACAAGGCAGCTCTGCTCATCCATACTGCCTGTGCTACTCCTTCCCCACATCTTCAAGTGCCTGTCCACCTGCAAACCTCAGTCATCCCCTACCATCAAGGGCTCAGGAATGTTCACGCTCCATGGACTCTGGAGTTTCAAGTACAAACTCTAATTACACTTGATTTCTCACAGATTTCCCTTATGGTTTTTAACTATTAGAAAGCAAATGTCTTTAATATTGGGCTTATACATCACGTAACCCTTATATCAATGTCCTTAATAAATTCCATGTGCTTTTCACAAGGTTTATAGTCTTCTGAGAGCTCTCTGGATGTCTTTCTGAACCCTCAAGACTGGACACCAGGGAGCATAAATAATCATTTCTTTAAAATTGTACCTCCTTTACAACCTTGAATTTGAAATGTGAATATATGAATATAAAGGTCTGGAATAACTATGCAGATTTATGGGGAATATCAATTTAGGTTATATCACAGGCTCCAACTTGGCTTTTCTTTGTATAGCTGGAGATTTGTTACAGTTGGGCTATAGTTTGGGGAAAATGTGATTTATAGTTAAAGTCATCTAAAAATCAATACAGTTGAAGATTTCTGACATAAAGGTCCTTTGCAGAGCAAGATGTGATGCTAACATTGGGAAGACAGGAACTAATATGGAAGCTAGAGTAGAGTGGCTGGAAGTTGCCCTGGGGGGCGGGGGGGGGGGGCGTAGCTTGGCTTCCACCTCCCCACTGTTTGAAGATGGGCTTGTGTGTTTTTTGAAAACAGCCAACATAATTCAGGTGGAGGAGGCAGAAAGACTTTTCTATTCCTTGTTTCGGTAGAAATCAATGGCTTTAGTTAGTGTAACTGTACCCTCTGCGTTCAGTATCTAAAATAAAATAAGCCTCATTGCTTGTATGATAGCATTTCTGCAGATTTGGCGTCTAGGGCTGAACAAGTTGTTAATTAGGTGATCTGCCAGGCCAGGCGGCAGTAGGGATGGGGTTTCAAAGGCAGGGCTTAGACGCGGCAGCCCTGATTTTGGATTCTGATACCAACTTTCTAAATGAATTGAAGGGACCCCTGGGGGAAGGGGAGAGCAGTCCTTAGTAGGATCTCCTCTGCATGAGGACGAACTTGGGACCCAAAGCCCAGACTCAAAGCCAGTGGCGGGCGCCAGCTCCCCAGCTGGTAGTGCAAGGCGCTCTAGGAGAGGCGAGGCTCCCATAGGCAGCAAACGGCCGCCCAGCCCCCCACCCCAAAGGATTTCAAAGCTCTCGCGTCCTCGCCTGCTTCCCCCAGCGCTCTGCTCTCCCAGCCTCCACTCCAGCACACCCCGCTCACGCGCCGCGAGGAGGAAGGAGGAGTGGGTAGGAACCGAGGCGGGGGAGTCCGCGCTCGGGAAATGCCCCGAGAAGCAGCCGGCGCCGGTGGAGATGCACTTGGAGAGGGGGAGCGCAGGCTCCAACTCGCTGGGAGCCTCGCGGCTCTTTCACAATTCCCTGCTCTCTTCCTTGACCCCCAAGTCACCCCAGCAGCCCCCGCCGCAGAAGGGCAAGGGGACACGGCGGGCTCGCTCGCGCGCGGGACCCCGGGGGTATTTCGGGCCCTCGCTGCCCCTTTAAGGGTTCCTGAAACTTTCCCTCTGATATCAGATGAGCCTCGTCACATCCGTTGGCCGCAGCCTCCCGAGCGCGCTCCGAGGAAATTCAGGACTCGAGTTTCCCGGGGAAGAGGCGCGGCCCGAGACCAGCGAGTGGGCCGGACCGGCGCGGGGGCCCTCGCGCCCCGCTTTGACCTTGGGCACGGGGAGGGGCCCCTGCGGGGCAGCCAGCGCCCGCCAGAGGGGGCAGCGGCGAAGAACTTGCTCAAGTTGGAGGCGCGGGTTGGGGCGGCTCCGGCACCGCCGCCGCCTGTGAGCCTCCTCCCCGGCTCCTCCGCCCCTCCTGCGCCGCCGCCGCCGGCCCGGTGCGCGGCCAGCCCTGCCCCGCCGCCCCTCAGCCTCGCGTGCCCGCCAAGTTGCTGAGCCGCCCGCGCCGCACCGGCAGGCTCTCCTCCCGGCTCCGCCGCGGCTATGGGCGCGCCGGCCAGGGCGCTGCTGCTGCCGCTGCTGGCCCAGTGGCTCCTTCGCGCGGCCCCCGCGCTGGCCCCCGCGCCCTTCACGCTGCCCCTCCAAGTGGCCTCGGCCACCCGCCACCCGGCTTCGCCCGCCCCAGAGCCCGTGACCTCCGCACTGGCCCGCGCCAATGGCCTGGCGCTCGCCTTGGAACCCGCTGGAGTCAATGCCAACTTCTTGGCCATGGTGGACAATCTGCAGGGGGACTCTGGCCGCGGCTACTACCTGGAGATGCTGATTGGGACTCCCCCCCAGAAGGTAGGTCAGTAGGCTCCCGCCCGCCCTACGGACCCGGCGCCCGCGGTCCCTGTAGTCCTCCTGGCTGCAACCGCGGGCTTTTCAGGGGCTCGGGGCAGAGTGGGGAGGTGCCCAGAGATGTCTTCGTGAGCCTAACGTCGCCCCTAAAGCGGCAGCTGGAGGGGAGAGAAGAGTGGGGAGCTCAAAGGGGCTTGGGGGTCGGGGAGCGGGGGTGCCCGCGCGCTGGCGGGGCGAGGGATGGCTGACCCGTGCCCTAGGCGCCGCTGAGTGCTGTGCCCAGTGCTCAGAACTTGTTAGCCCCGGGCCTCCAGTGTGGCTGGCCCCGCGAGAGACCTGTAATGCGCCTCCGGCGCGATTTCCTTCACGCGAAAGACACCTCCTTCCATCAGGATAGGTAGCAGGGGCCTTGGGCGAGATGCTATGGGTTGGGAGAAATCACCTCGTGTTGCTGTCCCCTGCCCCCCACGCTGTCTCACATGCTGCTTAAAGAGGCTCGTGGCCGGCATCCAAGCTGCAGTACCCTTTAAAGGGATTTGTACATGAGCTCAGCTAAAAGCAGCCAGGTTCCGAAGTGGTTCGCTGCCGCCTGCGGAGCGAGCTGCGTTTCCTCTGGCCCGCTTTTCTCTGTGAGTTGTCTGTTGGCTCCTTGGCTGCCCCTGCGCACGGAGCCGCGTCTCCCCGCGTGTGGCTGGGAGGTGTGAAGTGCAGGCTGAGCGAGGCGGTGACAGAACAAGACTCCAGTCGAACAGCTTTCCCTTTCTCTTCCTTGGATGTTCATTTATTAATATTTTTTGGTAGTAAGGGACATCTTAAGAAAATAAAAAGGAAGAAGCCTACCAGGAGTTGATCTGACCCCTTGTTCCCTTCAGAGTCCCCAGTGCACGGGTGAAGTCGAGTTTTCTCCTCATTGCATACGCTGTAAAGATACTTTATTTTTATTTTTAACATTGTCATTTGGGTTTTAATTCTGCTATGATCGCCCATAAATAGAACATATTCATGACTTTTGTATAATTCTAATTAAATTATTCAAGACTTAAAGAGGAAAGATATGCCATGCTAGTTCTTTTTTTAAAAAAAAGGAAATAGGACTGAACAACTTCTGTAGTTGTTTAATTAGTTTAACAAAGAAAAATAACCTTCAAAATGCATTATTTTTTCTCAGCTCCTATTCTGGCTGCTTGTTTGGAATGGGGTGAGCCTTCTCTGTGGCTGCAGGAGTGGGAGGTGGCTGGAGGGCAGGGGGGATGGGACCACAGTCAGCTGAGGAGGCTTAGTGGCCCATGAGGACACCACGTGGCGGTGGGAACCTTGTGAATTGCTTCTCACAAGATCCCACGGGACATGGGATAGACTTTTTTGTGTCCTGTGAAATCTCTTGGAACAAGCCCTGAATGATTCCCTGTTTGAGAAACTTATACCTTTTTTGGGGAAAAATAAAAAAAGCTAGTGTTGGCTTTAGAAGGGACTTCTCACTGAGATACAGTGAATGCTGGCAGTTCTAGTAGGCTGAGATAAAGGAAGCTTGGAAGCCCTCCTTCCAGAGCAAAGTGCAAGAGAAAGTCTCGAGAAGAAATAAAAAATCCTTCTTGGGCTCTCTCTCTCTCTCTCTCAAAAAAAAAAAAAAATTCATAAGTAATAGCTTGCTTTTGTTAATTAATTCGATGACCTTTCTTTCAAAATGATGAAGTTTAATTAATTTAATTAACAGAATGTAACACACTGAGCGCCTGTGCTCATATCTTTACCATAGCCAAAGAGGTGATTGGATCAAGGTTATTTCTCAAACAGTAGCATGTTTTCAGGGCAGGCTGTTTTATAAAGACAGATATAACTTTTAAATTGATGGGGAGTGAAATATCTGGGACCTCTTTCCTGGCTTGATTTAGTGATAAGCTGCTTTATAGCAAAAATCCATGTACATCATTTTCTGCAGGCCTACTGTAAACCCTTAGGTGTTGGTGACATACATCCTGTTCACTCCTGTCCTGCCCTGAGGTGTCCTGACCACCAGCAGGGCATTCGCAGAATGCCACCCCTCATGGGCCACTAAGCCTCCTCAGCTGACTGTGGTCCCATCCTCCCTGCCCTCCAGCCACCTCCCACTCTGTTAATGGTCAAGAGTCATGCATTTATTCTCTGCTGATTCTCTGAAGCCTGAATAAAAATTGCTCAGGTGGAAAGAAAAATAGGATTATAAATTCAAGCAATAAATAACCAGGACTTTCGGGAGTTCATAGACATGGATAGTGTCCGAGGGCCCCGTGCCTGACAGACACTGCGGAATATTCCAAGTGTGTTTTTCCTGGGAATCCTCACAACCTCTTACCCCTGAAGTTCTTATGTGCATCAGGGAGATGAGAAATCTGGAACTTGGAGAGGCTGAGTGACTTGCGAGGGCAACAGGGGAAGAAAGAGAGAGAGAGCTGAAGTAGAACCCAGGGAGCTGGACTCCAGCACCCAGCTTCCCAGCCACCAGCCACATCCTGTTCCTTTCCCCCTCACACCTCCTGACTTCTTGGGTTGTGGTTTTGAACTAGCCTTTCCAGCCAGAGATCCCGCAAGCTCACACCTCAAGGTGTTAGTGACTTCATGTGTAACTGCAGTTGGACTCCCCACCCCGCAGCTGCCCCATCGCCTCCTTCCTTTAGGGCAAAGCTTGAAGAAGAACACAGTGCACAGTTGGATCCAGGAACGAGTGCCCAAGGAACGGAGGGAGGAGTTTGATAGGAGCTGAGCCTTGCAGATCCCTGTCTCCTGTGGGAAAGCCAGCCCTTGGGAGTGTGCTTGTTCCCTGAAGGCTTTAATCAACAACTGGGGGTCCATTGTTCTGCTCGCCACTCTGTGAGGAGTCATAGACATCTGCCCAGAAACCCAAGTGAGAGCGGCACAGCCGTGAGCTGGCCCACGTTGGCATGGAGATAAGAGCCGGGTTGCACACTGATACCATTATGTGACTTCTTTCCAACAGGAGAACCAGCATCTGCTGGAACCATGCAATTTGGTCTTAATAATAATAATGGTGTTCTAAAGTGATTATAATTATAGCAATTTCCATTATTTAAAAAAATCTTTCATGCTAACACAGTAAATCCAGATGAAGATAGGAAAGGTCTGCAGCCATACACTTTATAGAGGCTTCATGGAAGCATTTGGGGCTTCTGTTGAAAGATTTTCTGTTGTCTCCACTAATATGGATGAACAGCCGGGAAATCTGTTTTCATATTTAAGCACTCAAATATAAACAGCCAAGGAATCATTTGGGGGCATGTGTTCGGATATCAGCCTCTTAGTTGATAACTGGGAGACTTTGGATTGAAAGTTTGTTCCAAGCTTATAGAGTTGAAGTTCAGATTTTTCCCAGTAATTCATCCAGGGTCCCTGAATCACAAAGCTGACGGAGGGAAAGGAAGGTGGCAAGAGGACATTTGGTGGAACAAATATCTAAGGTGGTAAACTCTTAAAGACAAAAAGCAAGATACAAATGTGCAAGATACAGAGGTTCAGATGGCAAGAAAGTCACAGCTAGTCTACCATTGGCTCCTTCAGGTGAAGAGCAGCAACCTGCGGGCTTCGGCAGAGGAATTTATCAAAGGCTCAATTACAGAGGATGTGAAAGGCAGGCCCAGGAATCAGCTCAGAGCAATGGGGTGGGGATGGCCAGAGCTGGAGAAACTGTCACTGCAGTCGGAAGAGCTGCCTCCCTTCTTGCCCATCGAGTGTGCAGCACCATGATGGACCTTTTGTTGTTGGTTGGTTGGTTGGTGCTGCAGGGGATGGAGCCCCAGGCACCTGCCAGGGCTCTGGACTCTGCCACCAAGCTGTGCTCAGCCCCTCACACTAAGGGTTTTGCCCAGCTCACCTCAGTGAACTCTCATGACATCCTGCGCGTCCACGCAATTATTTGAATTGCTTTCAGATGGGAAATCTGAGATTCCGAGCCAGGACTGTGTCCTAGGGAGGAAGAGAGCAGGGGTGCTCATCCAAGAACACTGCCTGTTCCAGTCTGCAGCCTGTGCCACTGCGCTGTATGATTTTAGTTACAGTAACCTTTTAAAAGAGTCACCTTCATCTTTCTGGGAATGCCTGGGTGTGGCTATGTCACACCTGTGCCTGTGGGCAAGTGGTGAATCTTCCCAAGCTTCCCGTCCCCACCCAGGCTGCCCTGAGAAACCCCTAGGCTGGAGACTGGACCAGTTGAAGTTTATTCTCTCAGCCAAGGTACCAGCAGGGACATTCTCCTCCCAGGGCCCCAGAGGAGGTCCCTTTCTTTGTTCTCAGTGTCAATGGCTTTCAGGGGTCCTTGGCTCACAGCTGCACTGCTCCAACCTCTGCCTCCATCTTTCTGTGACATTTTCCCCTCTGGTGTCTCTGTGTTCAAATTCCTCTGTTTTTTTAGGGACCTAGCCATCAGACTACCTGACTTTATCTTAGGCATCTGAACGGACCTACTTTGCAGAAGAGCTTCCAGGGACAGTTCTTCAGCACATGCAGTTGCCCCATGGACAACCACAGATGTCATATACTATGGTGGTCCTATGACCCTGTGCGGTGTGGTGACGTTGTAGCTGTCTTAGTTGGTGTAAGCACACTCACTCCGTGATACTTGCGCAGTAAAAAATCCGTCTAATGATGCATGTCTTAGAACGTCTCCTACTGTTAAGTGGCGTGGGATCTGTGTCATGTTGGAGGACACAATTTAGCCCACAAGTTCATTATAGTTTATCTTTCTGTAGTAGGTTTTATTCTCTCACACTTTTTAATTGCCAGTAACTTCACTCAGTCTTTCAAGTGTAATGTTCATTAGCAGCAGTGAGCAAATGGTGGTTTTGGTGTGGGACTGACGTGGAGCCCACGGCAAGGCGGTGCGCTGGGGGATGGGAGAGGAGGAGAGAGGGTTTCGCAGCTTTTCTTTGTTTCTGTATTGGTTTCCCCATTAGAGAGTAATCGCTTAGAATTTTAATATGTCTCTTATCATGTTGCCACCTCATTCTAGAACCTCTGAAATTAGTGTATAATGGCAGAAATATATCCAACTTGTGCCATCTTGGGTCAGCAATATTTAAATACCTCTGACTAATAAAACACTCTTGTTAGGAACAACACAGATTTTTGAAGCTTGTGTATTTCATGTTTTAAAGACTTTGTGAGGCACCTGCTGAATCAGGATATATTTAGTATGAAATGACAGCCCGGCCCCTCCAGGACTTCTCCCGTGGTCTTACTGCCCGCTTCCCTGTGTCGCAGGTGGGCTGACTGAGCCCATCGTCC
This sequence comes from Marmota flaviventris, assembly GCF_047511675.1. NCBI lineage: Eukaryota > Metazoa > Chordata > Mammalia > Rodentia > Sciuridae > Marmota > Marmota flaviventris. Next base: position 4,076,375 of record NC_092505.1, on the reverse strand, counting down.
TGTGCTGGGCGCTCTGCTCCTCCAGCCTGCTTCCTCCAGCAACGATTGCTGATCGCTGCTTACTGAAAACCAAAAGGGGAAGGATAAGTTTAGCTATTCCTGTCTTAGTCTGTTTTCTGTTGCTTTTACCCACAATATCACAAATTGGGCAAATTGTAAAGAAAAGAGATTTATTTTGGCTCCCATCTGTAGCCCTGGACCAAGGGGCCACATCTTGGTGGTGGCCTTCTTGCTGGCAGAGTCCCAGGGCAGCACATGCATCACAGGGCAAGAGACCTAACCAAACTGGCTGCTCTAGCCGACTTGCTGAGGATAACTCAATAGGGTAGGGCTAAAGTGGGACATTTGCCTAGCATGTGGAAGGCCTTGGGTTCAATCCCCAACACTGCAAAACCAAAGTAACCTCTCTGTTAATCACCAGAATTGGATTAACTCATTCACAACAGCAGAGCCCTGATCACCTTTTAAAGTCCCACGTCTTCCTGTCTCCTAGGGGGGATTAAATTCCAACATGAGTTTTGGAGGGGGCACATCATATAAAACTGTAACCATCAGGACTAGTGATTCCTCCTTATGGTGGAGGTATGCAACTGTACTGCACCTGTGAGGAGCAGTTCATTTCTCTTCCCTCAAGCCATCTGACAGTGTGCCTTGGGATGTATTTTGTGTCTCAGAGCAGGTCAAGTCTTATCCCCTGGAAGGTCCACCTAGGCTGAGGCAGAGGGTGGCCTGGTGGCTGCTGATTCCTGCACCACCTTCCTGCAGAGCGCAGCAGGAGCTGGGTAGCCCGGCCTGCAGGTGAGCAGGTACTATTGCATCCCATCCACGAGTCTCTGTTCATGACTAATGATGGCCTTCTGCCCCTTCTTGGCTCCTTTGCTGTCTGCCATGGCTCCCACCTCCTGGTCACCCTGCTCTGCTGTCCAGCCTTGGTAAACACTGGGGTTCTTTGTTCCTTTGTAACAGTGGATACCACCTGGAAAATAACCTACCTGTGAGGCAGGTACATGGCTCATAATGGCTTCTGTAACTTCTCTGGCTGTGAATGCACACTTACAGGTGAAGTGTGAGGCAGAGTGTGTGTCACATATTCTGTAAGATTGTGTGTGTGCACGCGTGCACACAGGCATACACGAGGGCAGGATGGTTGGATAGGCTGTCACGTGGCTCCCCTGGGCGCCTTCCTGGCCCAAATGGACTATTTGCTATTTTGCCTATTGCTACTCAATAAAAAATGGACACTTCTTTGTTCTTAGAATTCTCAAAAGAAGAAAAAGCGCTCTGGGAGTGCAGACATAACCACATTAGGGAAACAAAAGGAGCCGGTCGTCTTTGAGTTGGTGCTTGCTATCCAACACGGGCTTCAGGGTGGATGTGTTCAGATTTTTAGTATGTGGCACATCATATACCTGTACCTAGAAGTGCACGCTCCCAGCTCTGCCATTTGGGGAAGACAAAGAGGACTGTCTGCCAGGGCAAGTGGGGCTGCCCGGGCCAGCTTCATCATTCCAGGGAGCCGTAAAAGGCCAGGGAGAGCACACTTCTGCCACCTCACGCCCCTGAGAGTGGCAGGAGGAGGACTTATCCTGGCTGCCAGGACAGCCTCTTCATGCTCCCACTGCAGACTACTTGCTCCTCCAAACTGAGTGCTCCGGAAAGGGCCTTGGCAGTGGGCGGAGACCCAGGGAGACCCAGCAGGTCTGTGCCAGTCACACAGACCCCCTGCCAGAACCCAAAGAAGACCTCTAAGGCAGCCCTCTGGAAGACACACCCTGGAGGAAAAGGTGAAGGCATGGAATCCAAGTTTTCCAGGTCGGGCTTTCGGACCTCGGCAGCTCTGACCGGAGGGAGGGTTGGTTGCTGGAAGGAAAGCTGGAAGGAAAGGAAGGGGGTGGCTTCCAGAGGCCTCCATGGAGCTCCTGGGCCCTCTCCACTGCATGCTGCGCCTTCCAAGGAAACGCATAGGTGTTTCTCCATCAGAAAATCCATCAGGAAGCAGAAGCAACTGTGGTGTGCGCAGTGGTTAGGAATCCGGGGCTTTGGGTGCAGATCCCAAATCTGCTTGCTGTTATCCTCACCTGTAAATTCAGGTACATGACCAGACAACCTGAGATCTCTTCTAGAAGCTCCAAGACCCCGCTGCTGTGCTCTGTTCTGCTGGAGAGCATTTTTGAGCCCTCATTTTTCACCCCCGGATGAGTGCTGCTTTGACTCTCTGCAGAAGGGAACCCAGGGTCTGCTGAAGTGCAGTCATCTCAGTCAGTGTCCTGGCATGGGGAGGGGCCTGCTGCTGGCTCATGGTCACGTCTGGGGACACTGCTGCCCCAGATCAACTGACCGTGGGAGGACGAGGAATACTTTGCAGAGCTGGTTAAAAACAGAGGTTCCTGGGACCCAGTCCACACTTAAAGGATGAGGTTCCGCACCTGGGATGAGAAGCTGCATGTTCCAGCTCTGACCTAGGAGCAATCCTCAAGCCCCCAGAGCAGCGTCCAGGGCTGCACTTGAACGCTATCTGGGGGCTGTGATGGAGGCCAGAGCCCCTGCCAGTGGTGCCTGTACACAGAGTTCTGTTCTGTCACCTTCCTGGACATGTGACTTGGCTGGGGGTTCCCTCTCTGCCCTTTGAGAATCTTTTCTCAGGTGGACTGCTTCAGAAGCTTCCTGGTGTTGGGCAGGTTGGAAACCAGGAAGGCTTTCTCCAGGCTCAAGTCCTGAGGCAGTGCCGCTCAGAGTCTCCAAGTCTCGGGGCTGAAGGCTGCCTTTTGAAATTTCCAACCTGTCTCAGAGCAAAAGTTTGTGAATCCAGAAAAACGAATTATCAGGAAGCAAAGTGAACATGAACCAGAGGTGCTTAACACAGCGTGGTTCTTTCAGTCTTGCTTGCTCATCCCAAAGCCAAGATGAGCCAAGATGTAACAGACATCCCTCTGCAGACCAGATGGGACCTGGGAGCAGCCAGGCGGTGGTTACCCTGTTGCCCTGAGGAAGCTGTCTCAGCCGCCAACTGGAAATTGTTACAAAAACTCCAGAAACACATCCTTGTGCCGCCTACTCCCTTTAATTAGAGGGTGGTCCTGTCTTTTTTTTTTGCTAAAGCAAAAAAGGAAATGTGGTAAGAGTAGGTGTTGTGCTCTCTGGAGTGTCCTTCCTGGGGAAAATTGAGGGCTGCCCCTGGATGAGCAGGTAGAGCCCATTTAAATCCTGTGTTGCAGGGCTGGCCATATGCCCAGCACCTTGTGAGTCGTGGGTCTATCAGCCACTTGCGTGGGATCCCAAGTAGAGGTTGAGAGTCAGCAGGCGGAGGAGGGCAGATCATCTCACCTGGTAAAACAGCTGTTGCAGACACCTGGGTTCCAACATACATCATGCCGTCCCTCAGAGCCCGTTCAACAGTGTTGAGCCTGTTTCCCAGGGTCACAGCGAGAGCAGATCAGTCACAGCAATGAGGAGAGGGCTCCAGGGGGTCACTCTGCCAGTGTCTGCATTGAGGCCAGCCATGCCAGGCCTCGGCCTCCTCATTTCCCTAGTGGTTTCCAAGAAGGCAGATATTGTACAGATAAAGCAACATGCACTCCACTGCTACTGTTTGGCGTGCACCGGGTAGATATGCTGGGGTAGTATGCCGCATGGTACGGGCTTCCCAGATCTTAGCTCAGCAAAAGGCAAGAGCCAGGAAACAAAGCTGGGAAGACAAACAGAACAACACAAAACGGAACAGGGCTAGGCACTCACATCCCGGGTCTGTGTCCCGAAGGAACCTCAGTCTTGCTTGCTCATCCCAAAGCCAAGACTTCTGTCGCCCCACCTGCACTTCCTCGCCCTCCTGCAGAGGTGAGAATAGAGCTTCACCTCCATGCAAACAGGCCTAACAGTGGTTCTCAGCCCGAGGCCAGCACGGCCTGCCCAGGGGACACTGGCATTGCCTGGAGACATCTGAGTCTTCACCAGTAGCGTGATGCTACCTGGACAGGTGAAGGCCAGGGGTGCCGCTCAGCATTCTGCAGCACACGTGATGCCCCCACCAGAGAAGGATCTGGTCAAAGTGAAAGCAGTGAGGAGTGAGAAGCCCCCACTAGCGCCTGGCACACATGCCCAAGGAGCAAGGGCGGAATGTCCACCGGGAGCCACTGCACAGGCACAGGGAGGGGCAGAGGGGACACCTGCTGATGGCTGCCATCTTGCTGTCCTTCCTTGTTCCTGACAGCAAGATCCCGAAAGGCTTGGCAGTGCCTGCTAACTGAAGTGATTGGGGACCAGAGAGGAAAAAGAATTTCGAACTAGTTCTGAAGCCTGGGCTTGCTTTCATTCCTTTATTCAGCATGTCTATTAAGTACCTACTGTATACCAAGCCCATTCTGAGCAGTTAACCAGACAAAGATGGTCTTTGGGAGGAAGACGGATTGTGAAGAAAGCACACAGCATTTCTGATTAAGTGCCGTGTCACAGCACAGCCTGGCCATGGGTGTTGTACGTCAAGAGTTAGAATGGGTGCTGGGGAGATGTCACTGAGAGGTGCAGTCAGACTCAGACAAGGCCCAGGCCCAAGAAGCTGGGGGCAACCAGCTCCAGGATGAGCCTGGAGATGCAGACCATGCCCAGGAGGCGCTCAGTGTGGGCGCATGTGTGGGGCCCCTCTGAGACACCTGCCTTGGCAGAAGCTCATCTTCATCTGTTTTAAAGTGTGCTCTGAGATTGGATTTTATGAGAATAGAGTATGCAGACGTTATGCTCCCCTGCGTACAGGCATGAGGGTATGAGTGTGAGTGGTTTATTTAGAAGACCTAAGGAGTCATGGATAGGGACCGGGTATGATAGAGACAGTAATAGGTGGGGACAGCAGGGGCTCATCCCTAGGGGTTTCTGAGAGGTCAATTCAGCTAGGCTCTGCTGAGGGGCTCTGCTGAGGAGATAGGTGTGGGGCACTGTCACCCCCTCCTGTCACAGACTGGGAGGCCACAGGTGTGGGGAGGAGGCTTAACCCTTCAGCATGGTGCTTCTGCAAGGCGCGGCACACAGGCACGTTGGGTTCCCCGGTGCCTGCATGGCCGGTGCAGGCGAGGCCCACATTTGAGGAATGAAACAGCAGTTGCTGTCCACTGCTGAGTGACTCAGGAGCATCACTGCAGCCCCATTGTCATGAAGTCGTCTTAAAACTGTCCTTCAAAATCACGACCTGCTTGCGGGATTCAGTGTTGGGACCATAAGGACTTTCAAAACCTCTGGAACAGCTGCGTGCTCACAAACAGGTGGCAAGTCCCAGATCCGTGAGCGTCCTGTGATCCACACACGTGTTTACCAAAGGAAGGCCCCAGAGCATTTTGCACATAAGAATTCACTATGCCCTGGTTTTATTGTACTCTCCGTAACATGGGTTCTTAAGTACAGTCTCGCTCCACAGAATGACAGCGTGATCAATGGCAGTCTGCATACAATGCTTGTCCTGTAGGGTGAGAATGGGGCTGAAGGATTCCTGTCGCCTGGTGACATTGTCACCACTCTGTGAGACACAGCAACACGTTACTCAGCGCTCACAGTGGTGCTAGTAGAAACAAACCTATTGCACCGCCAGTCGTTTAAAAGTGTAGCACAACCCACACAAGCATAGTCATCTGATCCTTGAAAAGGTGCCAAAGGATACAGTGGAGAAGAGACAGCCTGTTTAGCAAATGGTGCTGGGAAAACTGGTTACTCACGTCTAGAAGAACGAAACTGGACGCTTACTTCTAATCCTGCACAAAAGTCAGCTCACAGCCTCGGAATTAGACCACAAACCATGCACCTCCTAGACACAGGCATGACTTTCTCAATAGGACCCTAAAGCTCAGGAAATAATACCAAGAGCTGATAAATGGGATGCCTTCATGTTAACAAGCTTCTGCATAACATAGGAAAGAATGAGGAATGTGAAGAGAGAACCTACCGAATGGGAGCTACTCTTCTGAAAGAGGATTAATATCAAGAATATACAAAGAGCTCAAAAAAACTTTACAGCAAAAAATTAAATAAGCCAATTAATAAATAGGCAAATGAATTAAACAGACACTTCTCAAAAGAAGCAATACAAATGCCAACAAATGCATGAAAAAATGTTCAACTTCATTAGTAATTAGAGAAATGCAAATCAAAACTATACTGAGATCCCATCTCACTCCAGTTAGAATGGCCGTCATCAAGAACACAACTAATAATAAATGCTGGAGAGGATGCGGAGGAAAGGATCGCTTTACCCTGTTCCTGGGTGTAGCCCGCTTGTTCAGTGGTAGCAGTCTGCGGTGGCGCACAGGCCCTGCCACGCCTCCCGGCTCACAGAGGACCTCCCCACAGCCACACAGCCCCGCAGGCTCCGTTCAGGGTAAGAGCCCCTACACTGGTGTACCATTTTTTATCTCTAATACTGTGTTATGTCTTTCCTGAGTCTCTGTTTAGATTTACACCTACCTACCATGGTGCCACAGTGGCCTCTGTGTTCAGTAGAGAAACTGCCGGGCCACTTAGCCCAGGTGTGCCGTGGGCTGTCGTCTAGGTCTGTGCAGGCGCTCCCTGGCGTCCCCGTAATGATGCAACCGACTGACAATGCATTGCTCAGTATATCCCCATCATTCAGTGACACTGGCTGTATGCACGGATTTTACAAGCATTTGCCGTCCTTGTCACCATCCTTTGATTAGTAGATACACGAGCATTTGGGCACATGCGTCTTCTGTTGTCCACCTCCTTGCTCCTGTGTCCCTAGGAGAGACTTCTGTGCTTGTGGAACCTGGCGATGTGCTGGGCTCCTCCCCTGAGCTGGTGCTTCTCGGGGCTGCTTGTCTCTGTCTCTGCAGACACACACTCGCTGTCCTGGGTTGGGGGTCAGGAGTGGAAGGCCTCAGCAGCAATGCAGGACCTCCAGGACCTCCAGGTCAAGCCTCACGCTCCAACCCAGCTTTGTGGGGGCTCCTCGTGGGTGCAGGGGCGTGGCACGGCCAGTGACCCACGTCCTGCCATCCCTCAGGTCTGTCACCAGCTCCGGTCCCCACCCCCTGGGGGAGCCACTGGGCCCCAGGAGCCCAGCAGTCCTGGCTCTGATACAGCATCTGCTCAGTTTGGAAGCTCTTCTCACGTGGTCTCAACTGGCTCCTGGCCCTCTGGGGACATCTGAGACGCTCTTGGACCTGGCGGTGGGAACGTTCTCCACTGTCTGAGCCTGGGTTTTTCTTCTGTTTTGTTTTCTGTGCTGGGCGCTCGGGGAGTGTTTGCAGTCTAGAAATGCAGGAGGCTTGGTGCAGAGCCTGGAGCTCCCCCGTCCTCTCCTGTCGGCCTCCTGGGTGTGGACACTGGGCCTTCTCGCCTCCCTCTCCCACTCTCGTGTCTGTCTCTTGGGTTCTGCTCTCTCATTTCAGCTGCCGTGGTTTGAGTTTTCAAGAGCATTTTCTTCTTCCCTGGGAGCCCCTTTTTGTCCATCTCACAGCTCAGAGTTGCTTTTCTTCTCTGTCTGTGTCCGAGGAAACGAATGACGATTTTGTGTGACATTTCTTCCTGCTGCCTGTCTCTCATCTGCCTCTTCTGAGTGCCACTTCTCTGCACCTGCCACGGTTTCTAACTCACAGAGACTTTCCCTGCCATGTCCTGGTTACTGGCTGGCCCTTCACGTTGGAAAGAGAGGCGTTGAAAGGCCGGGATTCAGGGCTGTGTGCGGACAGGGCCTCGAGCACGTGTCCTGTGGGACCCACGCCGTGATGCTCATCGCATGTGACCTTGCCTTGTCAGTGGTTGACTTGACAGAAACACCTTCCCAGCTTTTCTGCAGACCTGAGGACTTTTTACAGTGGCTTCCTTTGGGCTGTAGGCCCTGAGTGGCGCTCTCCTGGGGATTTAGGGAAGCTTGCTTTCCTGTTCCAGGTGCAGGGCTGCCAGGTAATGCTCCTCCCACTCTCTGCTTTTAGTGAAAACGCAGGCTTCTGTCAGGAACAGCCACATCTGACCTTAAGGGAGAGGTCAGGAGGATAGTCGAGATGCCAAGCCTCTGAGATGTTGATCTAACACCAGCATCTCTGGGAGAAAAACAAATCCCTGCATGTTCTAGTCACTCAATCTACATTTTTTGTTTATTTGTTTATTTTCAGCCAAAAAATTTCAGTTGATGCACCCTCATAACTCTGGGGGTAAACTAACAAATAGGAAATGTGCTATTCTTTTTCTGTTCTCAAAATTTCCCAAGTATGGAAGGACACACCTCAAAACTTGCTGCTATAGTCTTTCTTCGTAAGGCATTATTTCCAGTGGGGAAGGTGTGGATCCTGTTAGAAGGATTTAGACTTTGGTCATCACTAAAGGGACCTCACATGAGAAGAACACCCAGGGAGTTTGCAAGGGACAGACGGGAGGTGGGGAGAATAAGACCAGGACTGAATATGGCCACTGCCTGTTTGTGTAAATAAAGTTTTATTAGGACACAGCTGTGCTCATTTGCTTTCATATTGTCTGAGGTTATGTCCTGGTCTTTCTAATTCACGGTTCAGTGGTACCATAAACTGTAACAGAACACCACCGTCTGGGTGATTTGTAAAGAATACGGGTTATTTAATTTGTTTCTGGAGGCTGGGAGGTCCGAGAACCTCGTGTCAGCACCCAGGTGTCACATGGGAGATATGCAGGCATGCCAGCTCCGTCTCTCCCTCTTCTTATAAAGCCATGATGCCATCATGGGGGCCCTACCTCATGATCCCAGAGACCCACCTCTGAACACCCTCAGCATGTGGCTTTGAGGATTAGGTTTCCAACACATGCTCTTCTGGGGACACGACCATAGCAGCTGCTGTTACCCAGCAGCAGCAGAGGGGACCCCCAGGCGTTTCCACCTGGGCTTACACAGAAAGTGCTTGTTGGCTCGGTTGACTGGCAGGTGCCAGTGAGTAGGGAGGGAGTGGCCACTCAGCCCTGCAGGCCTTGTCCACACCAGGAAGCTGCAGGTGGAAGTGTCGGGCCAGGCGGTGGCTCAGAAGCACCCACTGAATGTCCCAGGGTGCCCGGGTCATGACACCAGCCTCACCCAGTGTTATACCATGCAAGGCACTTGTGGGTGTGCTGAGCCTGCACCTCCCCATTCCGGTGCCTGTGCTGGAGGCCCGGGGCCCTGTGGGAGCCAGGTGGGGAAGCAGTGGCACAGCCACCTACCCCCTTCCTACTGCAGACCTGGAGCCTGAATCAGGCCCGTCACCTTGGATTCCTGCTGTGGTTTGGGTACCCCAGAAACTGAGCTGGAAGCTTGGTCCCCATCATAATGGTCTCGAAAGAGGGGAACCTAGCAGCAGATGGTGGGGTCTGGACCACCCTGGTGAAGGAATTGATGTGGGCCCACAGTGAGTTTGATCTCCCCGCAGTGGATTAGTGCCTGTGGAGTGAGTGGACTATGAAAAAGCAAGCCTGGCCCTGCGGCGGCTCTTGCTTCCTGGCTTGAGCACATGCCTCTTCTGTCTGCAGTTGGCTCCCTTTCCTCCCCTCCACCCTGTTCCTGCAACAAGATTCTGGCACCTTGTGTTTGGACTTCTCAGCTCCCAGAATCGTGAGCCAAATAAACCTCTTTTCTTTGCATGTTATCCAGCCTCAGGTATTCAGTTAAAACAACACAAAATGAACTAAGACGAAGTCAAAAGGAAGTTTTGGTAGTAGTTAAGACTGGACTTGCAATGCCTAAAAATACATATATTTTCACAAAGCTATTGTGACAATACAGTATTTGCCAAAGATTTCATTCAAGGTGGAGAAGAGTGATTTACGGAGCATGTTTGAAGACAGTTATTTGGCAAGAGAGAGTTTTCTTGAAATGCCCTATCATGCATACCCATGGACAGAGATTTGGAAATGTGTAGCAGAAGTATGTATGCATTTGTCCTTTGACTTAGAAATCTACTTCTTTAAGTTTATACAAAAGTTAAAGCAGAAAGGATACTAAAAGCAGTTTGCAAGGTTTTTCCCCATTACTACAGGTAACAGAAGAGATGGGAACAGTCCATATGTTTAACAAGAGGGAACTGAGTGAGCTAACCAGTTCACTGACACCACGGAGCACCCTGGGAAGGACCGAGGACTCTCTCTATACACTACAAGGGAAGAGCGAGGTGGAGGAAGAGGGTACTGTCCTGCCATTCATCCAGGAACGTGCCCTATGGCACAAGTAGGAGCTTTGATCAAGGAAGGGGAATTCCTAGGTCAGAGGTCCCCAAACTTGGGGTGGACACATCCCAGGGAGCATCCAATGAGCCACTGGGGTGCAGGAGGAACATATGTCTGCATCTGTTTTTACCCAAGATAATCAGGAACGAGGCTTTACTAAGTCGTAGTGGACACCTATGGTTTCCTGAGGCCCACCTGCTGGGAGCCAGGTCACCAGTGGCTGTTGCACACCGGGCAGGTCTGGGGTCCAGGGGACTCTTCTGTTCTGCACTCAGCGAGCCAAGCTGCTGTCCCCTGGGTGCCTTTGGTGTAGCCTGTCCCTGGCTTCCATTCCAGCCTTCAGCATGTCATTGATCTGGTTTATTTTTTTAAATAAGATCTGTTTAAAATAAGAAGATGAGTTACATGCTCTCAGTACCCAGAAAGTCAGCTCCAGGTTTTCTGAGTGTTACTGTGGTGACGAATGGCCAGCAGCGCCGCTCCTTGGTGGGCACTGGAGAGGGAAGCCGTGGTGAGAGTGCACAAGGGTGTTCGGCACAGCGAGGCCACCCTCTGCGAGTCCCGAGCTGATCTGTGAACATCACTGAGACTCTACTTATACCAACGGCAGTGTCTATTTGCTGCCTTAAAAACACCTTTAAATCCTTAACATGGAAACATAACGTCTAACTATGTAAAAATCTTCCAAACAATTTCAGGTTATTTATTTATTTATTTTTAACCCACAAACTGGAGAAAAGTATTATCTTCTGATGAATTTTCTGGAGCTACCTACTGGTGGGCATTAGGGGGATGTGAGCAAGTTTTCATCTCCATCTCACAGGTGGGGAAACTGAGGCACCCATGGGTTACATTGCTGAGGTGGCACAGTCCATGGGAGCAGAGCCAAGATTTGGAAGTTGGCTGGTCCCAGACGTGACCTCTGGATGGCATGCTAAGCTGCCAGATTTCACAGTGTGGCCAGGGTCTCTCTTCTGGCCTCTGATTGGTTACACTGGGGCCAGAGAAAAGGTGATGTAGATCCTACTCCCCTGCCCTCCCTACTTTGGCAGCCTGCATGTCCCTTCATGACCCCAGCCTCTAATGGAAGTCCCTCCAAGCTCCTGCCAGTTCTCTCCTGGCCCAGCGAGTCCAAGGCCATTTGTTCTGCCCTACCCCTCTGGAGGTGATGGGGATGGTCCCCACCACTGCCCCAGCCACACCTGCATGAATGGCCCCTTCCTGAAGGCCTCCTGAGTAACTTGGGAGCTTCTGTCCCTGTGGGGCTCTGAATAACACAGCTGGTGGGCACTGCTACTGTCCAGGCCTTTGGATCCTGAAGCCCAGACCTCAGTTTGCCTCTGTTGGTTTGTAGACACTTCAAGCAGCGAGAAGTCATCGCCTGTTTTCTCTCTGGGTTGGATGTCACAGTCTGCGGGCCCCTGGGGTCTTGGAGTGATTGAAACCACGTGGGCTGCCAGGTCTCGGGCCTCATCCCTGCACCAGGTCAGCCCCCACCCCCCACCCCATCATGCTTGAATTGTGTCTCCTAATTCCCCAAGTTGAAGTCCTAACCCCCCGTGCCTCGGGAGTGACTGTTTGGACACAGTGATGTCTTTACAGAGGTGACGAAGGCAAAATGAGGTCCTCAGGGGGTGGGCTCCACTCCAGTCTGTCTTGTGTTCGTATAAGAGGAAACTAGGATGCCCTGAGGAGACACGGGGCTCATGCACACAGGGGACAGCCATGTTGACAGGCAGCAAGAAGACGGTCCTCCGTGAGCCACGGGGAGAGGCCACCTGCCCCTGCCTTGGTGTTGGACTCTCAGCACCAGAACTGGAAAGCATAGGACTTCTGTTGTTTAAGCCGTCTGGTCTGTGCGGCTGGAGCTGACCCCCTCACTCTCCCCAGCCGCGGGCCAGGTCCAGGGCTCCCGCTTTCCCCCTGCAGCTGCCGTGGCCATCATACGTGCATCCTCACACTGTGTCTGTCCATGCTGGGTGACCAGGTCCCTCAGTCTTCTTGTTCCAACTTTATGTTGGCAGGAAGGACGAGACGGATGGGGTGCACACCCGGTCCCGTACAGTGACGTCCCACCTGGCTTTATTTTCTGGATTCATAAGAAAATGTGTCCTATGAATCTGGTTCTCCAACAACTGCATGTTAACATCATAGGAATTCACTGAGCCACCCAGCTCTTGCCACCCCAGAGCCAATTTTAAGGGGAACAAGAGGGTGAAGTCAATTTGTTTTTCACAAAGCAAGACACCTCCACTTAGGGCAAAAATCGTGACATTCAGGTGAATCAGAAAATTATGACATTGCTTAAAGCCAGTTATCCCAGAGCTGTCCACGCTTCTGAACACGTAAAACCAAGAGGACTGGAGTGTTTGGTACAAAATCCAGCTCTTAAAGGCTGGGGCTTTCTGCTGTGACTCTTACCTGCCTCTCCGCCTGGCAGGTCATTGATCTGCAAACCTGGCAGCCTCCTTGGGCAGAGAAGATTTAAGGTGGAGAGGCCAGCTCAAGTCTCCAAATCGCCCGGGAGCTGGGCGGTGGATGGAGAGCAAGGCAGGCTCACGGGAGCTGTCTGCCCTCCGCAAGGCTCAGGACGCTGCCCGTGTAAATCAGAGTTCAGGAAACTGTGCGGTGAAACGTTATTTCAAACTCTGCACTTAATGCCCTTTTCCAAAGATCTATTCTGCAGTGGAGGAGATAAAATTTGAGTTAATTCTGGCCATTTTAAACAGTAATCAATATTTTTTCAAACTAGTAAACCCAGCATTTTTTAGGATCATTGACAGTGATTAAAACTAAAATATAGTCGTTTTAAGACCCTGTTGAAGGCTGACCAGTGGAGGTACTGGGTTGGTTGGGGCAGGGGGTGGGGAGCATTGAGAAATCTCTATGTGCAAATCTCCTCTTTGTCCGAGGCCAGCTTTTAGATAATTTTTAATTTTTTAGGAAATTTTAAGATGTGTGATGCGATTTTCACTATGAATTATTTCAAAGATCGTCATGCTAAGTGACCAGCCAAGACGGTGACAGATTTTGTTGAGTGAGTCGTGGTGTGGATCACACTGAGTAGACGTGCACAGGAACCGTGCACTCGAGTGTCACTCAGGGATGAGTTCTGAGCAAGGCTTAGTTAGGCAATTCCATCACTGTGGGACCGTCCTGGAGTCCACCCATGCAGCTCAGATGGCATAGGTCAGTCGCTCCGGTGGCCCTTGGTACAATCCGGCAAGGCTGCAAACACGAGATGGGTGTGGCTGCTGCCTGCACACTGTCTTATGGTGAACTTTTCTGTTACAAGTGGAAGAGTCATGCTCAATAATGATGGAAGTAGAGCCTATTAATAAGTAAACTGGTAACAGCTAATATATATCATTATCAATGGCACGAAATGTGCGTGACCCTGTGCACGGCTTGTCCACACCAGCTCCACAGAGCATGCGAGGCTTTGCACCCAGTGACTTGATGTCTTGGTGATGGGATTTCTCAGCTCCATGAATAATCTTATGGGACCCCTGTCACCTAGAGTCCCTCGTTGACTGAGGCCTACAGCGTGTGGCTGTAGGTAGATGTTTGGTGGGTGGGGTGTTGAAGGACACTGACTTCAAATGGGACCTCGAGGCAGTGTTGAGGTGGCGGCAGGATAGGAGCGTCACCATGCCCAACATGGGGAGCGCTCCAGGGTATTCACAGCCTGCCCCTCCACTAGACTGTGGACTCTGGGCAGGACACTGTCCAGTAGGCTGCCAGGTGGGAGAGGAACCACTGGGAGCAGTCAGGTGTTTGGCCAGGTGGAAGTTCAGTGAGGACAGGCTCCAAGTCCCTCTGTTGAGGTATCTGTCCCCAGGAAGAGCATCGCCCTGCTTTGGGTAGGTCCTCATTACATACTGTTGACTTAGAGTGAACGGGAGGGCGTCGTGAAAGAGGCTGTAACATGCTAGGGCATACATGAGCACGCCCCCATGACCCAGGACTGAGGACAAATGTGGTCACCTGTCGGTGACAGTGACAGCAGAGCGGCCCTCCTGGGCTCGTCAGCCGTGCCCACATCTGCTGGTCATCAGTCACCCAGAACCTCGTTGAGGAACAGATTCCGGATTCCAGACCGCGCCCCCTGGGTTGGGGATTCCATGCTTTTCTACATGTTCCCTAAGTTCCTGGGTGATTCCAGTAATCAGCCAGCACAAGATGACGACCCCAGTCTCCTGTCAAGTCTTTAATTATCATGTTCATGATAAATCCTAGTCTAGTTGTTGATTCGTAAGGCAGTAGCTCTGTCTGCCCGTGAAGACAGCCTTCAACAGAGTCAGATGTGCCCTTGGCCTTCACCTGGCCTGCTCTGGACAGGGAGCACACAGCAATGGGCAGTGAACAGTGACCAGGAGTCCTTGCCCGCGCGGAGCTTGCATGTTAGAGTGGCATATCGTAAACATACAGTAGGGACGGGGACAGGGGCTGTGAGGAAACCGTCAGGCGGGGCAGAGTACAGGAGCAGGGAAGGGTGGCTAATTTGTGCAGATGGCCAGAGACGGCCTCTGGAGTGAGAAGCCCCGGGGCAGAGAGGAGGACGGGAGATGAGTGGGAAGGTGTTCCAGGCAGAGGGGGCACCCACTGAGAAGGCCCTGAGCCACACGTGCACTCACCTCCCGGACCCCAAGGAGACCCAGGAGAGGGAAGCCCTGTAGGTAGATCCTGGACGAGAAGGTCCGGGAAAGAGGAGTGGGTTTCCTGTTGGGAAGAGTCTCATGGTTGAGGGGTTGGCTGTGGTTTTGGAAATGCCTTCCCTAACACTCAGACCAGCTGTCCAGGAGCAGCTGGGTATTCAAACAAGAGGCCCCAGACAGACACCTGCTTGAGAGCCCATGTGCAGAGGTGGCATTAGAGCCAGGACAGCAGGTGCACGCCCCGTGCACAAGCCTAGGTGGAGAGGAGGGGAGGCCGGGGATGGGGCCTGGGCTCCCGCACCCTAGAGGAGGTGGGGAGGAGGGTCCCGGGTAGGCACAGCCAGGAGGCTGGAGCAGAGCCAGGATGTGTGGGTTCCTGGGAGCTGAGGGAAGCGAGGGAAGCGGGTCATGAACCAACCATGATGACCAGGGAGAGGGGGCCTGGCGGTAAGCTTTGGCACGTGAGGGAGAGAAGAGCCATTTTTGTGGGGTGGTGGGCTCCAGTGAAAGTGGACAGAGGATTTGGAAGCTGGGAGCCCTGTGGGCTGTTTCCAGGGGTTTTTCTACAATGGAAGACAAGTGTGGGTGGAGTTTGCCCTGATCCCTTCCTAAGGGGATATAACATGCTCTCTGCAAGTGGGTGGGCACGATCCTGGCAGAGGAGGGACCATCAACGCTGCAGAGAAGACGGAATTGGGGATCTGCTGTGCTAGTGGGCAAAGGTGCCCAGGCCCAAGGAGAGGGGCAGGATCTGTGGTACCGCTGCCCGTCAGACACATGACACTTGGCACACAGGGTTCTCACCTGTGTTTGAGGGTCTGTGGAGATTTCTGGGTTTCTTCTATTTCTAGAATGTTCTGGAAGAAGTCCATGTGACTGTTTTTTACTGTGGTTAGGAAAACATCTGTATTGCACTGGCTGAGACACAAAAGAGGGCTATTTCTTTCATTCTCTCCAAGGTCTGCGTCCTTTCAAAGTATCGGACATTGTAAAAATGCAAAAGTGCGCAGAGACTTAATGTTTTTCCTGAAAAGAATTTACTGGGAAGGCCTTTAACAGATCTTTCTGGTAGAGAGTGGTGTCTTTGATTGCCATATGCCCATTAAAATACTTTTTTTTTTCTTGTGGATTTAACAAGAAAAAAAAAACATCAAAGCCTCTTATGAACTGCTTGGAAATAACCTGCTTCTTAAGTGGCTGGTCTGGAATTAGAGAAGGGGACAGACAGCAGCCTTTCTGTGTGACACGTTCCAGGTGGGGCTGAGCAGAGGGGTGAGGAGCATGTCAGATGGGAGATGACGTTTCAGATCTTAAGGTTTCACTGAAAGGCGGTCCCGGCATCCACGTGGGGGTGAATGGTGGTGGCTCTGGGTTACAGCCATGGCCATTAGCACACTGTGTAATCCCCGAGCTGCTAAGAGGTGCCCCTGCCTCTGTGACCCTGAGAGCTTACATCCATCTCCTGTTTTCCGTGCACTTAATCATAGTCAGTAGTTGAGAATGTATTTTCATAGATAAAATCAACTCCCAGGGCTCTCCTTGCAAGGCCATTCAGCCGGCCATTTTTAAATACAGCGAGGTCATTATCCACTCATCTTTGTGCATAATTCAGAATAATGGATGGTTGATTGGCAGCCCACCTCTCCATTTACCCCCTACCACTTTTGTGTTTTACATTGTATTCAGATTGGTGATGGTGCCTTGAGAATACCTTCATGAACACAGATTGTTAACTGTTTCACGGGTGTTGAGTGGCCGAGGAGAGAGCTTAGAAGTTCAACTCCCCAATCGTGGATAGACCCTGTGTGAACTGTGCTTTGTCCCCCACTGTCCCACAGTCAGAGCAACAGGGATGGACACCTGTCATGAAAAGAGAGGCAGGGAAGCCAGGAAAAAGCAAATTCCCTTCATCCCTGTGACCTGGCACCTGGCGGCTGCTAAGTATTCATTGAAAAACGAATTTCCCTTAAAGAATCAAAAGGAGAGTCTAGTCTCAAACAGCTATTTGCACACTCATGTTCACATCATGCTTCACAATAGCAGATAGGTGGGAGCAGCCCAAGTGTCCACTCACCGACAATTGAGTAACAAGATGTGTATATGTCTTAGTTCAGCTGCTGTAACAGCTGTTAGACTGTGTGGCTTATAAAGAGTATGAATGCATTTCTCACTCTTCTGGAGCCTGCAAGTCCAAGGTCAAGATGCCAGTGTGGTCAAGTCTCAGAGAGCACTTTCCCAGGGGTGTAGGCTGCAGACTTCTTGTTGCACCTCACGAAAGCTCTTTGGGTCTTTTTATAAAACCAATAATCCCATTATTTGTGGCCCACTTCTTTATACCATCAGTTTAGGGGTGAGGATTCCACCTCTGTGGGGACAGAGACACCCAGGCCATAGCAACATGCAGTGGAATTGAACCTCAAGAGGGAAATCCCACCCTCACAGGCTACCACGTGGGTGAGCCCTGGAAGCACGGTGCCAGTGACAGAGACCAGCCACAGAGGCCACTCCTGCACGACTCCACTTACACAAGGTCCCTCGAGTAGTCAACTGAGGGACAGTTGCTGGTGGGGGCGGGGGCAGGCCGTAGTGTAGAGCTTCAGCTCCGCTAGGTCAGAAGAGCTCTGCAGGTGAGGTGGCCGCCACACACCAAATGGCTGAAGGAGGCTGAACTGTGCATTTAAAGTGGTTAAGATGGTAAGTTTTGTGGTGCGTATTTTACAGCAATTAAAAAAAGTAATAAAGGACACCTAATACTTAGAATAGGGGCGAGTGACCAGTGCACAACAGTGACCTGAAGTCTCTCCTGTTGCCACAGCAGGTAAGTGTGCTTTCTCTCCCTCCCCCTCCCCCTCCCCTGGCTCCTCTCCCTCTCCCTCTCCCCCTTTCCCTCCCCCCCTTTCCCTCCCCCTCTCCCCTCCCCCTCCCCCACCCTTCTCTCTTTCTCTTTCTCTCTCTCTCTCTCTCTCTCTCTCTCTCTCTCTCTCTCTGACTCTCACTAAAAACATTGGCAACATTGGAATTTGGGGAACCAGGGTGAAGTTGACCATGTCCTTTTACTGAAAGTTCAGGTCTGATGTGGCTTCTCAACCAGTTTCCAGCTCTTGACAAAGGGGGACATTTAGTGACGCTCCAGAGATTTGGGGGGAGTGAAGACTTAGACTTACGCCTGAGGGGAATCCTGGGGGCCCTGGGAGATGTGCAGGCAGAGCTGTGTCCTAGGTGCCCACTAGGTTCCCCAAGCCCTGAAAACGCAGGACAGGCTCTCGGGGCCCCAGGGCTTCAGCTGTCCCTGGGTAGGAGGAGGCTGGTAGAAAGGCTTCCATGTCCTTCTGTCACTGCCCAGCCATGGGGACCAGGCTTCTTCTTAACGCCTGCTTTATCTGACGTGGTTTAGTGGGGCCTGTCCTTTCCTTGGGAAAAGGAGCCTTGTCTTTCTGGAATAAATGAATGAAGTCCAGCCTGCGACACTCGCACGTGACTGTAATCAGCGGGCCCACATCCTGCCCAGAGGCAGACTGGAAGCTCAGAGGCTTCCGGAAACTCCACAGCCTGGCGGGTCTGCAGGAGCCTGGCGTCCTGCATGGAGAGAATGCTGCTTGTTCTCCTCCTCTCCACCCGCTGCTTCCTGGTCTCCCCTGAGAATGCTGGCCAAGCAGTGGACGTCTCCAGCCCACCTGTCATGCGGTAATGATCCTGCTCCTCCTGACCTGGGGCTCCCGCCTGTGGAAACTAAAAACAGGAGGCAGCTTTCAGCCTCGCTTCCCGCTTAGTCTTTCCATGTCCAGACTCGGAGGGAACCAAGCCCCGAGGATGATGCCGCATGTGCAGACAGCTGCTCAGGTGGGACACCCACTCAGGTGGGTCAGCTCTCCAGGTGGGACAGCTCCCCAGGTGGGACAGCTCCCCAGGTGGGACGCTCCCCAGGTGGGATACTCCCCAGGTGGGACAGCTCCTCAGGTGGTACAGCTGCTCAGGTGGGACAGCTCCCCAGGTGGGACAGCTCCCCAGGTGGGACAGCTCCCCAGGTGGGACAGATGCTCAGGTGGAACACTTCCCCAGGTGGGACAGCTCCCCAGGTGGGACAGCTCCTCAGGTGGGACACCTCCCCAGGTGGGACAGCTCCCCAGGTGGGACAGATGCTCAGGTGGGACAGCTCCCCAGGTGGGACACTCCCCAGGTGGGATACTCCCCAGGTGGTACAGCTCCCCAGGTGGGACACCCACTCAGGTGGGACAGCTCCTCAGGTGGGACAGCTCCCCAGGTAGGACACTTCCCAGGTGGGACAGCTCCCCAGGTGGGACAGCTCCCCAGGTGGGACAGATGCTCAGGTGGGACAGCCCCCCAGGTGCTATAGCTGCTCAGGTGGGACAGCTCCCTGGGTTAGATACCTCCCCAGGTGAGACACTCCCCAGGTGGGACAGCTCCTCAGTTGTGCAAATGGTTCTGTGGGCTCTGGTGAGAAGGTGAGAGGGCCCCTGTGTCTGGTTCTACCCCTGCTCTGCTGGTCACTGGCCTGGCAGCCTGGCACCACAGTCCCGACCCTGGGGCACCCGGGGGCTGGTCTGGTGCCGAGGAGGACTTGCACATGGCTGTCAGCCTCATTCTCCGCAGCCTGTGTGGATGAGGGGGCCTGGGGATATCAGTGAAGCACACCACACAGAAGGAGGAGACAGAGGCCTGGGAAGCACAGGTGTGTGTTTTGTTTCGGGTTTTAGTATCAGGGATTGACCCAGAGGTGCTTAATAACTAAGCCACATCCCCGGTCCATTTTTTTAATATATTTTATTTAGAGACAGAGTCTTGCTGAGTTGCTTAGGGCCTCTCTAAGTGGCTAAGTCTGGCTTTGAACTTGTGAGCCTCCTATCTCAGCCTCCCTAGCTGCTGGAATTACAGGTGTGTGCCAGTGTGCCCAGAAGAAGCCACAGCTTTTAAGGGGGGTGGCTTAGGGCTTGCTTTCTCTTTCTCCCCACCCCTCGGTGTGTCTACCCACTCTTGGAGGAACTGGGTGGCACATGCAGGGTGCATCTCTTGTGCTTTCTCAGGGTGGAGAGGTATTTAAAGCCCTAGTGACTCTGAGGCTCTTGCCTTCTCGGGAGGGCGGGAAATGACTGCGCTCCCGGGAGGGAAGCCATCACAGGCCACCCCGGTGCCCCTCGTTCAGCAGAGACAATAAGGAGGTTTTTGGGGTTTGTGTGTGTAATTTATTTTTTTTCCTTTAAATATTTTTAGTTGTAGATGAACACAATACCTTTATTTTATTTATTTATTTTTATGTGGTACTGAGGATCGAACCCAGCGCCTCACCCGTGCCAGGCAAGCGCTTAACCACTGAGCTACCGCCCCAGCCCTAATTTTTGTTTTTAAAATTTATTTTAAAGCTTGAGATAAAGTTCACATATCACTGGGAATTCACTGAAGGGCACAGCCTGGTGGCTTTTCGTATGAACAAAGAGTTGTGCGGCTGTCCCCATAGTCTGTGTGGGACGTCTTCATCATCCTCAGCATTAGGCATCACTCCCCGCTCCCAGAGGAGAGCTGCGGGGCTGGGCACTGCTGTGGCCACAGTGGAGGAGGGTACAGCGGCATGGGAGGCGGCAAGGCCACAGTGGGGGCACCGGTGCCAGAGGGAGAAAAGGACGGGGCTTTGCTCCACTCACACTTCCACGACTTCATCCTCTGCCTAGTTCACACGCTGCGGTGGCAACCAAAGGGGAGAGAGGGCTGCCGCAGAAGCTGTTGTTGTGAGGCCCAGAACTCACCAAACCCAGGAGGGGATCCTGCCCTGAGAAACCCCAGGCCAGAGAGTTCCAACTACCTGGACTTGAGTGTCCTGGGCAAAATGGGTTCAGTGATGTTGATATCCTCACATTCCTCCACCCATCCACCCATCCATTCATTCATCCACCCATCCACCCATCCATTCATTCATCCACCCATCCACCCATCCATTCATTCATCCACCCATCCACCCATCCATTCATTCATCCACCCATCCACCCATCCATTCATTCATCCACCCATTCACCCATCCATTCATTCATCTACCCATCCATTCATTCATCCACCCATCCATTCATTCATCCACCCATCCACCCATCATTCATCTACCCATCCACCCATTCATCCATCCACCCACCCATCCATCCACCCACC
Source organism: Marmota flaviventris (assembly GCF_047511675.1). Lineage (NCBI taxonomy): Eukaryota > Metazoa > Chordata > Mammalia > Rodentia > Sciuridae > Marmota > Marmota flaviventris. Next base: position 4,055,406 of record NC_092505.1, on the reverse strand, counting down.
CATCCATCCACCCATCTATCCATCCATCCATCCACCCACTCCCCATCTATTCATCCATTCACCCACCCATTCATCCATCCATCCACCCATCTATCCATCCACCCACCCATCTATCATCCATTCACCCACCCATCCATCCACCCATCTATCCATCCATCCACCTATCCACCCATCTATCCATCCACCCACCCATCTATCCATCTATCTACCCTCCCATCCATCTACCCACCCACCCATCCATCCACCCACCCATCCATCATCTACCCATCCACCCACCCACCCACCCATCCACCCACCCATCTATCTACCCATCCATCCATCCACCTACCCATCCACCCATCCATCCATCCATCCATCCACCCATCTATCCACCCACCCATCCACCCCATCTATCCATCCACCCATCCATCCACCCGTCCACCCACCCCTCCACCCACCCATGCATTCATCTTCACCTTTGTGGAAGCTGCCAGGGTCACCCAGGAAGCAGTGGGAGGCGAGGCTTCCACAAAGGCACTGTGATCAGGGTAGTCAGGACACACAGGCTCTCAGAGATGGGGGCTGAGGGAAAGGGATCAGAGGAACTTGGGCACCAGGGGACCCTGTGGGCGCTGGCTGAGACAGGGCTGAAAACAGACATCGAGACGGCGGTCTGTGTGGCCCTTCAGTTGGACCCTCCTGGACGGAACTCTGCTGTGGTCACCCCCAGCTGTTCCCCCAGGTCACGCGTCCATCCCAGCATCACCTGCATGAGGACCAGGTGGTGGCAGGGCCACCGAGTGTCCTGTGCCCAGTCCGCAGTGCTGTGCGCACCCTTCCCACTGAGTCCAGACTAGTGGCAGGGAGAGGAAGAATGAAGGGCTGACAACACTCTGGCCCAGGTTGGGTTTAGCAATGAGACATTTAGGAGATCAGTCTGGGAAGACATCCTCACCTGCCCTTCTTTGAGTAATTGAAACCTCATATGCCAGGTGATTTCTAGGGACATGATACATATATGGTTTCAGGTGCTGCTCAGAGCAACAACCATGAACCCAGGTGACAGGAGAGCACTCAGACTCAGGTAGGGTGTATAAACCTCAAAGGTTGCACAGCCAACTGCAGATTGAGCCTGGGTTTGAATTCAGCTAGCATAACCAAAAATCCAGTGTTTTTGCACACAACCCTGCTTTCTTTAGCGAGTGTTAGCAGGCTATATCCCAGGACCAGAGCTAGAAAATGAACTTGAATGTGTCATCTTATGAATCCCATGAACGGACATGTTGCCAGCATACTTAAGAGCATTAGCTTCAGGATTGGGATAAAAATCCACACTGCCCCCCTCCACCTTAGTGATTTGTCATTTACACTTTCATTGACCAAGATGAATTGTTTGAAAAGTTTGCAAACTCAGAGGGTCTTCTTCCCCTGCTCCATAATTCTCCTCTCACCTGGGAAGGGTCCCAACGTCAGGGTAGCAGGGCTCCCAGAGGATTCTGAGCTGGGTTTGGTTTTGGCTTTGAGTGACCTTGGAGGTTCTTGGCGGAGGCATCTCCTGCACCCTAAATGCCCCTGCACTCAACCTCAACTTCTGCAGCCAGTCTGCATCTGCCCATGCTGGGCACCCAGCGGCAAGCTGTGACCGCGTTTCAGAGTCCACAGCTGAGCCTGCGTCCCTCTCTGCATCCACTTGGGGGTTGTGGTTTTCCCCAGAGCAGCTGGGACCCTGTGTCTCCCAGCGCGTGTTTTTCTGGAGGAGCCCCGCTGCAGTGGGAGGCCACATACGAGCCTGCACGTGCTCGCACGGCCAACCGGAATCAAGTGCGTCAGCCTCCTTGCAGCCCAGTTCTGGGACAGCTGTTCATGTTAAGTGGGGCTCTTGAAAATGATCTTTTCCCCTCCTTGATAAAAAACAACCTTAATTTTAGATTAGGGAGAAATGGCATGTGGCAATTAGCTTTTGCTTTCTTCAATGTGCTTAAGTCAATGAGACTCATTTCTGGAACCGGGTGTTGAAAGAACCCAATGAAGGAAGTCAGTGCCGACTGTCACGTGTAGGGACTGTGGGCAAACAGCCCGTGTGGCGGGCGGAAGGCGCTGGCTGCCGTGGGCTGGGCCTGCAGCCTGCCTCCAGCAGATGGGCCGCTAATGCAATTAGGAACCGTGGTGTTAAATGAGCCATTATTTAAATTATCTGCCACTTTTCCTATCTATTAACCGGCTGAAAAAGAGTGGTGTCTGAGAATCCCAGGCTGATCACCAACCAGCTGAGTCACCTGGCTTGTCCCTTATGCCACACTTCACCTGTTGCAGCGATCAGCAACTGTCTTTAGGGCCATTGCTCAGTGTGTCAGCTGGAGATTAGGAGGACCTGGGACACAGGTGCAGGCCATGTGCAGGTTTCTGCAGCTCATGAGAGTTCTTGGCCCTGGGAGGCTCCTGGCTTCCGGACTACTGTCTGCCTGTTTCCGCCGGGGACTCTGAGTGAGGTGACACCTGGTCTTCGGGGAGCATATCAGCTCATTCAGAAGTGCTACGGCAAATTACCCAGAAGCCTTCTGCCAGCCTTCTGGAGAAGGCTGCTTCCTGGTTCACAGAAATGATACCCTCTCTTCTCACTGTGTCCTCAGGTGGCAGGGGAGAGCTCTCTGGGCACCTTTGTCAGGTGTGGCCCTCGTGACCCAATCACCTCCCAGGGGCCCACTGCTGAAGCTAGCCAGCTGGGGTGAGGTGGGCACACACCCTCAGACCATGGCCAGACCTAAGGCTCTCGCTTTTCTCCACCCCAGGGGTGGGCAGGGAGGCAGGGAGGAGTGGGTTGTGCAGCCGGCACCACCAGGGATTTCAGGAGACCACACAGGGCACCCTGGGTGCTGCCTGCCTGAGGAAGGTCCCCCTGCACCAGAAGTCTGCTTTGGGCTGAAGGCTGCTCCCAGGAGCATTCACCCCTGGCCACTCCAGGCCTGCCCTGGGTGCTGGACAGGCTCGGTCCTGCCGCAGATAAGATGCCAAGGTTGGGGTGAGTGTGAAGGAAGATGGGGTGCCATGACCTCTGCCTCTTCTTGCTTCTGACTTGGGTTGTGCTGGGAGTTCAGGACGTGGGCCTGCAATTATCTGGGTAGCAACTGGGAAGTTAACTAAGGTTAGCCGATTGTCGAAAACCGAAAGCCCTCTTTGCACACACACTCATCAGGAGGTGACAAGCTGGCTTTCTTTACCTGTGTCCCCTCTGCTCCCAGTGCAGCCCCTGTAGACCCCCTGTTTTAGCCAGCTTTTCATTTCTGTGACCAAAATACCTAACAGAACAACTGAAAAGTGCAAAGGTTTGTTTGGGGTCATGATTTCAGAGTTCGTAGTCTGTAGCTCTGGGTCCGAGGTGAGGCAGCACGTTGCGGGGGGAAGGGCCCAGAGGCGGAAGCCGCTCCCGTTATGGTGGGGTCCGGAAGCAGCCAGAGAGAGAGGGGAAAAGGGCCCTCAGAAGATGCAGCCTTCCAGAGCACCCCCCAGCCACCACCCCTCCAGCCACCAGTCCTCCAGCCACGCCCACCTGCTACAGTGACCACCCTGGTCAGCCCATTCACACTAGGATGGACTGATTAGGTCATGGCTCTCCCAATACAGTCATTTCACCTCTGAACTTTCCTGCATTGACAAAGGATCTCTTGGGGGACATATCACCTCCAAACCATAATACTTCGCATCTGAAGGAACAAGAGATGAGTGAATTCCTATTAGTCGAAGGGGTCCATCCCTTTGACTTGGGGGACCATCCAAAATGGACTAAGGAAAAGGCTTTGCCCTCAAAGCTCACTGAGGGAAGAGATGGCAACTTGGAGGAATTAGGGACAATGAAAGAATTCAGGGGTGCCAAAAATCAGGAACGTGTGGATCACCTTCCTCTTGGAGGCTGCCTGTGGGACGTGGGACTCTGTCCGGTCACAGAGACGGGCACTATGTGTGCCTTGTCCTGAGCCCTCATCCTGGCAGAAAGGGTGAGAGACGTGTTGGGAACGATCGTTCCTGCTAAAGCTCACGATGGTGTTGGGAGGCGGGTCTCCCAGAGGTGCCGAGGTGTGGAGGACTGGGCTTGGGATGGATTCCGGCCAGGGCAGAGGTACTTAGCTGGCAGCTGGGTTCTCTTGCTGTGTGAAGCCCCACCAGATTGTGACCCAGCAAGACGGCCCTCACCAGATGCGGCCCTTCCATCCAGGACTTCAGCCTCCACAGCCATGTCCATCAAATAATCCCCTTGCTTGTAATTCTCCCAGTCTGTAGTAGCAGCAAAACCCAGACTCAGACAAGGTGTTTATAATTGTATAAAAAGAAGCAAAAAGGCCCCTAGTACATGCCTTTGTAAAGCTGAGTAAGCTCTATCTAGCAGGGCCAGGCATGTGCCCAAGCACATCCCTAAAGGAACCTTCCTGAAGAATCCCTTAGATTCAGATTGCTCCGCGATAAGCCCAATTTCCTTGGCTGGAGATTTATGTCCCTTGGGATGTTGTGAGTTTGCACCAGTGGTCACCAACAACTGAATTTTATTGACTGTATATTTCCACCTGGGTGTCTAAAACTGCACATCTTCACCCTCTTCACCCTCTTCCTGGAGGAGGTGAGGGGGACCTCCCCTGCACGGGCTCCAGGTAGCAGGACATGGTTTGACCCCAAGGCATGTGTGCATCCAGCCCTCCTGCTCAGGAAGCAGAGGTGGAATTCTTGAGACACAGGGCAGACCGGGTTCTAGGGGCTTGAGACGTAGGAGGAATGTTGTGCGTGTGACCCATCCAGGGCCCACCCGCCATACCATGTGCGTGATGGTCGGCTCTGCCTCCTGATTATGTATCTCATTCGGGGAGCACATTAGAGAAGTAAGTACCACAATGACAGATTGCTATTGTGGGGCAGGATTCCTCCACGTCTTCCTTCTGGTCCTCTAGAGTAAGCCATCCAAGGTCTTCCACCCTCTCCGATGTTGCCCATACCTGGAAGGTGCTCCTGCAGATTGCTTTACAAGTGGATTGACAGCCTTCCTTTGCCTGCTGTACGCACCCCCTGCTGTCTCCCTCCCTGGAAGGCTCTCAGCCCTGACTTTCACGGAGTCACTCAACAACTCTACTGAGTACCTACTAGGCCCTGGCACTGTCCAAAGCACTGGGATAGAGAGATGCCCATATGTGCATCCTGCTGTCACAGAGGGCACCCTGTGCAGGGACTGTCATTGGAGAAGTTGGGCTCCAGCGTGGTAATGGTGTGTAGGCCCCGGGGTATGGAATCCTCTGGAACCCTCTCCACTTAAGGCAGGGGAAGAAGTCCCTGTGACAGAGAAGGAGGGAAAACAGGACAGCAGTACTTCTGAAGTCACAGAACACCAGGGCCTCCATCAGACCAGACGACCATGGGATAAGGGTACCCAAGGTTGCTGGTGAGCTTGGTCGGCCCTGGAGGGTATGTTGGAAGCTCCATCTTGGCAGGTTGCTGACCAAAAGGGAAGGGAGAGGTTGAGACCCATGGTGGCCCATGGTGGGTGCTTGGCGGTCACGGGAAAGAGAGTAGTGGCTGGAGGGAGCTTGCTTTGGATTTTGCTGCTTCTAAGACGTTGACAAAAAAGTGAGTTTGCTCAATTCTTGCAGTTCTGCCTTCCTAATCTGTCTGGATCACAGCTTCAGAGGTCAAGTGCCTGGGGAAAGTTGTTTTTTTCCTCTGGATCTTGGGACACCCGGCCCCGCCCCCAGCGTGCACACACACATACACACCCTGTTGCTGCTCTGACTCCCTGTCCAGGGCCCTGCACAGGAAGGACCCAGCCCTGCCTGCAGAGGCCCTCTGAGCCTGCTGGGATTGAAGGAATGAAAAGTCAATGAGCCTGTTAATCCCAGAGGCTGAGGCAGGAGGATCATGAGTTCAAAGCCAGCCTCAGCAACAGGGAGACGCTAAGCAGCTCCGTGAGACCCTGTCTCTAAGTAAAATACAAAATAGGGCTGGGGATGGGGCTCAGTGGTCAAGTGCCCCTGAGTTCAATCCCTGGTACCCCTCCCTTCCCCACCAAAAAAAAGTCAACGAGGATGGGAACAACAGACCCATCTCTGGTGGAGGCGGGTTTCCCCGTGGGCCACTGTGTCAGGAGGAAGTGGAGCACTGGACTCTGCAGAAGCTGCACACTGTGGGAGAGTAGCAGGCAGGAGGCAAGGCCTCAGATCTTGCTGGACCTTCCCACCTCTCCCGGTTGCTGGTTTTCTTGGTTATAAAGTACCCATGCCATGATGTCCTACATGCTTCTGAGTCAGGTTAGGTCACGCTTTGAATGTGTGAAAGCGTTTTCTGAATTTGTGACTTCGGTATCCTTTTAGGAGTCTGAATGATGTAGTCTAGAGCTGGGCTGGTGTGCGCACAAGTGTGCGTACAGTAGGAGTGCATGCACATGAAGTGAACCCAAAGATGCCGGTTGTGATTTTAGAAATCCCTGGGACATGGATAGGAGGAGGAGGACACAGGGCCATGTGACGTGAGTGTGTCAGTCCACGTAAAGACAGCCGCAGACTGTATTTCTGAGTTGTGCGGGATGAGGGGTCTGGAAGAAGCCCACAGGCTGAGTTTTGGAGCGCCAGGTACTTCAGTGCATCCTGGGAAACTTGTAGGCGTTGATGGTCTTTTTTCCCTTTGCCGTTGAACTCCTTGGACAGGTGGGGCTGCATCTCAGGGAGCACAAATAGTGTTAACCTGTCTGCCTCTGATGCTGCGGAATGGCCTCCGGGGGTTTCTGCCCCTGGATTTTCATCCACTCCTGACTTGGAGCCTGCTTTGTTTATTTGGGGCGACTTCTGTCCTCAGATTGAATATGTAAGAATGACCTGTCACCTGGTGGCCTGCTTACATGGCCACAGCTCTGGACTGAATGCTCTTGAAAACTGACTTCTAAGGAAATCTCAAGGAGGTGTGACTGTCCTGAACTCCTGGGCCATGAGAAGAGATGGTCGGTGTGAAGCACTGCAGCCCACGCCTGAGTCTGACTGTCTCTGTGCTGTGTTCTCTGCCTCTGCAAAGGAGCAGCAAGGCCCAGGACGGTGTCAACAAGCCTGTTTATGAGGTGGGAGGCAGGGGTGGAATTCCAGACCCAGGAGAGCAGGGAGGAATGTCTGCCCAGAAAGCTCCCGGGCACTGGGACTATTGTATGGAGGACAATAGTCTTGCTGCCACCTCAGCCAGGCCTGGGGTGTGGGAGCCGCCAGTGTGGACATGGAATGCCCGCCTGCCTGGCAGAGCCCGCGGGCGCTGGGCGGCCGGGCCGTGCTGGCATTTCGCCTGTGTCTTGCAGCTGCTGGGTGCGAGGTTGCCAGAGAGACCCGGGAAACGCGGGTGACGTGGCATGCTTCTGAGACTGACAGCAGGCCTGGGGGATAGCTGCTCCTGTTCAAGATCCCATAGCTTTTATCATCTGTGGCTTTAATGACCAAGAAAAACCTCTGCAACCGTGTGCAGGAGTCAACCTCGAGGGTGGCGACATCCCTTGCCTCGCAGGCACATTGCCCTCTTGAAAGCTGGGACTCCCGGACTGGCCCCAGGAAGGGATCCCAAGTGTTCTAGGGCTCTGTTGGTCTTCACCCTCCCAAACCCCTTCACCCAGCAGCTTCAAAGCTCGTCTTGCCCCCAGGGAACATTTACACTCGGACGGACGTGGACAGGAGGAGGAGGACACAGGGCCATGTGACGTGGGTGTGTCAGTCCGTGTCAGCTCCTACTGGTGTCTGCTGGTCAGGCACTAGCCTTGGCACTAGACAGGGTGCGTTGGAACCCATTCCAATGGTAAGACCCCAGGCCTCACTCTTCCGCATGGACCACACATGTGGCATGGAAGCCAGCTCTGAGGCAGTGAGGAGGCTCAGAGACAGGCCCACCTCAAAGACGGACAGACAGTATGACGCACTGACAGGTGTCCACATCCATTCTCGGCACCTGTCAGCGCAGAGTGAACGGGATGTCAGGGGTTGCTGGTCAAACTGAAAGTCAGACGAGGCAGGAGGGACTCCCCTTAGAGCCTTTCTGGGGCTCTCAGCCCTGCCGACACCTAGAGTTTGGACTTCTCCCCTCCAGAACCTGGGGAGAATAGGCGTGTGTTGTTTATGATGCCCCGGCAGGGGTATGTGCTACGGCAGCCCTAGAAGACCAATGGGAAAGTTGAGCCCCTTTGTCCAGGAAAGTTGAATCCGCCAACCAGTGTGAAGTCGGACGGATACCGTGGAACTGCGAGGCCAAGGAAGCCATCTCCAGGTGCCAGGGAGAAAAGGAAAGAGCAAGACAGGCTCAGGTTTCCCTCAAGTACTAGAGAAACATCTATGTGCTGTTCAGAGGAACACGTGACTCAGGCGTGTAGAGCCCAGGCAACCCTTCTTCAAGTGTAAGAGTCTTGGCGCTGGGTCCCAAACAGGAAGGGACCAGAGAAGATGGCTATCTTGGGGGGCCACAGGACGCCCAGCAGAAGTTCCCACGAGGGACCTGGGGGAGCCAGCTTGGGCCTGCGTCTGCCTGTGACCACTGAGCAGCGGTGGGAAAGGTGATTGTCACAAGCAACCCTTGAGAGGGCGCAAACAGCAGCGTGAGCCGTGGAGAGGCTCCTGGGACAGAGATCCACGGCCATCTAGGAGGGCCAAGGAAGACAGGGCGGGCAGACAGAGGAGGGTAAAATCCCAGGCAGGTAAAAGCAGGAGCTCTCAAATGCACCGCGTGAAATGGTCAACAGAGCTGCCCAGAAGAACAAACAGGGTGTGAGCCAGCGCATGCCCTGTCCCTCCTTATCTTATAACACCCACCGTCACTGGGCTTAGCTGTGTGCCAATTTTGTCAGATCTCAGAGTGGGGAGCCCACAGAGCCATTCTAAGTTGTGAAATCAAGACATCAGGTAAAGTTGTAAGACAACAAAAAACGAGTTAAAATGGATACAAAGCTTGCAAACTACAAGAATTCTTAAAAACCAGGGAATTCTAAAGTAAAGATTAAAAAAATAACAACAAAGTAAGAAACATTAAAATAGAAACCGAGATACAGGAAATGATAGGGTTAAGAAAAATGTGTGTGGTTGGGTGGGTGTGGGGTCAACCATCTCTTAAAAGATGAAGGGATTAAAAACTGCCCAGCAAGTCTGACATGCCTGGAAGTGAGCCTCTGAAAATTTAGTCTTGTCTCTCTGTGTGTGTGTGTGTGTGTATGTGTGTTGTGTGTGTGTGTGTGGTGCTGGGGATTGAACCCAGGGCCTTGTACATGGGAGTCAAGCCCATGGGAGACAACTGAGCTATATCCCCAGCCCCTAAAAATTTAGTATTTATGAACAGGAAGAAAAGGGAACCTGGCCCTACAGGAGGGATTTGTTCAGTGAGACTGAGCTACAGATGGGTCTCCTTCACTTGTTTTTGTTATTGTTGTTGTTTATTTCGTCCTGGGGACTGAACCTCCGGGTGCTTAATCACTGAGCTACATCCCCAGACCTTTTAATTTTTTATTTTGAGACAGGGTCTCACTAAGTTGCTCAGGGCTTCGTTAAGTTGCCAAGTCTGGCCTGGAACTTGTGATCCTCTTGCCTCAGCCTCCTGAGCCACTGGGATTTATAGGCGTGCACCATGAGGTCCAGCGCACCCACTTGTTTTAACCTCTGATTGATGATTCAATGCATAAGATGATTTCTTAGCATCCACCAGTTCCTCTCCACCAAACTCCAAGTTCAGTTCAGCCCTTTGCATTTCTAGGTTCCACATCCAAGGATTCAAACCACCAGGGATCAAAAATATTTTAAAAAATAGTACTGAATATGTGCAGACGTTCTGTCGTTGTTCCCTACACGGTGCAGTTTAACAACTCTTTGCATGCATTCACATCCTGCTGGGTATGATAAGTAGTCTAATAAGTCATTTAATCTGCATTTAGAATATGCAGGAGGATGTGTGTGGGTTCTATGCAGATACTCTGCCACTTTGTAGATGGGACTTGAGCTTCCTTGGAGTTTGGTACCTGCAGGGTGTCCTGGAAGCAATCCCCCAGCTACCAAGGGAAACCATGAATGCAGATTTGCTTGGTGCTCCTTTGGACCTCGCTCCCTCTGAGGCCCTGGAGAAGCCTGCCCTGCCTCTTCCAGCTCCTGGTGGTGGCTGTGAGTCCCTGGTGTCCTGGGGCTGTGCAACCCTGACCCCTGCCTCGATCGTCACATGCAGCTCTTGCATGTTTCTGTCTTTCCATGGGCCTTCCCCTCCCTGCAGTCCGACTGGATGGGCCACCCTAGGGCTGCCACCTTAACTTGACCAGCTCCGCGAAGACCCTGTTTCCTGACAACGTCTACTCAGGGTGTGAGGTTGGGGTTTCGGCACCGGAAGGCCGTGAAACACCAAATGCAGGTGTTGGGCCGGTGAAGCCTGGAGTCCCGGGCCAGGAACGGGCTGGCTGTGAGCTTGGGGCTCAGGGGCGAGAGGAGGCCTTTACAGACACGAGGGTGTGAGTCCAGAGGGCAGAAGCCACGCCAGGCTGAGCCCTGGGCAACTCCATCCAGCGGCAGGGGCATGGGGAGTCGCAGAAGCAGGAGGGGAATTCAGGAAGGTTGGAGTTCCAGAGTCCAAGGGGAAGGAGGAATTTCCAGGAGGAGGGGTTGAACCTGAGCCAAATTCTGTGGCTGGGTCGAATAAGTGGGGGTTGGGGGCATAGAAAGTTCTAGACTTAGCAAAACTGAGGGTATTGGCCAAGGCAGCAGTCTGTCCATGAGATAATGCTGGACAGAAGCTTGCCTGTTCTGTTTCCTGTCTCTAGCTGTTTAAACTTGATGTTCAGCCTTTGGGCTTCATCTACCTACTCTGTGTTCTAGAGGCTTTGTTCACTCTCTAAACAGCTGGCCATGTGTCTGCACTTGGGAGAGTGCTGGGCATAAAGAGGGGCAACCCACCCTTCCTCCCCTCGTGCCATTGTTGACTGGGGTACATGGGCCAAACCGTGGACGGGCAGCAGTTCAGCAGCATTGGTCAACTGGGGAGGTACAGGAAGCCTCAGCAAGATGCCACTATCTCCACTGGTGTGGCAGAAACAAAGGCCACCAACACCAGATTTGGGGGAGGATATGGAGCAAATAAGCAGAGTGGACCCTGGCGCGTTGCCACGGGAGTGCATCTTGGTATGTCTGTGTTGGAGAGCTACTCAGCAGTTTATTTAGAAAACACTAGAAAGGCATCTTGACCCTGTGACCCAGTAGGTTTAGTCCTGGGTATTTACCCAAGAGAAATGGAAGCATCTGTCCAAAGACTTCCAGGAGCGTCCACAGCAGCCTCACCCACACCAGCCTTCAACTGGAGACCAGCCAGCCCCATCTAGAGAAGCAGACCCACTGCCGCGCACGTGGAGGAACGCTCCTCCGCCGCGGAGACTCCAAGAGCAAAGACCCCAGCAAGGGAGCAAACCCAGCACCGCCCCGTTGCCCTCACAGAACCTTCAGGAGCGCCTGAAGCCGTTCCATGGTAATAGAAGTCAGAACAACGTGCGTGGCAGCTTCTGGGGAAGAGGCGCCAAGGGGACCTTTCAGGGACAACAGAAGTTCTGCATCTTGGTTTGAGGACATACTGTGGCAGCCCTCACGGAGCATTTCAGGCGAGATTGGGCACCTTCAGGGTGGTGTGGCTATGGTCTCACACGCATTTCAGATCTTGCATTTTTATTGTACAGAAATTCTACTGTAATCAAGCTACAAAAGCAGGACTGGGGCAGATGTCCCCAGGCACTCTGCAGGGGACATCTGCAGAAGGGGGCCACATTGGATCTGGTTTTCCCAGAGATTTGGGAAGGCAGGAAGAAGGTGTTCCCAGCCAGGGAACCAGGGCACAAGCTGGGGCGGGGGGCTGGCGGAGGCTCGGCCTGGTTAGCCAGTCCCAGCGGCCTAGGGGGAGATGCAGCGGCTGCAGGGCTGTTTCCAAGGCTGTGTGTGCCTGAGGAGGCCGCTCCTTGCTGCAGGCCTCTTCGTGGACTCTGTCTGATTCGGTTTACAACCGCCTCCCCAGTCAGTTCAAGCTTTTGCCTTATGATACTTTCTATTTTGTCTCCTTAAAAAAATAAAAGCTACAGATTCTCGTCGACACTGGAAGCAGTAACTTCGCCGTGGCAGGTGCCCCCCATTCCTACGTAGACACCTACTTTGACGCAGAGAGGTAAGCGGTGGGTCCAGAGTGGGCCTGGCTGGGTGGGGACACCACATGAATCGGCATGTAGAATATACTGGAACAAACCAGCCAGAAGACTGACTCACTTTCAGGATGTGTGTGTGCATGTATGTGTACACACGCACATTCGTCATCTGTGCTTGTGTCTGGATGTGTACCTGAACATGCATGTATACGTGTAGATGCACATGTATGTATGTGCGTGTTTCACTTCAGGGGAATCCATCACACAATCCCCCTTACGTAGCCTCTGTGTATCCACAGGAGAGTCACCTTATGCATTGTCAAGTGAAACAACTTCTGCACTTACACAGGAGCGCAGAGCTTGTGAGCCGTCAGTGTGTGAGGGAAGGTATGGGCAGAGGAGCACCATGTGAGAGTGTGGCCATTGAGGCAGGGGCCATTCTAGGCAGGGGTAAGCATGCAAAGCCAGCTCTGTGTTGCCCCGTCGTTCAGAACGGTTGGGGCACAGTTCACAGGAACATCGCTGTGGGGAGGTATCTGGGGAAAGAAGTCAGTGGCTCATTTGGAAAGAGTGAGGGTGCTGAGCACAAAGCACATGGCCTAAGCACTAAGCACTAAGCACTGAGGGGCTCCACAGGGCAGCTATGGGTTGGGCTTGTGAGAAGGGTGGAGGTCTCTGGAATAGCAGACTGTGCCCAGTGCAGGGGCCAGGACTACTGGCTCCAGAGGACCTCTGAGTGGGTGCAGGGAGGGTCCCCAGTGGCCTCATGTCACCCTCCAGTTCTGCAAGAACCCTGGATCTGGTGTCCCCTTCCTCTGGGCACTTGAAGCTGCTCTAATGCTGTCCACATTTGGACTTCATGTCAGTTTTTGTGAAGCTCAAAGGGAGCAGGCAGAGCAAGCCTGCCGACATGCAGGGGCTTTCTTTTTAGGGTCACGAACTCCCATAGCCTGAGAACTGCTGGCGGGATTCCCGACGGCGGGCCCTTGGCATCTCCGCCCCTCTCCCTTTCCTTATCCACAGTCTTTATTCCGAGGACTAAAGCCCAGATTTAGCTGCCAGAAAACAGGGAAACAAAACGCCCCCAGAACAGTCCTGTGTGGGCTGCGCTGCGGCTCCCCGGGGGGGCAGAAATGGCGCAGTGACCTGGGTGTGCGGCTGCAGCTGCTGGCTGTAGGGGGAGCCGTGGCCAGTGCACGCGGAGCCCCACAGAGCCACAGAACAAAGTGGCACCCCTCCTTCAAGGAACTTAGAGCACAGCACGTGACTCCGCATGTTGTAAGATCTCGCCGTTGCTATCCTAGGGTACACTAGCTGGCCCGTGATGGCCTGGGGAACGAGAAGATCAGGGTGTGCCAGAAGTTGTGCTGTAACCACGAACACGCGTAGAAGTGGGTGGTGTTTCTCGGTGCGAGAGGGGCCATGCTGTCCTTTCCCGTTCAGACGCAGGTTCATCCAATCCTCTGCCCACAGACAGCTCCCACCTCCAGTTGCTCACTGTGGGTGGCCCCGACGTGGGACGGGACGCCAGGTTGCTCCAAACCTCCCATGTTTATCCACATGGCCTGGGAAGTCAGGTAGGCAGCAGCCCCACCCACCTTCCTGATTCCGCACAGCAGGCCCGGGCCTTCCGCCCCACACCCTCCTCGTGACGAGTGCTTTGTGTCACCCCAAATGAAAGCCACCAGGAAATATGATTTGACCTACATACATGATTCTGAATGGCCCTATGGAGCTCACACGTGGAACACTCCTAGTCCCAAAATCTGGCATGCTCCAAAGTCCACCAGCTTCTTGAGCACTGACATGATGCTACAGGCAGAAACGTCCACTCCTGGACTCAGCTGACAGGTCATGGTCAGAACAGGCGCACCAGAAATACTGTATCAAATGACTCTCAGGCTACGTGTCCAAGGTGCAAACAAATGAACTTTGCTTTCATAGTTGATTCCCATTCCTGAGGTAGCTCATTGTGGGTATGTGAACATTCCCAAATCCAAGACACCCCAAATCTGAAGTTCTTCCAGTAGCTTTATTTTATTTCAGGAAATAAACACCTGTGCGGGTGGAAGGAAAGGAAAGGGATGTGTAGTAAGGTAGTCATGGTCTCTGAAGGTGACCTCTGTGGCTCGAGCACACTAGGAGACCGTGAGGGCAGGGCCTGGAGGCTGTGCGGGGACCACTGTGGCTGCGTGTCACCCAGTGTAGACTGACCAGGGCTGATTGAGTAAGACTCCAACCCGCAGCGCAGCTTGGGTTGTTGACGTTGTTTCTTACGTGGTGAAGAATCCTGGTGGAGTTCAAAGAAAAAGTTATCACCTGCCATCTTATTTACATAGCAGTTAATATCCAACTTCTGTTAAACCCACATAGAAAACATTCAGTGTGTATGTGAAAGGGAGGCACATCTGGGGCTCAGGGTTTTCACATGTGTGTGCCCAGAGGGGCTCAGAACGTGCACAGGGATGAGGGACAAGGGCTTCTAGGATAGCCATTGTGCCTGATGCTGGCCCCCCAGTGGCCAAAAATCCCCCCAGAGTTTCCACCACTCTCCCACAGGGGATGGTGTCCCCCTCACTGAGAACTGCTCCTGGTGACAAAGTTGTCCAGCCCTGTGTCATTCTGAGCAGGCTCTGGTCTGTTCTGCACACTGACCTGGGTTCCCCTGGGTGGGGTGCTCAGGACACAGAGGCAGGAGGAACAAGCCCGAGCAGGTTCCCATCCCAAATAAGTTCATTCCTTATCATACATCTGTTGACATCAGTCACAGTAGAGAGACCGGAGAGCCAGGTCGGGGTAGTGTGCACGGTCACTTCCGGGTTTAAACGGGCAGACTTCACACAGTGGTGGTCACTTCTAGACTGTAGGTAGATGGGGTTCTTTGGCAGCTGACAATTGCCAGCTCCACAGAAGTCAGATGGGCTTCTCCACCCAGGCCCTGTGCCAATGCCATTGTCAAAACACCCAGGGGTAAATAACAGCCACCACCGCCAAGCCACGCACCGCCCTCCATACAAGAGCCATGCTTAATCAACCACACAACCGGGCGTCCTTCCCCTGGGCTCTGATGCACTCACTGTTCTCATCAGGCCCCAGGAGGCCACATCTGTCTAACCCCCCTGTTGGCTGGTCCAAGTGGACTTTGTGCATACAGCCAGCCTGGTGTTCAGGTGGCAGGTGGGTCCCTTTACCCAACCTAAAGGCTGGGCTTCTCTGGCCATCTGCCCCTGACTTGGAGCAAACTCCTGAGGTGCACACAGCTCCCTGCATGGCCGAGCCTCCTGCTCATCCCACCAGAGGACACAGACCTGCCATCGGCTCTCTGACCACTCCAGTTTCTGATCTGCTTCTCCTCTTGTGAGTAGATAAAAACAGAACACACCCATGTCCAGGGAGAGCCCTGGGCTGCCCCAGTGGTCACTTTGGCCCATGACCACTGCCTGCTGAGTTTGCTGTGTTCAAAGCTGCACTGCGGCCAGGCCTCCTGCCCTGGTCCTGCCTCTTTTCAGGAGCCCGCTCCTCAGCAGGGCTCGAAGGCCACTTCTTTTCTTGGCCGAGTCAGACATGAAGCTTCACACTTGTGACCTTTGGTGGGCTCTGTGCCCCAGGCCACATGCCTGTCCCAGGCTGGCCTTGCAGGTCAGTCCCCTCTGGGGCTCGTGTTAACCTCGCCTTCTCTTTTTCCAAGCTTCTGAGAGGCATGTGGCCGACACAGATCCATTATTTCAAGATCCCAGTGTTTTCTCTCGATGACTTGCTGTGAGGCTAGCTTGTCCGATGCCTTCCCCCGCCTTTGGCCTGGGCCTACGGTGCCCCTTCAGCCCTTCTTCAGTGGGAGCATTCTCTTCCTTTCTGCGTGTTGGACAAAGGAGTCTTTTCTGAAATGTGGCCCCCCGCGCTGTGAGTTTTCAGTGTGAGCCTAGGCCTCTGATCTTGGTTGTAATAGGGTTTCTGGTTGGGTTTGAGCCTCTGATTCAAGTTCCCAGTCTCTGGGCATTCAGGTTTAATGTCTCCTGAAGCACTCTACAGTAATTGGAGGTTTGGCATGGCGCTTTGGGCAAGGTGGCTTTGATTTATGGGATGAGAGGTCGGGCTGCTGTGAGTCATTGGCATAGCTAGTCTCTGTCAGAACTTCTTCCATGGTCACGAGTGCTCCAGTGGATGACTATGCAGTGGGGAAAGAATTGTGTATTTTTTTTTTAATGTACTTTTTTTTAGCCAATAAAACAACCTCTGGCCCGTTGGCTTGAGGGAAAGCCAATATACACACCCCTCGACCCTCGACTGATTTGGTCAGGAAATTAAGTATCTATTCCCATTAAAATTTCCTGGCTCCTGGGCTGCATGTAAGCAAAGCCCACAGAGAGGGTGTAGCAAGGAGCCAACTATTCTCTGTAACTGACGCCTGGAAGTGGGATTCGGGGATTGAAGACGCACCTGGTGCCTTCTCTACAGAGGCCAGACTGGACACAGATCAAATGCCTTTCCCTGTAACAGTGACAGATGTGTTTGCCTGATTGTTTAGGTGCTTTCTTACGCCTGTGCTTTCCTGGAGGGACTGGCTGTATTAGAGGCCTGTGAGTAATGGTCACTGCTGAGGCTGTTGAGGACCCACGAGGCTCGGCAGGCTTGCTGAGCTGCCCCGAACCTCACGGGTTCCATCTGTTCCTTCTGGTAACTTCCAGACTTACAGAAGAGAGCGAGGGACCTCTGGTCATCTGGGCCAGGCCACCCCACCCACAGGTGGATTCCAACCCTGTAAAGTTCAGGAGAACCCCAGGGAGGCTCAGGCAGAATTCTTCAGGGGACCCAGCGTTCCCTGGTGTCGGGGACCCAGAGCCGCCCAAGGATTCAGCTGCCTTGAATCTGCCCTTCCGGCTTCTCTTTTCTGTTTTCTGGAAACATTGGTGGGCTTCATTTAAAACAATTAGACGCTCTACGGCTCTGCTCTCCTCTTCGACTGACCTTGGTTTTTATTCCTGAGTCCCCTGAGCTCTCTTCTCGGAGGCAGACTGTCTTCTGAGTTTGGTTCAAAGTGTGTTTGTTGCTGTGACTGGACTTTTTCCTGCCACCCACAGATTGTCCCTGACAGATTGTTGTTTCTGAGCACTGGAATGGACATTACATATGAGAAGCCCACCGGGCGTTCTCTCTGGGTA
This sequence comes from Marmota flaviventris, assembly GCF_047511675.1. Lineage (NCBI taxonomy): Eukaryota > Metazoa > Chordata > Mammalia > Rodentia > Sciuridae > Marmota > Marmota flaviventris. Next base: position 4,038,129 of record NC_092505.1, on the reverse strand, counting down.
TATTTAATTAATGAACAGAGGGGTTGGCCATTCAGTGCCAAGAATTAGGATGTTAGAAAATGAAGGTAGAAGAATTTTTTGTTTAATTTAAAGTTCTGGAAATTCTATGCTAATAATCCATAGAGCTGCTTATGATTCTTCTCCAGGACTCCATTCTTTGCGGTTTAGTGAAAGAAACCCAGAGAGAAGGGCTTGGTACTACTCTTCTTTCTCACATTATCTTGAATTGTGTTTCTGCAAGGGTACCCAGTGATCACATGTAACCATTTAAGCTTAAATTCACTAACGGTCAATGAAACGAAGGCTCAGTTCTTCAGTCACACTATTGTCACATTTCAAGTTTCAGTAGCCACGTGTTGCTGCCATGTCGGGCAGTGGCAAAGCAGAACATCACTGTCACCACCGCCGGTTCTGTTGGATGGCACTGGTGCAGAGCACAGAGGGACTCACCCTCTGAGAAGCCTGTTGCTCAGGGGGATGACCGCTCCTCCACCACCCCAACCTCCTTAGCAAAGCCAGGCCCCCTATGGGCAAGAGCTGCCCCTTTCCATGAGGTCATTGGAACTTAGAATGAGATAATTCGGGGTCCTCGGTATTAGTAGTTCTGTAGGAACATTTTCTAGAAAAAAAATTCTTGAATTTTCTAATAGTAGCTCATAGATTGGAGAAGGTAGCAAGTGATTAGATAATTATAATAATAGCAGCTATTTTGGTTACGTACCTGTCATGTTCTGGGTTTTTTTTCTAAATGCTGCGTGGTGTTAACTCTTGTAATCCACATCATTAACCCCAGGGGGTCTGATAGGAGGACCCCATGTTACAGTTGAGGAATCTGAAGCACAGAGAGGCTGAAGAGTTGGCCCAGGTCTGGAGGCTTGTGAGGGGCTGAACCTGTACCTGAACCCAGGCGCTGTAACTAGCTGCCACTCCCTTTCCTCAAATGACACTGAAATGTCCAGAACAATGTCAGGGGCCAGCAATCTGGGCAGGAAACTGTAGAAGACACGCCTAATACCCAGCGTCCAGAAGGGCTCAGGTTCCCATCCCAAGGAGTTGTTTACAGACCAGAGGCAGTAAAAACAGGAGGCCGCTGCACTTGAGACTGTTTGGGGACGATAACTAACATGCTAGCCCAGGGGTTGGCAAACTGTCACCGTTGGGCCCAACCTGACCTGCCGATGCGTTTATAAATCTAAAGTTTTATTGGCACACAGCCACGCAGCCGTTTCCACATATCACGTGGCTGCTTCCACATTACGGTGGCAGAGCTGAGTAGCTGTGACGGGCCTCGTGTGCAATGCAGAGCCTGCAACGTTTCTCTGTGGGCTCTTCAATGGACAAAGTGTGCAAACTCCTTTCTAAACCGTGTTCTCGAAGCATTTCAAAGTGTCAGCAGTGGTGTTCCTGTCCTTGAGGAATGACCTCAAAGTGTCAAAAGGGACTGAATAATTCAGAGTTTTTCTTGGCATTGAACATGACTGTGTGCATGCCCTCCTGTGTGCCTGGCCCATCTGAATTTGCACCAACCCTGGAATTTGGCACTGCACCCATCCTCAGATACTCACGCCTAAAGGTCCAACTGCACTTTCCATGGCGATTTCTGGTGGGGCAGCCGGGACTCAGGGTGACCGGTTCTGCTGCCCTCACCCTCCGTCTCTGCGCCTGCCCCTCCTCGGGAGGTGCTTCTCTTACGTTAGGGCCACAGTGGAGGGAACTCAAATGGTAAGCTGATATTAAAATTCAACACCCGTCAGAGTTTATTCTCCATCATAAAAGTGAGAATAAATTAAACTGCACTGAAATTTCTTTGCCAGACATTTTTTAAAATAACATTTTTTTCCTGATTCTAAAAGTCACATGCAGAAGTTGCTGAAGGATTCAACGACAAGAATGGGCATCTCTCCACCAAATCCATTACCCAGAGACAGCCACTGGTAATATTTTACTGTGATAAGTAGTTTTGAATATTTTGCCACAGAAACAAATTTTTCTTTCAACTTAATTTTTCCCTGACACTTAAATGGTAGGAAAAACCATATTTTCATTGCTGCATAATAATCTCTCATACAAATACACCATAGTTTATTGAACTATTTCCTTTTTACTAGGCCTTTGGTTTGTTTCCTATTATAAATAAAACATTATGACCATCTCTGTTTCCTGAGTACATCCTCAGGGTCAGATTCTCAGAACTGTGATTAACAAATTAAAAATGATTTGGGCTGGGGTTGTGGCTCAGTAGTAGAGCACTTGCCTAGATGTGTGAGGCACTGGGTTCGATCCTCAGCACCACATAAAAATAAATAAATAAAATAAAGAGATTGTGTCCATCTACAACTAAAAATATTTAAAAATGGTTGACATTTGTATAGCGTAAAAGATACATGAAAAATAAATATGCATAAATATGGAATCATGTCATCTCTGACTTAACTTCTTCCTGACCCCAAGCAAGACTGCATTAGCTTCTACATAAAGACATATTAGCTTGTGTTGATGTTGTGCAGCCTTTTTACTGGAGCAGAGTGGAGTGGAACTGCAGGAAGAAGAGCCCTCTAAGGTTGTTGGTTTGGTGATTTGACACTTGTCTTAGGAACCTGGTCATTTTCTGGCTTGAATGTCCAGATATCTGCCCAGAGTCATTCCTGGGGTTCCTTCTTGTAGCCCAAGAGTTTTCAGACTCATGTGGATACAAGAAGGACTGCAGGGCTGGACACCCAGGACTCTGACGCCCGCTCTCTTCTCCCCAAGAGGGCCTCCCCGGAGAGCTACAGGACTCCGTGTCCTCATGTAAGTGCCTGGTGTCAGAGAGGTCTCTGGTGTCAGGAGTCCCTTGCTTTCCCGCCATCTTGGGAAGAAGCTCCAGTTCACTCTTGTGCTACCTGAAGTGCTCTGTGCTCACATGCCGAGCGGATCACTGGCTGATCCTGAAGAGGACGGCATTGCCGTCTGTCTTGCCCATCGCCTGCCCCTGTTCATGTTATTGTCAGTAACTTGGTCCTCAGGTTCAGATGAGTCCCAGGTTCTTGGTGGTGCCACCATTTAGATATGAGTGTAATCAGCTTTGAGGCGTTAGGAGAGCCTTGAGAAGGGCCTGTGACTTCAGGGGCCAGGCTGGCTCTGAAGAGGAAGGACCTGGACTCCCAAGAGGGGGCTTGGTCTTTGTCACCTGGGTCATGTGAATCTGAGCCTCAGTCACTGCTGGAAGAGCTGTAGAGCCTCCTCACGGGCTGCCAGCACCTCTGTGTCCCTTCGAAGCCAGTGGGCCAGGCTGGTGCCCAGATCTGGTCGTGTTCTTGGAGGCTGAAGGGATTCGTGGGTTGGGGTGAGGAGAGGGAGAAGGACACTTGAGGGCTACAGGATAACCCCAGACCCGCCCTTCCACGTGGCACCACACCCTGTCATCAGAGTGCAACTGATCCTGTCTGGTGAGGAGGGTCACCTTGTCAGCACTGGCACTCCTGATCATGAAGAACTGCTTACAGTGGGCTGCGATGGGGACAGCTGCTTGTCCACAGTGACCACCCTCTCCTCTGTGGGTCAGGGAACCTGGCTCTCTGCACAGAATACAATGGACTTTTCTTTTCCTTCTGCAGGTCCAGCACCTACCGCTTCAAGGGCTTTGAAGTCACTGTGAAGTACACACAGGGCAGCTGGACTGGCTTCATGGGGGAGGATGTGGTCACCATCCCAAAGGGCTTCAATAGTTCGTTTCTTGTCAACATCGCCACTATTTTCAAGTCAGAGAACTTCTTTCTGCCTGGGATCAAATGGAATGGAATACTTGGACTTGCTTATGCCACCCTGGCCAAGGTGAGGCAAATCCAGGGATTTCAGCCATTTATTTAAGTTAATAAACTATGGATGAGAGTCTGAGGACCAGCCATTAAAGGGCTAAGAGACGGGGGACTGCCCCTGAGGGTACCCAGTGAGAATCCCCCCCCCCCCCCCCACTGTTGAAACAGACCAGTCCTCGCACACTCAGGTCCAAGCACTTTTAAATTAAAGGTAAATGGCACACTTCTTGGGAACGTCCCTGCAGGATTTAATCATAACATGAACTTTTTTGTTTTTGTTTTTGATTATTTTAGTTCTGATGCTAAAAGGCGTCAGCAGAATCTGAATTGTGTTGATTATGGACTTGGTTCAGGAGTTTCTACCAAAACAGATTTGAAAGAAAACATGCATGTGTTCAGTTCACACAGGCACATGAACAGGGGCCTGTGGGGCATCCTGGGACATCAGCAGGTGGAGGTATCCCCCCTGTCCTGCCATCGCCCGCCCTCTGGGGGAGCCTCCCAGGACACAATTGGAACAGGAACATGTTGAGTTGCCCTGGGGATGGCCAACCCCTCTAAGGAGTGACGAGCCAGGAGATCGGGGACCTCGCTCTCAGGGCCATTGTGGCCTTCACATCATGGGGAGGGACAGAATTGGATGTCTGCAAATATTTGTACTTGGGCCAACCCCCAGGAAATAATGGTGTGCAGAAGAGGGAGGCAGGAAGGCAGATTTCTCCCTGGGAGTGTCACCAGAACCATTGGGGCTAGATAGCAGAGGTGTGCCCTGGGCTCTTGGAGACAGGCGGGTCTGCATGGGCTTGCGAAGAGCAGAAGGGGGCATCTCTTGTGGTCCTGGCCCTGGGCCCCACACCTGGCTTCGTGGTGCAGCCTTAGACTTGGAGGCAGAGCTCAGTGTGAGAAGGAAGTGTCACTACCCTGGCAACAGACCCTGTGGGCCTTTGGAGATCCAGAGCGGAAGGCCAGTTTGCCCACCCTGTGGGACCATTACTCCTGTTCACGTTCATTAGCAAATGGTGTGTGGTGGAGCAGACAGGTTTAGTGCCAACCCATGACTTCCCAAGGAGAAAGGCTGACCTGGTTCTGGGTGCCTGTCAGGCCCTAGGGAGAACATCACAAGCCGTTCATTCACTCGAGGTTTGTGTCCTGTGATGCCCACCTCGTAAGGCCAGGGTCTCCCATGTTAGAGCTGTGGGGGCTAGGTCAGAGAGGCTTGACCCCTCCACCCAGAGCACAGAACCCCGTGTCCTTTCACCCTCTCTGCAGAGCGGCCGCAGTAACCTGAGGTGAACGTCTTAGATTGCAGATGGGTAGAAACTTAGTAAATCCAATTTCACTGACAGTGTGACCTAGGGCAAAACATCTCATCTTTATGTGGCTTTTTGGAAATGAAAGATGTGAGCATGATTGATTTTATGCAAATTATTCTAGATGATAGAGTAAATTTCAATTATCTGCAATTAATAGAGTGTAAAACTTCTGTGAGAACAAACTACTTTGGGGTTTGGGGGGACTATTCAGAACCCCCACATGACCTTTGCTCTCTTCATCTGTGAAATTGCAAGATGACTGACAATTGGCTTCATGCCCCCGAGTTGGAGGAGCCAGTAATAGGAGCTGCGGGGGAAGTGGCCCATCTGGAAGGACCAGCACAGTGGTGTGGGTCAGGCACTCAGTGGAGGTCACAGTGTGTGGTGTCCCCGGTCAGCCCCAAGTGCTCCCACCAAGGCTGTGTGCGACAGCTACCACTGCACACCCACTAGACCATGTTCCCTTGGGGTTGGTCCTGAGTAACTGCCTGTTTTTGAATCCCTTGGGGGATCCTGAGGCAGGGTCCCAGTGGAGAGTAGCTTGGCAGAATGATAGCAGAGCCTTGATCATGTGTCCCACTTAGGTCCCAGAACAGGCCTGGCAGGTGATTGCTATCACAGGCAGGAAACAAAGGCGTGACCCTGGTCAGCAGGGTGGAGCCCGGCCTCAGTCCCAGGTGGTGTTGTCCCTGCTGCCTCTCAGGAAGGCAGGCCAGAGTCCACCAGACCCCACCCTCCTGCAGGGACTTTGTGTCCCTGGACTTGTAGCTCTGCTGCAGGTAGCCAGCTGGTGGCCAGATGTGGGTGGGCTGAGTGAGCGGGAGGCAGAACTCATCCCTCACGCCTCCAGAACTGCCATCTCAGCTCTGCATTCAGTGAGCCACTCTTCCTGCCGAATGACCACAGGTGTCAGAGGACGCCTTCAGCCTCTGCCTCTGCAGCTCATTGTTGTGATGGCATCCAAAACTGACCCTCCACCCCCGAGTGGCTTATCTAGATCCTCCCAGGTGTCTAAACTCAGGTCTGTAGTATCAGTGACTTTCTGCTTGGCTGCCCGCGCCCTGGCTCCCCGGCGTGGAGCTGTTTGCAGAGTAGCCCTCTTCCCTTTGAGACCTTCTGCAGAAATGGGGGTGTCTTCTGCACACGTAGCCGTGAGTGGGGACCAAGGCTGTATGACAACACACAGAGCAGACCAGGCCTGCTGCGGTTTGGCAATGGGAATCACCGGGCTTTGTCTTTTTAGGTCCTTTTCTAATTGCTGCATTGTAATTGCACCTCAGAGTGGGTTTCCCTGTCACTACTCAGGCGTGAGCATAGTTTGGCCAGTTTCGCTCCCCAGCACCTCCCCTTCCCCTCAGTCACCAGCCTTGTCAACTCCGGGGCTCACTGACACTCTCCTGATGCTGCCAGAGTCCAGCTGGCCGGGCCTGGGCCGGGGACTCGCTGCCTGGTGGACCAGTCACCAGTCACTTGATGTAGGGCAGTTGCTGGGAGGTGGGTCAAGCATCAGCAGCTGCAGCAGCTCCTAGAGACACTGTTCCCTGCCACCCTCCAGTGTCCAAGGTCAACTCCACTTCCTCCTCGTGACCCCTTCCACGTGGACACGCGCCCCCTCTGGAGGCCGTGGTGAGCAGCCCGAGGTGTCTGCACCACTCCCAGAAGCACTGTCTCCCTTCGCAGCAGAGCTCTTCCAGAAGGCGCGCGCCACACGGGAGCAAGCGCCACTGGGGGTCTCCGCACCTGATCACAAGCATGTTTGTGGTTTAGCTGGAAAACTCCAAATTTGAAAGACCAAAAGAGCTGTGGACCGCGCTTGGTGTCCACACTGGGCGGCCCTCGTCTCCACCACGACTCATGAAGCCCGGTCCTTCTTTTCACCCTCCTCAGCCATCAAGCTCTCTGAAGACCTTCTTCGATTCCCTGGTGACTCAAGCAAAGATCCCCAACGTCTTCTCCATGCAGATGTGTGGGGCGGGACTGCCAATTGCTGGATCTGGTACCAACGGAGGTAGTCTTGTGGGTATCTTTTAGTCTTAAAGGGATGAAAAAAAAGTCACAAATTTATGGGGTTATTTCAGCTTTACTAAAAACTGGATGAGAAATTTTACACACATAGGTACTATAACATTGTGATACTCTTTGTTATAGAAAGCTTTTAAAAATGGATAAGCTTGGGTATTATTTTATCCTTCCTAATCATGCCACCATCTAGAAATATGCACCTCCAGATCCCACTCACTCTGTCCTTATTGACCTTTGAAAGCACACTGCTTTCAGGGAGAGGAAAGGCACAGAGGAGCAGAGGGGAGGTGGCAGCTGGGTCTACTGTAGGTGGGGGCCGTGCACTCCCTGAGAGACAGGAACATGTGCACACAGCACAGGGAGCAGGTGTTTTCTATGGAAACACAATCCAGACTATCAGCCACACAGATATATTGTAGCCGGAACTTCCTTTGGGGGACCCTGCACCCAGACATCTAGAGTAGACGTACAAGGAGGGTCCATCTTGGGGAGAGCTGGCCAACCCCTCTGCCCTGACCCTGAGAGGCATGCTCAGCACCCATCGGCTGATGGTCACCGGCTCCCAATACTCCTGTCTTGTCTTTTCTTTCTTGGTAGTAAGAGTTGAACTCAGGGTTTCTCTACCACTGAGCTGTGTCCCCAGCTACCCTCCTTTTTATTTTTTGAGACAAGGTTTTGCTAAGTTGCTGAGGTTGGTCTTGAACTTGTGACCCTCCTGTCTCAGTCTCCTGAGTCGCTGGGATTACAGGTGTGCACCGCTGCACCCAGCTTCCCAGCGCTTCTTTCCCTGCTCCCAGGGGACAGGGTAGCCTAGCACTTGCAGCCTGATGCTGTGACTGGGGACGTCCCCGTGCTCTGCTTTCCTGGTCCCTGCCCTCGGGGGGACTCGTTGCCATCCATCATGGCAGCTAGGCATCTTATTGCATCTGTTTGGGGTGGGGGGTCTCAATGCTGTGAAGCTGGAGTCGTGTGTGCTTTCCTTAGATAAGGACCCTGCCAAGGGGTCTTGGTTACACCAGGGCATGGCTCCGTGTGACCTTGCAGTTGCGGCCCTCAGACGTTCCCCATTTAACTTTGAAGCATCAGTATTTGCTTCCCGACATCACAATAAAGAACAAGTGCTAATTCCAGTGAGGCTTCACCCGTGAGCGAGTGCTTCTAGGTGGAAACGTTGGCTGTGCTCTTCCTCTTACACCTGTACTTTCCTCCCCAGGTCCTGGGTGGAATTGAACCCAGTCTGTATAAAGGAGACATCTGGTATACCCCCATAAAGGAGGAGTGGTATTATCAGATAGAAATTCTGAAATTGGAAATCGGAGGCCAGAGCCTTAATCTGGACTGCAAAGAGGTGAGCACCCACCACTCTGTCGTGCCTGTCTGGGACCTGGGCCTGGTGTGCTTCAGCGTTCACAGCTGGAGCCTGCACAGGAAGTCAGAAGGTGCCTTATGTCACAGGCTAGTTCAGGAGATTCTTATGGGAAAAGACACAGGGCCTTGTGGATGGTAATTTAGTGCATGAATTCCAGCCCCTGAGACCCCCTGGCTTAATGGGGCAAAGCTAGCACAAGGCAGGGAGTGAAGAGCCCCAGAGCCAACTATACCCTTCTGCACGTGCCTTGACCTGAGGGTCCCTGACCTCCACTGCGGAGGATGAAACAAGCAGATTTTTATCAGAATGGGGGACGGAGGGGAAAGAACTCAGCAAAACTGAACCCCAAAAGCCATATACTTTATCTGCCCTGTGTGGCCGAGCCCTGCCCTCCTCGAGAGCGATCCCCGCCCCCCTGAGCTCACAGCTCCTGCCTGCTGGGGCCCGGGGTGCAAGGCAGGCGCGACAGGCCCAGGGACACACACAGCTGTGACTCTGTGTAGCACCCTCTCACTGCTCTGTGGCTTTTTTCTTGGCACGTGTAACATCATGAGTGCTGTGGCCTTTCAGCATGGCTGTGAAAGACCCCGTGGCTCCTGTGCTCCTGCCCTCCAGGCTCCTTGCCCTTCACCACCACCTTCCTCCACCCGTACTCACGTGCGGACTCCCCAGGACCAAGGCTCACACAACTGTGTTTTATTGTGACAGTGTTTCAGTCCCAGCCCTAAGTCTGTGTTCATGTCAGAGGCACTTATTTACACTTAACAAATCACCGATGGACCCATATGCGGGCCTGTGTGGGGGTGTGTGTGTGTGAGAGAGAGAGAGAGAGAGAGAGCACAGCGCCTATCTTGAGGCTGGATTCCTAGGCCTGGGCTCTGTCCTGCATGCCCTACATGCTGCCATCCCTCAAAAGAGCAAGTGACAACGCCCAGGCCATGCCACATTTCAGCCTCCTACAGGACTGTCATGTATTCACTCTTCATATAGGTACAAAAATATATAGTTTTAGGAGCAAGCAGAGTTGACTTTCACATTAGTCAGTTTTTAAACTGAAAATAAGCGTGTTTGAAAATCATATTAACAAGTCGGTTCGTTTCATTTTCTCCAAATTCTTCACTCCTCCTGCTCACTTCCTTGACCTCACTGGCATGTTTGGCCATGGGAGTCACAGACTTGTGTAAAGTAGGAGGGCAAATTGGCCATGCCTCCTCCTTTCCCAGGCAGCTTCACTCAGCTGGGTCCCTAGTGGATGTAGTGGCCTATCTGTGGTTGGCCCACTGATCCCCTTTCTCCTCTGCCACATCAAGAATGTGACAGTGGGGACAGGGCTGGCTGCTGCGCGTATGTGTGTGTGTGTGTGTGTGTAAGTTTCCCATGACAGTAACTGAGGTGACCAACTTAAAAAGAGGAAAGGTTGATTTTGACTCACAGTTTGGAGATTCCAGTCCATGACCGACTGCCCTGTTGCTTTCGGGCCTGTGGGGATGCAGCGCATTATGGTGGGAGTATTTAACAGAGCAAGCTGGGAAGCAGGGTGCCAGGAAGGGACCAGGGTCCCACAATCCCCTGCAAGGTCACGCCCCAGTCACCTGTGCCTCCTGCAAGTGCCACCTCTTAAACTTCCCATCACCTGCCAAGGGCGCCTGGGGCTGGAGTGCCAGCCTTTCACAGGTGGGCCTCGGGGCACTCCAGACGCAAACAACAGCAGTGCCCACCACGGGTGTCCTGTCCTGTCAGTCTCCTCTCAAATGCGAACATGGTGAGCTATGGGGGGGTTGTCCTCCTCGCCCACGAGTAGGTAGTAGAAAGTTGATCTGTGCAGCTTGCAGAAGTGGCCTTAATAAGTCACGTCAGCCTCTAAAGTAAGGGGTTCCCTCTGTGCTGGGTCGGGGGTCCTGGGAGAGGGCATGGGGCCGCTCCATGTGGCAGGTCCAGCCATGCTGGAGGGAGCGTGCCCTGATGCGGATGCCCCCTCCCTTCTAGTACAACGCGGACAAGGCCATCGTGGACAGCGGCACCACGCTGCTGCGCCTGCCCCAGAAGGTGTTCGACGCGGTGGTGGAGGCCGTGGCCCGCACGTCCATGGTGAGTCCCGCACGTCCATGGTGAGTCCCGCACGTCCATGGTGAGTCCCGCACGTCCATGGTGAGTCCCGTGGGCTCGTGCAGCGCCAGGAGCACCGGGTGCTGATCACACGCCCGGAGTAGCACTGTGACAGAGTCTAGCAGCACGGTGACAGAGCTATCACTCTGTGTGCGCTGAAGGTTTTAAAGGGTGGACTTTTAAAACCTATTATTACAAAGTTCACGTCCTGCTTGATGTTAGCCAGTAAGTAACGCCTTCGTGTTGACCCCGAGGAGCTGGTCCCGAACGGTCGACTCTGCCTGGGGTTTCCATCGCAGGGCAGCGGGTGCAGTACTTCGTGACACTACCGCAGTCCCCTGTCGCTTGAGGACAGAATGTGCTCTGAGAGATGCCTCACTGGGCCGGGCGGACGCAGTAGCGCGTACCTAGAGGAGCCTGGTGGCGCAGGGCAGTCAGGAGCACAGTGGCCGCGTGCCCTGCGAGGTGGCTCCTGTACATGGTCATTTCTTACTGTTATCAGTATCATGTGCTTTCATAGGACGAGGGTGTACCCCAGCTTCAGCACAAATGTGGGAGAAGTAAAACGTTGCACGGTGGCCACGCTGACCACACTGTCACTTGGAGGCAGCTCCAAAGTTGTTCCCGGGACCTCCCTCGTAGGTGCAGGCTGTTGTTGGCTGGGACGCTGTCACTCGGTGCATGACTGCATGTTAAAGTGACGGTGAATCGAGGGTGCCTGTGTGGCCTTTAAGCCAGGACAGATAGCCCTGAACATCACCCCTCTTTGGCCTTCACCCACCGTGTGCTGGCATCTTATCCCCCACTTCTGGGGGAAAAATGATTTATTTCACAGATGACAAAGGTCAGTTGGCCAAACTAGTGATTATTTCATGGCCGTGCTCTGAAGGGCAGTTAAAATTGGGACCTGGCTGCTGGAACTTTCAGTGTCACCCCGATTGTCTGGACAGTCAGGACATCAGGGTGGGCCAAAAAGCACTGGACAGAACACAGCACTGGGGTCCAGCGGAATCTGGTGGGGTCCAGCCTCTGCCACTCAGCGGCTGGGTGCCTGGAGAGAGCTGCCCTCAGAGAGCCTCCGCCTTCTCCTCTCTGGGGCTGTTGAGGGAGTTTGGGTGAGATGCCCCGAGCTGGGGTGTGGTCGGCACTTGGTAGAGAGAGCTTCCATGAAACGCCCAACGAGGCACCACTACGACTTGTTTGGACACCGCTTCTGACTTTGCAGGTGTTTTTGTGGCATCTGCGCACTTGAGGCCGTCTTTGCAAGATCACCAAAAGTGAGCATTTCTTATGCAAAGCCGGTGTGCTGGTGGTCGTGTGGGGCTGGTGTCCCGCCATGGAACCAGGATGGACTATAAGAAGATGCATAACTGTCACTTTGTTGGAGCTTATAGCAGAAATGCGGGGAGCAAGAGGGGGTCCAGTTGTCCTGAACCAAAACTTCCAAAGTCTAAAGCTGCATGGGAAGAGCAGCAAGTCCACAGGACATGAGGGAAACGGCAAGAAAGGACACGGGGAGGACGTGGAGCCCGGTGTGACTCGGCGGGGGCGGGGCATCCTGGCAGCTGCAGCAGGAACCAGAGCCCATGACCAGCTTGCTCAGCATTGGCGGAATCCAGAAACGCCACGTCAGGGCTTTAGTGCTGAGAAGCCAGGATGCTTGTGGGACACGAGACCCACCTTAAATCAGGAGTGCTGTGCCCGTTTCCTAGACAGCAAGAACGTGCCCGCGGAATCGTCATGGGTCTCCTCAGGCTGGGCGCTCTGAATGGTTGATGTTTACCAGTGTCCCCGGGGTGAGTGTGAAGGGTCGGTGTGTGGCCACAGCAGGTGTCCCACTGCCTGGGCTCTGTGGGCCTGGGGCGCGAACCTCCTGAGAGCACGCAGCGCATGCTCAGCAGCCACTGACTTGGGGAGAAGGAGTGAGCTGACGGCATCTGCTTGCCTTGTCTAAAATTATCCTCTGATTTCATTCCACGCCATCGGGAAGGAGAGACGCGGGCAGCTTGTTTGCCTTGGGCAGAGAGTCCACAGCGTGCATCGTCGGTCCTGGAGGGTAGGGCCCAAGGGCCGGCCGCTCCTCTCCCTGCTAGGTGCCTGTTCCGGACTCTGCTGCCTTGGTTTCCTCTCTAGTGAGGAGAGGGCTGGATTCAGAGAGTTAAAGGAAATAAAAACACTGGGCCCTGTCCCTAGGCTTCGGTCCTTCAGGTGGGATGCTGAGTTAGTGTTGGGTGGGTCTGTATTTCGGGGGGATCTGGGGTGGGATGAGGTGCCTGCATGTGCTCACCTCGGTCCTCCTTCCCTAAACTCTCCTCCCTGAGCGGTGAGGACTCCAGCTGTGGCTCCCACCTGCCGCCCCTCCCGGGGTGTGTCCACCTGGCCCAGAGCTCATACTCAGCTCCCTGGACAGACATCCCTCCTCACTCCCTCTGTCCTCTCCTACCTCTGCCTCAACACACGTCGGGTGTGGTGGTCCTGCCCCAGGTGGAGGAAGGGAGGCTGCTGGGAGAGACACAGGGGTAAGGAACCTGCAGGATCCGCACAGGTGGGCCTGGCTCCGCCCCTCCCGCTCCCAGTGAGGCACAAGGGGGCGTCCTGAGCTGGTGGCCATGTTTATGTCCCTGGGTGCCTTCATTCCCCCCACCCCTGAGTCTCATCCGTCTGCAGGCGTCAGGACTTCAGGGGACCAGGGAGAAGGGCTCAGGCTCTGGGGCTGGAAGCAGAGCTGCACCACACCAGGAAGTGTCCGAGGCTCAGGGCCTCGGGGAGGAAGGCTGCAGGACAGGTGTGCGGTGGTGGCCGTGGGCGCTCCGTGAGGATCAGGGACAAGGTGGCACCCGAGCCAAGATCTGGAGGACTGTGAGGCTCCAGCCCTCGAAGGAGTCAGGAATCCAGAGGGCAGCAACACCCAAGAGGGCCCTGAGGGTCACAGTAGGGTTTCTCTCTTCTAAGGGGCTGCCACCCACCACCGTGTGGCCTGGGGCAGTTTCGGCCCCTCTCTGTGCTTTGGTTGCCTCATCTGCAAAGCGAAGAGGTCCAGTGGCCACCTGGCTGGGGCTGAAGGCCAAGTCGCTACCGCTGCATAAGCCCAGTGCTCACGCTCAAGAGCGCTCCGTGAGTCTGAGCAGCTTTTACGATTATTATTTCATTGTCACCAGCACCCCCAAGGGACTGAAGTCCCTGCCACTCTGTCCAAATGGAATGCTGTTTGTGCCCGTGGGCGTCTGGCGAGGGGACCAGGCAAGCCGGGCACTGTTTCCTGTTGACGCGCGAGACTGCTCCCTGTTTCTCACGGGATCTTGTTTTGTCTAGATTCCAGAATTTTCTGACGGGTTCTGGAGCGGGGCCCAGCTGGCGTGCTGGGCGAATTCTGAAACGCCTTGGTCCTACTTCCCTAAGATCTCCATCTACCTGAGGGAGGAGAACTCCAGCCGATCCTTCCGCATCACCATCCTGCCTCAGGTACCTACGCGAACCTCTGCTCCCTCTGTGCTTCCTACAGTAAGGAGCAGAACCAGGGGCTCTGTGCAGTGGCCCGTGAATTACAGGTGCCACACCCCCCACTGGACAGCCTTCTCCCCCAGGCACACCCTGGTGCTGAGCCCACAGGTCTGCTGGTCTCCGCCATGCTGGCTCACCTGTCTCTGGTCAGTAGGGGGCGCTGGGCTTCCTTGGCCCCAGAACAGGGGGCGGGAGGGTAGCCTTAAGCATAGTCTGGGGGCCAGGTGGGCAGCATGATGGGTCCACGTGTCTTTCTGCATTCCATACCTGACTTTGACATTGCAGCTGGGTTCTAAGGAGAGGATCCCTGCTGTGACCCCTGACCTCTGGGCTCAGAACTGGCAGCCCTCTCCTCCGCAATACCCTCCAAAGGACCCCAAGGTCATCAGATTCCGGGGCTGGGAATAGAGAAGCCCCTCATAGTAGGAGGAGCCACGGAGACACATTGTGGAGGGTGGCCATGAAGAAGGGTAGCACTTTTGTAACATGTGCCACACACCATTTTATTCAGCGATGGAGGCATCATTATTTTTTACTATAATTCCAATAGCCACAGACAGACTCCTTTGTCTTGAGTGCCTGAGTAGGCAGCATCCCTCAACCCCTCCCCAGACCCACAGCCCTAGCCCAGATCCTCTCACCACCAGCTCCCCCAGCAGGCTGGTTCCTCCTCTGCAGCCGATTCCCACCACCCCCGGCCCTCATGGGGTGCCTCAGCCTCTCCCATCTCCTGGCCTGAGTTCCACCAGCGCCCGTCCTGGGAGCCCATCTCTCCTCCTCCGTGTGTGCAGATTCCTCCCGTCCTCTAAGACCCAGCTCAAACAAGCCCTGCTTTTGTTGAGACTCGCTGAACAGAATCACCCGTTTGTGAACTTGCCCTTCAAGCGCATGCTGCATGTTTGCCAGTCCACTCCTCGGGGGTGGGGTCATCTATTTAGGATGTATTCTGTGCTGTTTCCTCTTTCCATTTGACTTCTGCTTTCTTTGTAAAAAGTCATCTTATGTCTCCTCTCTGTTGATTATTAATTCCTGGGGGATGAAGATGAGCACCTTGAGGTTTAGAGACGGCCTTCCTCTGGACACTGGCGGGCAGCAGAGGGAAGGCGCTTGCTGGCTGACACAGGAGTGTGTCCCAGTTGTGATCTGTGTATGGGAGATAAAGGGCTGGGAGAATCGGGAGGAGAATCCTGTGTTCAGGTCCCAGGGCCCTGGGAGGGAGGACAGAGAGCCACAGGAGAGCAGCTCAGCAGAGGACACACAGGCCAGGCATGGGGGCTTAAGTGACACCGTCAGCACCACCCTTGAATCCCGAGTAACTTGGAGCAGGTGGCTTGGCCCTTCTTTCTCACTGTGAAGGAGAGGGAGTAACGCCTACCAAAGGCGTTTCCAGATGACCTTGAAAGAGCACCCTGCATAGACGGCTGTTAGAAAAAGTGATTTTCAGCATCTTTAAAATAATGTGTTGTTTACAACAACTGGTCAGTCAAACTGCAATACGTGGACACTGTCTCATCAGTGTGGTTTGTAGCCAGTGTCCAAAGCCAGCCTGAGGACAAAGGTGAGCAAGAAGTGGTAAATAAGGGCATGAGGGTTGATTGACAGAGCCCAGGACCGGGAGAAGCAGCTGTGGGGAGCGCAGGCAGGCAGAGAGCTCTCTGTCCACGGCACCTCCTGGCCACAAGAGCTGAAGCTAGTGGGGAAGCTGCCGTGAGGACCAAGCTTCGGACCACACAGGACTATCATGAAGGAGCCCTTGCTGTGTCCTCGTGAGAATTCACCGTGACTCCCTCTTGGGAGATGGCAGACTTTGGGGGTTGACCTTGACCCGCTCACATTTTCATGTACAGATCTGTTTTCCCTGCTGCTGTCCTGGGTTCTCACTCAGGTCACTCACTATTCCTTTGGTCCCCCTCCTTGCTGGGGGAGGACAGAGGCAATCACCTGGGAAAGGAGGTTCCGTGAGCTCCCTTTGCTGCTGTGCCCATCAGGGATTACGTGGGGAGTCACCCCTGAGCAGCTGGCCCTGCCCAGCCAGCCCCTGTACTGACACCCAGGGCATCCTCAGGGCTTCTTGCCACAAAGGTTCAGGGTGGGGCTTTCAGGCCTCAGCAATCATAGGCAGGCAGATGACCACCAGTGCAGCAGAATCAGGTTATATCTATGATACGTGTGCAAATAGGGCATAATAAATCTTGCTATTATGTATGATCATAATGCACCAATAAAATTAAAAAAAAAATAATAGCATACTTTAGTGTCAGCCGACAGGGTGATTCTGATTTTTTTTTTTTAACATAACCTTAAAAATGTACTTACTTTCAGCCTAAATACCACTAGTTTTTCTATTTGTGCTATTTTAGTTTAGGGCAGACAGTTTATTCTGAGATCCAGCAAGACTGAAGCTTCCCAACATATTACAAGATGTATGGCTTGGAAAAATCTACGGGGACATACACAGAAAGGACCGAGTAAAAGATCCAAGTTTGGTTTGCCCAGTGTTAGGGAGCTGCTTAGTCGCATCCATAGATCAGTGTCCTTGGACTCCGTCAGGCTCGGCACCATCGTTCACTCAACACAGTCACGGAGTCACCTTCTGCCAAGGTGGTGACATCTAGGGAGGAGGTGTGGTTCCTGTGGCCCTGAGCCAGGGTCTGCAGACAGACAGTCCAACCATGACAGGGCCATACTGCAGGGACGGGATGGTTCCCCAGAACAGCAGCCACGGGATGTCCACCTACAGACGACCCTGAGGACAGTCACCTCCTGCCTTGGGGGCCTCTCCTCACCTTCCCTGCACATGGGAAGTTCAGTGAGGCCCCCCTCTCCATGTTGGTCTGATTAGACAGACAGACAGACTCCTTCTGTAAGCACGTGCCTGCGTAAGTTACAGGTGGCGTGTGTGTCTCCTCGTGTTTCTGTCCCTTTCAATAAGCATGGATGTCATTATGCTTTTGATCTTGTCTCCTGGGTGGCAGGGACTGTGCTGCCATCTGTCTCTCTGTGGCTCCCCTTCACCTTGGGGGCCTCCAAGCCTATGGTGACCGTCACTGTTTTGTGACGTCGTCCGACGGGTGCCGTTTCTTCTTCTTCCCCCTCCCCTTCCCCCACAGCTTTACATCCAGCCCATGATGGGGGCTGGCCTGAACTACGAGTGCTACCGATTCGGCATCTCCTCCTCCACCAACGCGCTGGTGATCGGTGCCACCGTGATGGAAGGCTTCTACGTGGTCTTCGACAGAGCGCAGAAGAGGGTGGGCTTTGCTGCCAGCCCGTGCGCAGGTGAGCGCTCCTCGTGTTAAGCGGGCACTTGGTGTAAGGGCACCAGCTGGAAAGCAGGGCTGCAGGGCAGGTCAAGCCTGTCCTCGGTCACCAAGTCTCACCCAGAGAGCAGAATGGGTGGCAGGGTTGTTGGGAAGATGCAGTGAGATAATCCACGTCCAGTGTTAGCCCTGTGCTCAGCACAGGGCAAGTGCTCAGTAACCGTGAGTCACTATAGTTACCTCTCAGGTCAGGTGAGAGTGGCCATGCACCCAGAATACATATCCTCCCTGGGGCCTTGGTGTTGAGTCCCAAGGTTTTGTGTTTTATTTTTGGGGTGCTGCCTATGAAACCCAGGGCCTCACACTTGCTAAGCCCATGCTCTGCCACTGAACCATATGCACCCAGCCCCTGAATTACAGGTCTTTGACAGTTAAAGGAACATAAAGAAGAACATTCATATACAAGCGGTGTATATTTTTCCCTCAACACAATCCTCATTATGAAATAAGAAATAAATACCTATCATCAGGAAATTTGACTTGGTGGGGAAAAGCCTTAATCATGAGACAGAGCTGAGGGACAGGGAGGGATGCTGGACCGGCCCCCAGGGAGCCTTATAGGCACCTTCACTCTGTTCCAGTCCAGCTGAAGAACGTGGAGAGGCCAGGGAGGTAAATGCCACATGATCCCAGCTGAGTTGCTAGGGAGGGAGTTTGGGTTTTAATACCTAAACCATAGTCTGAACCTGGTCACTAGAGCAGGGGAGTGGTTCTTCCCATCCTCTGACAGCACACCAGTGTTTCTCAAAGTGCTCAACGATTTGGGGAATGGAAGAAGAGCAATATTTTTTTAAAAAAATTTTTTAAGTTATAGATGGATACAGTCTTTCTTTATGTATTTTTCTGTGGTGCTGAGGATCAAACCCAGTGCCTCATGTGTGTGAGGCAGGTGCTCTACCACTGAGCCACAACCCCAGCCTCAAGAAGAGCGGTATTAAAAGGAAAAGCTACCTCTGGACTGATAGGCCAGCTCATATTCTGTATGATAAACCCCCAGCCCAGGACACATGGGTACCTGGCGGGGCACCTTGCTAGGTGTCAGTGCACACTTAATCGACTTGGTGCAGGTGAGCAGACCTGAAGTCCTCGAGATTGGCCATGTTTTCCACCCTTGAGATCAGACGTCCACTTTTCCATGTGCATTAACTTCCGCCTGTTAGGCTGTCACTGAGTGAGTGTCGCTGAGTGTGGGAGTGAGTGGGACCACACGGCCTGAAATGCCACCATATTTTCCAACTGTGAATAATTTACTTCTTTTTGACTGAGGGGATCTTAAGAACTAAAGCAGTTTTGCACACCATTTCTGTTCTCTCGTTAAATACCTACCATTAAAGTAGGGGCTACTAGGCAACAGCTGTCCTCACGTCCACTTTGCTGAATACCTCGGAGTGGAGCGGTGGTGAGTTTCCCAAATGAATTGCTGTTGGAAATGGCTTAATATGGAGTGTCTCTGGGCAGGACCACATTGTTTCCTGCTTTTCTCCTGAATTATTTGTTAGGTGCTCTTACATAAGATTTTTGGTGTTGTTGCTTTTTTAAAGTGGATTGAAGGCTTTGGCACTTAAACATTTGATTATGCTGGCTGTGGGAATATACCCTGAATATTCCCTCTTCAATGCAAATTACTTAGCCATTAAAGTAATTGCATCCCTCAGGGCTGCAATTAAAGGAGCTGTTGGTGCTCTATAGAGCTCTGATAAATAGAATGGTTATCCTGCCTTTCCTTTTTAAAATCCTTCATTTTCAATTATAAAATGTTTAAGGAGTAGATAGATGTTTTAAATGTCAGAAAATGACAGTGTCTGTGGGGGATTAGCCCTGGACCGCTGGAGGATGCCACAGTCCGTGGGCACTCCAGTCCCTTGGTGTACCGTTGCCCAGAACCTGAACACACACTCTCGTATGCTCTAAACCATCCTTTCCTGGTACAGTGTCAGTCCACATAAGTGGTTGTTGTGCTGCACTGCGTAGGGAACAATGGTGAGAAGTCTGTACCTGGTAGGTCCAGACTCAATTTATTTCAAATATTTTTAATCTGTGGTTCGTTGACTCCACCGAGGAAGAACCCACGTATACAGAAGGTTGACCCCACACACCTCGGGCACACTTGTGGAGCATCCAGATTTAACATGTTGACCCTGTGACATAGGTTCTTCAAAAATGTGAAGAAATTAAAAAAAAAGCAAAGCCCACACCTCATTCCCACACCTTCCCCAGAGTTACCCTTTATCCTGAAATTGATAAATATAATTGCTACACATTTACCATTTTACTATATATATATATATATGTACTTTACATTAGTTACCTATTGCTGCGTAATAATTTTCCCCAAGACTTATCAGTTCCTTATCACAGTTTCTCGAGCAGTTCTGAGGGTCGGGAGGGGGAAGCGTGGCGGGCTGGCTGGTTCCCACTCAGGGTTTCCTCTCATGAGCTGCAGTTATGATGTTGGCAGATGCTGCTTCCAGGCTCACTCACACGGTGATTGGCAGGAGCCCCCATTCCTCACCATGAATGTTCTCAAGACAGGGCACCTGTGATCCAAAGTGTGCACCTGGACGCCCAAGGTGGAAACAGTCCTTTTATGACCTAATCTCAGTGGTGACATGCCATCACTTCCACCCCCACTATTGGCCAGCAACCCTATTGCGTGTGGGAGAGGACTGCACAGGTTAGGCACCAGGAAGCGGGGTACTTTGGGAGCATCTCAAAGCTGCCTAACACACACTTATGGCAAACATATTGGTTGGTTAGTGGTTGTTTTTGTTTTCTTTCTGTTTTTCAATTTCTGTGAATGCTATGGTAATATGCATATACTTTAACTTGATTTCACAGTTCTACATTATATTTTCTAGATTTTCCATGTTGATATGAGTACCAGGACATTTGTTTTAACTGCTATATCATATCCTTACGTGTGAATAATCTCAGATTATTCACCCAATCTCATGTAGATTAGCATTTGGGTTGTTTCTCATATTTGCAAGTACACACAGTACTACAGAGAACATCTTTGTGCACATGAACAAGCCGTTCTCCTTATTCTTATTTAAAATTGTCCTTTCATTTCTCTTGTCAAGATGGGTGGAGGTTCTAATGGTATTTTGGTGAGCACAGTCTTCAATTTATAGATTAATTTGGGAATAATACCCATTTTTATGATATGAAGTCTTGCCCCAAGAATGTGCTAAATTTCTTCATTTGTTTAGTTTTTCTTTTATGGTGTACTGCAGTGTTTTGTGATTTTTTCCCCCCATAAAAATTATATGTACTAGGCACCTCTTAGTTCCTACTGTTGCTGTAGATGGGATGATTTCAAATAGCGTTTTCTAGTGGGTTGTTATGTAAGTATGCAGTTTTTTTACATTAATCTTTTATCCAGTCACATAACTGAGTTCCTATTTTATTTTAGAGTCACTGGATTTTCCACTAAGGTACTCAAATAATCTGAAAATAATACATTTTAATCTTTTATAATCTTCACATATTTTATTTATGTTTATTATGTGATACCTTCTGAGACAGTATTGAATAGAAATGATAATAATGGTCATTTTTGTCTTTAAGGGGAATACTTTCCATGTATCACCATTGAGCGTGATGAATGGGGAAGGCTTGTGGAATTTCCTTTTTAAACCTAAATTTAGGGATTCGTAGTTCTTGGAAGTGTTTGGTGTGAATAGAATGACTGCTTCACGATTTCTTCTAACATCAGACATGTGCCTGTTTCATAACTCAGCAATTCTAATCCCAGGTGTATGCAAAGAAATCTGGACGTCTACCCAAAGTCTTGACCAGAAGGTTCACAGCAGCTTTGTTCATAAGAGAATGAAAGCAATACATCATTTAGGAATTACAGAATGGTACTCCCATGTCCTTCTCATCAAAGAGAAAGCCAACAAGTCATCAAAGGAGAATGGGTTAAACAAATGGTTGACTTTTCATTCAGTGGAACACTATACTGCAGTTCTTTCTCTTGAAGAAAATTCTCTTTCATAAGAGAATCTTAGAAAGATTTTTCTTATGAAAGTCTGTGAAGGGGAATTAAGAAAACCTAGAATTCATATCTCAATCGTGAATTTTGAAAATTTTCCATATAATGTATTTCAGTGTAATAAATGTTCACTTTGTGTATTTACACATTTTAGTCTTCTGCTTTAAGACAATTGGGTTTACTGTCCCCTTTTAAATAACTTTTCTCACTAAAAGGGTTTTTTTTTAAATTTATTCAACAATTTTTATGTTTAATTTACCTTGCATAGAATATGTGTAGGATATACGGATTAAACGGCCTCCCTCTGGATGACTATCCCATTGTTCCTTATAACATTTATCAAACAGTCTATCTTTTCTTTACTAATTCGAAATCCCACAACTATTACACATCAAATTCCAGTAAATTCTGGAAGATGGATCTTTACTCCTGGATTTCCTATTCTTGCTCATTGATTAGTATTGGTTCCTTTCCTTATTCTTTTGTGTAAAGCTTCTCTTTTCTTTTTTCTTAATTTTTCTTTTGTTTTATGAACATTTGAATCAACTTATTTAAACAGAAGATCTTGTTGGTATTTTGTTGAGTTGTTAACCATTTCGAATGCAGCTTTTGTATAATTTTGCATCCATTTTTCTACTTTTCTTTCATTGATGAAGAGTTTGTCTTTCTTTTGTGGAGACACTTCCCTCTCGTGGTGGACATTTTTGTTTGGTTGTTTTGTAGAGCTCCTCTTTGGTGGGAGTGCTGATTCTCCTCCTGGGAGAGTTCAGTGTGCCTTGGGTTGTGAGCAGGTCACCATAAAACCGTTTTGTGGTGGTTACTGCTCAGTGTCCTCTGACCACGAGAACTTCTAGGTTTCTACACTAAGTTGTGTGAATTTAGACTCCAACCATGCTTGAGGTGGAGGTTTGAGGGTTCCAGTTCTCATGGGAGATTCTTTCTTGCCCTTCTCCCCAAGACCTTCTGCAGACCTCAGGCCGACTCGAGCTTCCGAGATGGTGGAGATCCCTGTCCCCTTCCACCAATGGGCTAGACTTTCTCAGGCGTCTCAGCCCAGGTGTCCACTCCTTAGTGTTCAGGGCATTGAGATCTCAGCAGTAGCACCTACTTCTGGTCAAGGAAGGGCTTTTACTTCTGGTCTCAGCTACCTATTTGGAAATTGGGGGAGAGCTGGGGGTAGTGGATGCCCCTATATTTCTAGCTACTCGGGAGGCTGAGGCAGGAGTTCAGGACAGCCCAGGCAACATAGCCAGACCCTGTCTCTTAAAATAATTGCAGGGGGAGTGGGTCAGTGGTAGAGCATATGTTTGGCATGCATGAAACCCTGCACTCAACCCTCAGCACCCCAAAGTAAATAAGTAAAGTAGACAAAAATCAGGGATAACGTTTTATCCTGGGGCTGTGTTGTAATAGGAGCAGGTGCCACCATTACACTAATCAAGTTGATGGAGCCCCAATCTTTGGGAGCGTCCCTTCTCTCCCTGTGTCTTTTATCTTTGTTTTGTAAGAGGACTCTCAGTTTACAGGGTCTGGCTTCCCTGTAAGGGCTGGGATCAGGGAGCAGTGGAGGATCCTTGGTTAGAAATCCCTGGAAGCTCTCCCATACCACACAGTTGACCTCAAACCCATTTTCAGCCAGGGCATATCCCTGGTGCAAGAGCCATGAGTGTTTGGAAAAGTTCGCAGATGCTCCCTTCTGCCGCCCTGCCCCCCACCTCTGCTCCCACAGGGAACCGCTAATCCAGTCTCCCCCAGATCCACCGGAGGAGGAGAGGAGCGGCAGTGCGGCCTGGGCTGGCGGCTGCAGCTGGGCCACTAATAGTGCTAAGTCTGCAACTCTGTTATCTCAGTGCCTCGAAGCTTCTGAAATACCATCCATCTCTTTTTATAGATTGAGACATTTCACACCCAAGAACTGCATAGCTTTCAGCTTGTCCAACTTGAAACGCATCATGGATGGCGGCAGTCATTTCACGGCAAGGTTTTCTTGCCGCAGGTCGGAGTGGATCGTCTGGTACAGTCCTGTGATTAAAAATAGGGAACTTAGCTGCTAAGAGCAGAGTTTCAGAGCTAAGCCTCTGCTTATCCACACAGAATGTAATCAAAAGGTACCAAGACCAGGGGACCCCAAGGACAGGTGGGGCAACGCTGGTTCCTCATTTTGCAGCACAGGACACCTGGCTTTCACATGGTTGCAAAGGAAATGGGTCCTGGATCCAGAACCCCAGTAATTCCAGCCTATTCTTCCAAGTAAACCAGGTCCACGCACATGCCCTCTCTGCCCGTGGGGTGGTTCCCTTTGTGCTGTATGTTACGGGGGAGATCTGACCATTGTAATCTCTGCGCTTGGTGAAGTAGAACTTTCCCAGGAGCTGCTTATCAACCCAGTCCTGACCTTTGGGGGATGACAGACAAAAGGGCCAGAATCAAAATTTCTACCCAAGACATTAAAAATAACAAAATAGTAACAGCGGGCAGTGGCCTAACCCCACCCTGCCCCACACCCTGTGCTAAACGCTGAGCATCAGTTGATATGGTTTTCCTCCCAACAACACTGACCTGTAGGGGCTGTAATTGTCCCTGTTTGACAGATGAGGAAACAGGGTGAAGGAGGTAGTTCAGATCCCACAGACCACAGTTAAGCCAGGACGGCCCGGCTCACAGCGGGAGCTTGGGTCTGCATCACGGAAGGCCAACCCCAGAGCCCATGTCCCTCCTATCCACTGTGTGCCTGGATCTCTGGTCTGTAAACCAACATACAGGGTTAAAATCTGTGCCTTGGTTGTAGAATCGGCAGATGTGTAGGAAACATGCAGACCATCAGTGACGGCATTTCCAGAAACTGCCCCTAGAAGTGACTTGAAATCCACTTCTTCCCGGCTGTGCTAGTCTGTGGCAAAGGGCAGAAGATGGTTGTCTGCAGCTGAGGCTTGATGTCTGACAACCTTAAACAGGGGCTGTTTCCAAAACCATTATTACTACTATAAAAGTAACAATGTGTGTGTTGATGAAAAGTTTATGTTGGGATCTTCTGTGCTTCTCTTATACACACAAGTCATATACAAAAAAGTGTAACTCAGGCGTTCAGCTTGAAGAACAGTACTAAAGTCTGTCTTCCCAACCTGGCCTGGCTGAGGCTGGTTCTGTTTCTTTAACCCAAATGTGATCAGGTCCCATGTGTCATTTTTTGACATGCTTTTAAAAAAAGTTTGTACATATTAATGGGGTTTGTGCAACATTTCCATCATGCATACAGCAGGTGCTGATCAAATACAGCCTCCCTTTCCCACCCTGCCCCGCCCTGCACCCACCCCAGTCCCTCACGACCACTATTTTGCTTCAGGTGGACATGTTTTGGCTTCCACCCGAGAGGGCACATGCGAGCGGCTCCTTCTGTGCCTGGCTGGTTCCACCTGACGGGACGTCCTTCTTCTGCGGACAGCAGGACATCCTTGCCCTTTGTGGCTGAGTCATGCTCCCTTGCGTCTGGGCCCCGCATGTCCTTTACCTGCTCCTCTGATGGGCATCGGGGTTCGCCCCACATCCCAGCTCTGTGGACAGTGCAGCCGCCAGCCCACACAGGCAGGAGCGTCCTCGACACGCCCACTCCATCTCCTTGGGACGTATCCCAGAAGTGTGATGCTGGATCCTACGGAAGATCTATTTTTTGACTGCCTTTTTTTTTTTTTTTCAGCCATCTTATTGAGACATGATTCGTATAAACAAAACAGGTCCTGTTGACAGGTACAGCTCCCTGAGCCCTGCACGCGTGTGTGCCCGACACTGTCACCTGTGGAGGAGGTGCCAGGTGCCGGGTTGTGCTCCCTGCCTCCCGGCCCTGCTCCGCCACCCCCTCCCTGGCAGCCGCCCCTACCTTCTGTCTCTGGAGATTACTTTCCACTTGCTAGAACCTTTTATAAATGGAATCACAGCATGCGTCCCTCTGCCTGGCTCCTGCGCTCCGTGGTTATTTCGAGCCCTGGTTGCTCAGTGCACCAGCCGCTCACGCGTTCTTATTCCTGAGCAGAGCTGGGTTATAGAGATGTACTACGATTTGTTTACCTCCTTTCACCTGCTGGTGAGCTTCTGAGTTGTTTCCAGTGCGAGTGTTTTCACTTTATAAACAAAGCTGCGTGGGACCAGGCTGGGCCTTGCTTTTCACCTAATTTGATAACCTCCGTTTTTTAACTGGGGTATTCAGTTAAAAATGTTCAGTGCCGGGGCTGGGGATGTGGCTCAGGCGGTGGCGCGCTCGCCTGGCATGCGAGCGGCCCGGGTTCGATCCTCAGCACCGCATGCAGACAAGGATGTTGTGTCCGCCGAATACTAGAAAATGGGTATTGAAATTCTCTCTCTCTCCCTCTCTCTCCTCTCTCTCTCACTTTAAAAAAAAAAAAAAATGTTCAGTGCCTGTGCCCCTCACTGGCAGGGGTCACATCCCAGGAAACTGTAATAAGTTGAAACTAGCATACAGAAAAAGTGCATTGAGGGCTGGGGCTGGGGCTCAGCAGTAGAGCACTCGCCTAGCACATGCGAGGCCCTGGGTTCGATCCTCAGCACCATATAAAAATAATAAATAAAATAAAGATATCGTGTCCAATGACAACTGAAAAAAATGAATTTTTTTTTTAAAAAAAGTGCATTGAGCCCACCTGGCCCCCCGCCCCCCACAGCTCAGTGGCACGCACACCATGGGGTGCCCGGAGGTTCCCCTCCTGACCCAGAGCTGACTGGAGCCGTGGTTTGCTGCTGCCTGCATGTCAGGAGAGCCTCACACCCCTGCTCAGTCCAGGAAAAGACCCTAGCCCCCACTGTGAGCCGGGCACCCTTGGCCTAACTGTGGTCTGTGTGATCTTAGTGCCCTTTTCACCCTCAGCGTCCTCATCTGTAAAATGGGGACGATTACAATCCCGACAAATCAGTCTTATTGGAAGGACAACCGACTCAACCGGCTGTCGGTGGTGTGCAAACCCTGCGTGTGTATCTCCGTTTCTCCTGTAGGAACACCTAGGAGGAGAGTGGTCGTCCACAGGACAGGTGTGTCTCACTTCCTGAGAGCCTGCCCAGCTGTTCTCCAAAGTCTGGCTGTATGGTAGTCATTCCCCTTGCAGGCCCCCCGTTCTTCCTGGCCCACATCAGATATTGCCATTTTTTTTTTTATTTTAATAGGTCTTTAGCATCATCTTATTGTGGTTTTTTTTTTTTTAATTTTTTAATATTTATTTTTTAGTTCTCGGCTGACACAACATCTTTGTTTGTATGTGGTGCTGAGGATCGAACCCGGGCCGCACGCATGCCAGGCGAGCGCGCTACCGCTTGAGCCACATCCCCAGCCCCTTATTGTGGTTTTAATTTGCATTTTCCTAATGACGAATAGTCTTGAACATCTTTTCGTGTGTTGCTGACCATTCACTCAGCTTCTGTGATATATAGTTTTTAAAAATCCTCTTGTCCATTTTTGTACTTTTCCTCGTTATTCAGAGATCTTTATATTTTGAGGATATGAGTCCTTTATCAGAAATGTGACTTGCAGATATTCCCTTTCAGTCTCATAGTATTGTCTTTGGAAGAGAAGTTCTTTCGTAGATTGTATTTTTTGGTGTTGTAAGAATTTTTTTTGCTCAAGCACAAAGAATTCCTCCTGTGTTTCCTTCTGGAGTTTTTATAGTTTGAGGAATGTGTCATTTTGTTTCCTAATATTTGGAGATTTCCCAGATAGCTTTCTGTCATTGACATCTCATTCAATTGTACTGTGGTCAGACAACATGGTTTACATGAATTGACCCTTTTAAATGATCTGGAGCTTCTCTTGTGACCGAGGACTCGGTCCATGACAGTCAGTGCCTGTGTGCTGTTGGAAACAGGCGCATTCTGCTGCTGCGACTGGACCCTTGCATAGTCCCGAGCTGGTCCTCTCAGTTGGTGGTGGCCCAGGTCCTCTGTACCACTTGTCACCTCCATGTCCTTGCTCTGCCTTTAAGAAAGGGGAGTTGCCATTTCTGACTGCTTTTGTGGACCTGACTATCTTGTGCCATGGGCTTTGAAGCTCTGTTATTAGGTCCAAAAATGTTCGGGGTGATTCTGTCCAAAGCAGGACCTTTGCTAGGACTCATGGAGTCACTGTGTTCCTTCCTGCAGTTCCCTGGCTCCGGCTGCCTGAGGCAGGCAGAGCCCCTCTGGGCTTCCTTCGGTGACATCCACAGGGGACACCCTTCTTGACCCTTTCCCTGTTAACACATTTGGGTTTCTACACGGACAGTGGTTCCTTATTGGCAGCGTACGGCTGGGCCTTGCTTTTTACCTAATTTGACAACCTCCGTTTTTTAACTGGGGCATTCAGACAAGAGATTGGCAGATGCCAGCCTGCGGGCCAGATCTGACGTGGAGCTTGTTGTGTGAGAATGGTTTTTACATTTTTAAAGAGTTAGGGGAAAAAAATTAAAAAGAACATGTAGCCCAAAAAACTCTAACATATTTTCTCTCTGGCCCATGACAGAAAAAAGGTTGCCAGTCCCCGGTTTCGACTTGTTTCTGTAAAGCGATGATTGACAGGGCTGTTTCAGTCTACCTTCTTGCTACAGGCTGAGTATTCCATATCCAAAATGCATGAGACCAGAAGGACTTCAGATTTTAGGGT
Organism: Marmota flaviventris; assembly: GCF_047511675.1. Lineage (NCBI taxonomy): Eukaryota > Metazoa > Chordata > Mammalia > Rodentia > Sciuridae > Marmota > Marmota flaviventris. Next base: position 4,010,067 of record NC_092505.1, on the reverse strand, counting down.
CTTCATACTCTGGAATATCTGCAGACACTCAGGGTATCCAGAGGATGGGATCCAAGTCTAAAGTTGACATCCCCTTACATTTCCTCTGCACCTTATTTGCACACCTCAAAGGTCATCATATGCAGTGTATTTGTTGCGCCTGCTTTGGGGATTGCACCTCTCACGTGAGCACAAGTGTACACATTTCCACTGTGGCTTTATGTTGGGACTTGAAAAGTTTCAGATTTTGTAGCATTACAGATTTGGAGTCTTCATAGTGGGAGTGCTCAACCTGGATCTGTTTTTTCTGTGTCATTGGTTCTTTGTTCCCCCTCTTATGATGTGGCTACAGCCCTTTGTATCGAGTTCGTTTGTTTCTTTGTGTTTCCCTGGCTCCCGTGCTAGCTGGACCTCTTTGAGGAGTTGCTCTGAGGTTTACAGGGTGCACCCCTAGCTTCTCACAGTGCACCCCTCGGGTAATCTAAGACCCACTTTCCCTCCTGTATACCACTCAGGACCTTGTCATTGTCTTTGCTTTAATTGGCCAATGATCTTCAAGTATTCCGTATTTAAAGTGAGCCAGGTGTGGTGGTGTGCGACTCTGGGGGTCAAGGCAGGAGAATAGCAAGTTTGAGGCCAGGCTGGGCAACTTAGTGAGACCCAGTCTCAACATAAAAAATCAGGCTGGGGCATGTAGCTCAGTGGTGGAGGACCTGCCTAACATGTTCCGTCCCCAGTACAACAATAAATAAATCAACTAATTACAAAAACCAAGAAAGAAATGAGGATTCTTGTAACACACTAGAGAGTGACCACTTTGGGTTTTCTTCATCCCTTCGCACAAAGCCTGCTGCCCACCCAGTGCCCTTCTCTTCTGCTTGAAGGACTTGGTGCAGATCTGCTCATGATGAGCTCTTTCAGCTCATGTGAACCTGACGACATCCTTATGGCATTTCATTTTGGAAGGTTTTTTTGTTTTGTTTTGTTTTGTTTTGCTGGGAATAGAATTGATTTTCACCCAGTCCTTCAAAGATGCTTCTCCACGATCTTCCAGCATGTTCTGACCAGAAGTCTTCTCTCATTCTTATCCTGTTTCTTTGCTTGTATCATTTATTTTCTTTCCATTTTTAAGATATTCTGCTTATCTCTTGTTTTCGGCAATTCACTAGGGTCCTCTTTCCTTGTTCTTAGGCTTGGGGTTCCTTGAGCCTCTTCTGTTGGTGGTTTATGGTTTCCACCAAATTTGGAAAAATTTTGGTCATTATTTCTTCAGTCATTTTTTTCTGTCTCCCATCCTTTCCTTTCCTATGAATTCTCTGCCGATGTAATTCAGTGCCTTGGAATTTTCCCCGTGAACTGATGTTCTATTTAGCTTTCAGTGTCCTCTGTGTTTGGTTTGCCTAGTTTCCATGGTGATGTCGTTAAGTGGGTAGGTCTCTCTGAAGCATATCCTCACTGCACCTGGCCATGTGGCGCAGGACTCTCTGGCGTGTCACTGGCTCCCCCGGCCTCCCCAGGAGGTACAGTGACAGAAACTGCTGTGGTGTCCTCTGAAGTTGTCGTCTGTATCATTTCTTAGTAAATTTCAGCTGATTGGTTTTCTTGTTGTATATTGTTTTCTTGCTTCTTTTTATGAACTCTAAGTGGTGTTTCCCTGCTTCTTTGCATACTCGGTTGCATAGACTGCATGTGACCTTCCAAAGTTCATATGCTGAAACCTCATTCCCAATATGATGGTACTTGAAGGTGGGGACCCTGGGGATGAGACTAGTGTCTTTGCTAACGTGATCCCAAAGAGGTCCCTGACCCCCCAGCATATGAGGACACAGTCAGTAGGCAGAGCTGTGTGTGGACCAAGAAGCCCTCACCTGACACAGAATCTGCTGGGGCCTTGACCTTGGACTCTCGGATCTAGAAGGGTGAGAAATAAATGTCTGTTGTTGGAAAGCCTGCCCCCAGTCTCTAATACCTAGTATAGCAGCCTGAATGGACTCAGACACTTGGCAGTATTTGTTGGATGCTGGATCTGGTGGACTTTTACACTGCTGGGTGCTAAATGTTTTTATATTCTTGAAAATATTCTTGAGACTTGTCCTGGGGTGTGATTAAGTTACTTAGAACAAATCTGTGCTTTCTTTTTTTCCCCATAGTTTTATTTAGGTAAAATTAAAGTAATCAAAGGGCACATATGTGAAGTATGCAATTTGATCAGTTTTGATATATATATCTCCAATACAATCAATATAAAAAGCATTTCCTTTACTTTTTTAAAATTTGAAATCATGCAGACTGTATTTCTTACATGTTTTATTACATTAGAAATCAGTCACCTTAAGATATATAGAACCCCAACCCCCACCCCCTGTCAACTATTTCAAAATTCAATGGCACACTTATAAATGTCTCAGAGGTCAAGAAAGAAAGTGCAAGAAAAGTAAATAAGAAGTGCTTTGAACTAAGTGATCATAAAAGCTCAAAATGTCAGGATCTCTGGGATGAAACAGTAATCAGAATGAACATTTATAACTTAAAGTACTTGTATCAGAAAGAAGCTAGAATAACAAATTATTTTGAAATTAGTAGGAATGAAAAAATAAAAGTAGGAGCATAGATATATGAAATAGAGAAGAAACAGTACTGCTAAAAGTTGATAAAAATCAAACAAGTCTAATCAAGAAAAAAGCAAGAATCCCAAAATTAGTATCAATGGAAAGGGAGCTCTCAAAATAACCCCATAGATGCTAAGAATATATTAAGGTGATATTACAGTTGTATGCCAACATGGTCTATATTAGAGAAGGATTTGTGCGCTGTTGAGAAGAAAGTGTACTCAGTCATTGATGGATGAAATATTCTATATATGTCTGTTAAGTCAATATCAACTGTATTTTTTAGTTCTATAGCTTCTTTATTTAGTTTTTGTTTGGAGGATCTATCCAGTGGTGACAGAGTCATGTTAAAGTCACCCAGTATTATTATGGTCTATTTGACTCTTGAAACTGAAAAGGGTTTGTTTGATGCATGTAGATGCTCCATTGTTTGTGGCATAAATATTTACAATTGTTATATCTTGTTGATATATAGTTCCCTTAAGGACTCTGAAATGTCCTTCTGTCCCTTCTGATTAACTTTTGGCTTAAAGTCCACATTATCTGATACGAGGATAGAAACCCCTGCTTGTTTACACAATCCATGTGAGTGATACGTTTTTTCCCATCCTTTCATCTTCAGTCAGTGGATGTCTTTGCCTATGAGTACAATATGCTCTTGGAGACAGCATATTTTTGGGTCTTCTTTTTTAATCCAGTATGCCAATCTTTGTCCTTTGATTGATAGGTTTAGGCCATTTACATTTAATGTTATTATTGAGAAATGATTTTTATTCCCTTCTATTTTGATTTTTTTCTGGTTTTTACTTTGAATTAGTTTCTCATTTGATTGACTATTCTTGTAATGTAGTTCTTCCCTTTGCTGGTTTTCATTTCTTCTTCACAAAATTTTTTTTTGAGCATGTTTTATAGTGCAGGCTTTCTAGTTGTAAACCCTTAACTTTGGTTTATCATGGAAGGTTTTAATTTCCTCATCAATTCTGAAGTGTGATTTTGCCAGCCAGTGTTGTTGGCTGGCATTCATTTTCTTTCAGAGCTTGATATACATTTTTCCAAGACCTCCTAGCTCTGAGGTTGAGAAGGCTGAGATCTGGATTAGTTTCCCTTTAAATGTTACCTGCCTTTTTAAACTCTGGCAGCCTTTAAAATTCTTTCCTTATTCTGTAAGGTATTTTAATAATAATGTACCGTTGTTTGGGTCTATTGTAATTTTATATGTTTGGGGTCCTATAAGCCTCCTGTATTTGATTTTCCATTTCATTCTTTAGGTTTGGGAAATTTTCTGATATTATTTCATTGACAAGATTGTACATTCCTTTGGTTTGTGTCTCTATGCCTTCATCTATCCCAATAAATCCTAAATTTGGTCTTTTCAGGTTATCCCTTATTTCTTGGAAGTTCTGTTTTGTAGTACAGGCTGTCTTCCAAGTGATCTGGTCTGTTGACAGTGCTTTCCATTGAATTCTTAATTTGGTTTATTGATTCCTTCATTTCAAGGATTTCTGCTTGATTATTTTCAGAATCTATCTCTTTATTAAAGTGATCTTTCACTTCCTGAATTTTCTTTCTGATTTCACTCCTTACATTGTCCTTTACTTCACAGATGAGTTTGGTTAAATTCCTTCTCTAATATTTTTTTCCACTGTGATATAGTTAGAGTCTGTTATTGAAGTATCTTGTTTTGTTTGGGGCAGTTTGTTCCCTTGTTTTTTCATGTTATTTGTGTGTCTACCCATCTAGCGGTATGGATCTGAGGTAGTAGAGTTTCTACCCTGTGGACTTGTATTGTCCCTGAAGGTTTCCAGTATCTCACTGTTTAGAGGAAGACAAATAATAACAACCAACGCAAACAATTTTACAGCATTAAACCAAATAGTTCCTACTATGAAGTCTACAGTGTTAATTATCGCAATACACAGAAATGATGTGTTCAGTTATTGTCTACAATAAAAATGGCAACTTTGCAAAAGGTTTTATAATTTCAAATGGTGGACAAGGAGAGAACAGAAGTGATACAGGACGTGATGATTATGAGGGAGGAGGAGAAAAGAAGAAGTAAAAAGTTAAAGGAAGAGTGAAAGAACAATAGAGATTGACTGTTAGCAGAAGAAAAGACAAAAATAGAATCAAAGGAAACAGCTAAGAGAATATATATATATATATATATATATATATATATATATATATTAAAAATTTTTTAAATAAAAATAAAATAATACAAAACAAAACTAAACTATACTAATGAAATATCCTAGTCTTCAAACAATGAAAATAACTGACTTCAAAAATGCTAGAAATGATTTAAAGAAAACAAATGTCAGTATGAATGAATGTCCATGTACCATTAAGGTCACAATTAAACAGAGAAAAGGGGAAGAGAGAGAAAGAGAGAGAGAGAAACAGAGAGAGAGAGAGAGAGAAGAGAAAAAAAACCCAATGAAAAGTTAAAGAATTCTTTCTGTTGGAGTTCAAAAGTTTCTCAGCTTCTCAGCAGTCTTAGGTGGGGTCCTCTGGTGCGTGATGATCCACCCTCTGGGTTGCTGGAGTGAGAGAGGTAATCTCATAGGCAGAATTTCTGGAGGCAAGGTTTAGGCTTAGGTGGGCCAATTGGTCTGGAGATTTTAAATCTGTGAGCCACCAGGGCCCAGTAATTGCCAGTCTATGCTGGAAGACTGTATCCCAGGATCTCCCCTGGGTTCCACTCATATAGTGGGGAAACACTATATGATTTTTAGGACGGCCCTTCTGCGTGCTGTAGCAAATGCCCTGTGAACATACAGTGGGGGACCCAATTCTTAGTTACTTATATCACCTGCAGCCCCCGTGTTTCCTGGTCTTGGGTTCAATCTCTAAATTCAATCTCTCCCATTCCTACCCTTCTAAATTCCCTCCCAGATGCACCTCTCCCAGCCAGTCCAGCAAGCAGCCAGAGGGTGGGGGAGTGGGAGAGCTGGGTGGGTTTTGGCAGCTTCTTTCCCAAACAAGGATATTGTGTAGTGGGCATTTCAGTTTAGTGGGCAATGTCCTGGATCTCTAAATGCTCCATACCCAGACACGCCTTGGACCTCCTAAAAATGTGGCTTCCTTCAATCCCCAAATCCCTCCACTGTGCTCATGGAGGGGCCGCTCTGGCTGCAGCAGTGGCTGGACCACGGGGGATTTCTTCTTTATTTTATTGTAGCCAACCTCCTGAGTTCCCGATCTGCTTTGAATGTCCAGTTTTAAATTCCAGGGGAGTCCCCCCACCTTTCTTTTCGGTTCACCCACCTTGCAGAGGAGCTGCCTGTCTGCTTTCTTGGTTTCACTCCACAGAGCAGCCGGGAAAGCGGCCTGCTCTTTTCCTCCATCTTGAAACCCCTCCAGCCTGTGCTTTCTTGTCTTGCTTCTTTGATTTCTTCAGGGAGAGTCAGAGTGAATTTTGGGACGGCCATCCCGCGTGCTGTAGCTAAAGCCCTGTGAACTGCTTGCTGCTTTTCCCTTCACTCGGGGGAAGAAGGAGCAAACAGGAAACAGAAAGCTGGGGAGAAGGCACTCTTCCCAGCCCTGTCTGCACTCCAGGCCTTTCCTTCACGTCCTTTTAGAGGCTCTTTCATGGCCTTTCTGTGTTCTCTGACCAGTACAGTCCCTCAGCCCACAGGGGCTGGTCTAGGACCCCACTGGTACCAAACCCAAGGATGCTTAGCTCCCACGTGGATTTGCATGGAACCTACACACATCTTCTCATGAACTTTCATCATCTGTAGATGACTTATATTACCTACGACAACATAAATGCCACGTAGATAGATGTTGTTCTGTATCGTTTGGGGTATAACAACAGGAAAAAAGCCTGCATGTGCCTAGTACAGACACAGTTTTTTCCCCGATACTTTTGGTCTGCAGCAGGATGACCCTGTGGATACAGAACCCACAGACATGGACGGCCTCTATGCTCAGCCAGAGGCCCAAGGGGGGCCCACGAGGCATACTATCCCCTCAACATGACTCTGCCCGGAACTCCTACGGCCTGGGCTTCCTGGGCCTCTGCCTGTCTCTTTGGAGGCCGTGGCCTCTGCCTGCATCCCCATCCTGCGGCCACCAGGGGGTGTGCTGGGGCAGTCGCAGGGTGCTCTTTGTTACCCATCTTTTTTCATATATTTTGCCCAATGTTTTGGTTGTTTCAGGTCCAGGAACACAGCTGCCCCCACTCTCTCTACCTCTCACTGGAAGCAGAGATGGCTCCAAGCCTGTCTTCATCTCTCCGTGCTTTACTGTTTTCAGATGCTCTCATCTTTGTACTGAGCCTGTTCCCTTTCCATCATCTTACTAGCCAAGCTCCTCCATTTGTAAAGTAAGCACACGCATGTGCACACACACACACACACACACCACGGCGACCTGCTGTAGGAAAACACGGGCAACCGGAGAAGGATTCCTACAAATCCACGATGATAAAACATAAAAGGTCAATCGTTTTTGTCCAACAGCAAACCCTCACAAGCCAAGGGCTGTGAGTGTCGTGAAGCCAGGTGGGGAACCGTAGTCCTTGTTTCCTGTGCTGTGTGGGGAGAGGAGTGGGCTGTCCACGCCATGCAGGTGGGCATTCATGCCCACTGGGCTCCCCGTGGACACTCTGCCAACAGGTGTAAAGAAGCTTGAAAGTGAGCATGCCGGCCCCAAGTTTACTTCTAGGCGCTCTTTCTGAAGTTGAGAATATGAACAACGGTTTAGGCTCGACCTTTCTTGCATCCTGTCTACACTGGTGCAAATGCTGAAGGCACAGAGAAGGCCGCAGTGGGAAACTGGTCAACAATCTGATAGACCCATAGTTTTTGTGTGTGTGTGGTCAGCAGGATAGCCTGGATTAAAAAGTAAAAGATGTGATTTTAATATAGGTAATGTATATATTAAATATATATATCATATGTAAAGTAAAAATAGAGTTTACAAAACAACAAGTACCACATAGTCCCATCCTGGTTTTAAAAAATCAGTGTATAGAAAACGATGGCGCCCTACGATATCAGCGCTATTTCTAACTGGTGAATTTATGAGTGTGCTTTTATCTCCCTATGTTTTCAGATCTCTCTATCATAAACATATATTGACTTCATAGTAAAGAGTAGGGTTACTTTTCAGTTATTTAAAATGTTTAGTAAATATGTGTCTTGATGGCGGTACAGGCCATGAACAGCAGCCTCCTCCGTGAAGGGCCAGGTGCTGATGACCTTAGGTGTTGCTGACTTCATGGTGCATGTGGCTGCCCAGCCACCGGAGCACCGAGTGACCGTGGACCTCACACATGAGCAGATGTGGCCATGTTCCAGTGAAACTTGATGTCCTAAAGGAAGTGGCAGGGGATTGGCCCAAGGATGTCCTGGCTGACAGCTGCTGTGGGCACCCAGGGCTTGGGGTGACCGAGGGCCATGCCCACAGGCCTTCCTCATTGCCCATCTTTGCCTGGGCCCTTAAAAGTCCACTAGCCAGAAAATGTACCTTCTTTACAAAGGACCCAGGGCTGTTTCCCTCGTTTCAGACCGTTACTCCATTATTATTTTGACTTGTTCTTTCCTCAATTGAGAGGATCATATTCAGCCCCAGGATCTTGGGGCTCTAATCACAGGAAAATTAGATGCGTGGCGGTGTTATTTGGGGGGCTGAGTAGTCGTTTCTGCAGTTAGAAAAGAGGGACAGCAAGGCCTGTTCCTTTGTCGTTTTCAGGGTGGAGCTCAGGGCTCCGCGCTGCTGACAGGGGAGGTGGCCAAGCACGTAGATGAGACCCTCCCAAGCCCCGACCTGCCTGCAGGGCTCCGGCACTCTCTCTGTCATTGAGTCTGGACAGCAGTGTCCTTCCCTGTGGTTCTCCTGGTCACCACGTGTCGTGAGCTAGATGCTGCAGCCTTTGGGTTGGGGTCCCCCAGATGCTGAAAATCCACCCGTGGGACAGGAGTGGGGCAGGGAGGGTGTGCTGAGCCAGGCTGACTCCAGGGTGGGACGTGAGCTCCGGCTGGCGCTGCAGAGGACACAGCCGTGGGCCAGGCAGGCACGAGTAGATTCCACTAGAATTCCCGCCCCCTTCCTCTTCCTCTGAGGACACACAGCAACGCCACTTAGCTGGCTACCAGGCTCAGGCCCAGGTGTTGTCCCCTCCATGGCACCGCAGGCTGTGGCTGTGCGTGCCCTTCTGCAGGGTCCCCTCCTCTCCGTGGCCCCAGCTCCTGCAGACCTTGGAAGGTGCTGCCCTTGCTGTGTGGGCCTGGATCCCTGAAGGCACACTGTCCCAAAGCCTCCCTCCTCCCAGCACTAGGACATCCCAGCCTTTGGGACCCCAATGTGCTGTGCAGGGAGGTGACAGCCGGGGTCCTCCATGCTCTTTCTGCTGGAGGGGACCGCTGAGCTCAGAGCCGTGCATCTCTCCCCTTCTGTCTCCTCAGAGATCGCAGGTGCTCCAGTGTCTGAGATCTCGGGGCCCTTCTCCACCGAAGACATAGCCAGCAACTGTGTCCCCGCCCAGGCTTTGAATGACCCCATTCTGTGGATCGTCTCCTACACCCTCATGAGCGTGTGCGGAGTCATCCTCCTCATCCTGATCCTTCTGCTGCTCATCCCCTTCCAGTGCCGGCACACGCCCCGCGACCCCGAGGTCGTCAACGATGAGTCCTCTCTCGTCAGGCATCGCTGGAAATGAAGAGCCACGTCTGACTCTCTGACCTTGACCTTGGCTCTCCACAGGACTCCGCATCCAGGGTGCCGCGTGGGTCGGGCCAGGCTCCTTCCTCTGTGCGTTGGTTGGGAATCTCGTCCTGCTCCCACCTGCCTTCCAGATTCACTGTACCTTGATTATTCTTGATCTTAAAGCTTCCGGTTCTTCTTTCCTACTTCCAAGAAAAATGGTAATAAAAAACACCTCATTCTAAACCAAAATGGAGTGGATCAGGCTTCAGGCTTTACGGAGCTGCAAACTGACCAGGTGTGCCATCAAAAAAAAAAAGGCAAGCCATGACTGGCTTTCTTTCTCTAACCTCTTGAAAAATGTGTGTGCATAACCCTGTTAGCTTCCTAGGAGCTTTTGTATTAATAGTATCTAAGGGTATTTTGCACCAGGCCTTGGCGTGGGTTGGGTGGCACTGGAAGACTTTGCAACATGGTGCAGGAGGAGCCGTTGCCCCAGCCCTCACCAGCCTCTCCTGCAGACGCGGGGCCTCCTTCCTGTTGAGGCACAGGTGAAGGGGACCTGCTCTTTTGTACCCAATGAAGCTGTGCTATTGTTGGTGGAAAGTTAAAGTACTACCTCTATGACTTTGCCCAGGGTCCTGAGACTGGGTGGGGTGGCGCAGCTTGATGCCAGCTATGTCCTCACCCGCCAGGGTCCTCATCCCACCAGGTGAGAAGGGTCCACTGAGCTTGGTTCTGTGGCCATGCTGGCCGGGACCACACACCCTTCCTCCTGCACAGCTCAATTAGCAGGGCCTTCAGGAGCGAGACAAATGCGACTTTGATGGCAGAGTTGTTTCTGTTTCTAGGTCTTCTCTGGAAGTGGGTTGGTTGGTCCCCTTCTGGGAAACAGAGAAGTGGCTAAAGGCCCACGCTCTGACCCACTGCAGGGGAAGCCAGGTGAGGGACACGGAGGAGCTCTGATTCTCCCTGTGCTCTCAAGCCATGTGCTTCCCTCTGCAGAACTGCGGGGCTCAGGGTGACTGCCCGGATGCACTCAACCAGAGCTGTTTGGCAGTCGGCCTTTGTGCCTTTGGCCTTTGGTGACAGGTGATTAGCGGTGTCCTTGTTTGGGGGGGAAATCCCCACTTGCTGTCGCTCATTTGAGGCCTTTGCCAAAGAGAAGTGGAGCCTTAACACGCTGCAGCCGGCTTACATGACCTGATGCAATCAGAAGGTGCCAGCGAGTCTCCTTTCTCTCTTCACTTTGCAGTGCTACTGGGCGGGCTCGGTGTGTTACAGAATTCCTATCAGCAGTGCTAAGCACCCCCTCCCCCGCAGGAGTGTTCTTGCTGTGTGTGTGGACGTTCAGGACACCTGTTCTGCTCATGAGGTCCCTGAGTCCCCTCCATATTGAGAAATACATGACCATGCCAAAGAGACATGGGGGCCACCCAGGCAGGTCATGGTGAGCTCGTAGATGCTGGCAGCCTAAAGAATCTTCTGTGAGATTCCCGTGGGGGAAGAGCTGAGCTGGATCTGAGAGGAAGCTGAGCACACAGAGGGCAGAGAGGAGTGTCCTCGCCTGCTCTTGTCTTGGCTGGCCTCTGCTGATCATTTCAAAATGTGTTGCAGAGCTAGACATCTCTGGCAGTGGATTTCACTTCTTATCCCGATGACTTCTCCATGGATTCCTGTTTTGTGAGCCTCTTTGTATCAAAGTGAAGCCAGTTATCCTAAACTGCACCTCCTCTTTGCTGTAAAAAAACTGACCCCTGAAATAACAGGAGGGGTGCGGGGTGTGGCCGGCAGCTGGGCTGTGGGTCCTGGGGCAGGTGCCGTCTGTTCCTCTTTGCGCTCCTGGTTTCTGAGTGGGGATGGTTCTGCCGCAGCAGATCAGCAGGCACAGCTCTCAGAATACAGGAGCCTAACAGATCAGGTTCCCCCGAGGCCCTGGATGGAGTTTGCAATAATGCTCTTTGCTGCGCATCTAATTTCCCTACCTTTGCATCTCCGATGCCATTGGATGTGACATTTTAATGGGAATGCTTAAATTACAAAAGCATAATTTAGCAACAAGAGTGGAACAGACAGTTGAATTTAGGACACTTTCCTGGCATGCACTGCAGCGGAAAATTGGACTTTGAGTCCAAACTGTGATAGTGACACCCACCTCCTCAAGTTATGTAAATTGAGACTGCCTGACACACCCGCAGAGAGATTTGCTTTGAACAGGAAGGGAGGCTGCAGCCCTTTGAGGGTGTCATTTTTTTACCTTGCAATTCACCATGGAAGGTTCTGGAAATCAGCCCTGGCCTGAAAGGAGCAACTGAGCGATTGCATGTTAGAAGCCTCCTCCGCTTCAGAGTGGAGCAGGTTCTCCATGAACCAGCTTATTTTAAGTAGTGTGCTGCTTCCTTCTTGATAACTTACTCAGAAGTCTGAAGTGAAGCCCTGCCTTCGGAAACTGGAACTATTTCTAAAATACAGCAAGAAGCGAGGTGGGGGTTGAGCCTTTTTCCCCCTTGGGAATTTAAAGGAACCATGAGTGACTGGTATCTGATCCGCTGGCACATGTCCCACGCCCTATTGCCTTTCTTCTGAGCCCAAAACAAGTGCCTGGCACTGAAGAAGCCCTGCCCTGTGCACGACCCCGGGTGCTCCAGCTCAACACTGTGCTTCTGAGCCTGGAGAAGGACGTCTCCGGGCTCATCCTGAAGCCCAGAAATTTGAGTTGGAGATAGCCTTGGGGTCAGTGATCAGAACTGTGGAGCCATTCCCAGCAAGACAGCGGTAAGGACACCATGGAGCTTGGGGCCATAGATTTGGGGATTCGGCTGCAATTAGGGGATTCATTCTCTCCCTTAAGAGGAGAAAGAAGAGGAATCATTTAATTATTTAGTCAAAAATGGGGGTTTGTTGAGTTCTTCAGGCCACATCCCATTTGGTGGATCTGCCACACAGGGTCCCATCCTGAGTTCTGGCTTCCTGCCGCTCCATGTCCCCAGGAATAAGAAGTCAGTGCCAAACTGTGTTTCATAACCAGGAGTAATTGTGTTTCACAGCCTTTGTCCTTATGAGTGGAAATCAGATAATCAGGGAGAAACCCAATATGTTTTCTCTTGCACAAACTATTTAGAATTGATTATGGAACCATTCAGGGAAAAAAACTTACCCTAAGATTTTTTTTTTCTTTTTTTTAAAGAAAAACTGCCCAACACCATAAAAGGTACAGTTGTGGGGTCTGCCAAGGGAGAGACTAGATTTTTAGTACTAGGTAAACTCCACAAATCTCTATTAGGCTTAACATTTTTTAGACTTGAACTTACGATTGTTTATCAATTCAAAAGCCATCTGGAAAAAGTCTTTGTGGGGTGGGGGAGGGGGTGATGCGATTTCCAGTGTGCTGACTGACAGGGAAGCAGGTTTGACACCTTCAGGAAACGTGCTTTCATTCCGGCCACTCAGATTTCTTTCTCACAGTTGCTGGATCTGTGGAGATGTGATTTGTTTTAGAGATCCAGGCCCCAGCTTGCAGGAATACTCAAGATAGCGTCCCCATCAGCATTAATGGCCTGAGGGAAGGTGGGCTGTGAGCTGCCCAAGCTGGGGAGGGATGTCCACTCCAGAGACAGAGTGCAGGGTTATCGGTGTTTGGTAGACTCCGGGAAGAGGGCGGGACAGGAAGGAGCCAGAAGAGAGGTGGACCCACAGTCTGCATTTGTGCAAAGACACTGTGGGCTGCTGTCCCAGGGGTGCTCTCAGGGTCCTGGCCCTGCCCACGCTGTAGTGATGTCCCAGAGGGTCCTCTCAGACTGGTCACTGCAGGAGAGGAGCCATCAGACTGAAGGAACTTGCTTTATAGCCGTATTTAGAACCCTGTTCTAGTAAATAGAGAGGCCCAAACTGCCCAGCAGGACCCAGGCCTCAGCCTGCAGGTCCAGGGCTACGACTGAGGACTTTGGAAGGCAGGGTCAAGAGACTGAGGCCAGGGGACTTTGCCAGGTTACCTATGGGGTCTGAGCTCTTGGGAAGGGCACCTGGCAGCTGCTGCCTGGATATTCTTCCCGAGAACAGAGTAACTCAGGCCAGCCCAGCCACTCTGACCACACTCCTTTCCCAGACACTTCCAGAAAGAAGAACTTGAGGGAAACCAGATCCTTCCTCATGTCACCGCTGTCCGCCTCCGAGCCCTGCCCCCAGCCTCAGCATCCCTAGCAGGTCCAGGAGGTCCCAAAGTGAACCTCAGTCCTATCCAGAATCAGCGTGGGACAGCCTGTGGGGCAGGGCCACACTGAGAATGGGCCAGGCCCTTCCCTCACAGGTGTGCAGTGTTTAGGATGAATGGGGCCAGGCTGGCCTGTACCCAGGACGCACCCACAGAGCCCCACATGTCACAGCCCGAACAGAACCTTGCTGGTATGGATCTGTAACTCTGCTGTGTCACCCAAGTGCTGGGTGTGTGGTGCAGACGTGGTTCCAGTTGACACAGCTGTGCTCACAGTGGGGCCTCCAGAAGGAGACAAGCATCCTGGGCCTCTCTTGCCACCAGCCCCACGTTGACATTGATGTGTGTCCGGGGTCTCCAACGAGCTGGGAGACAAGTTTTTGTTCACAACACATGCACAGACAGGCGTATCACGAGGAGCCCAGTGTCCCCCCGTGGCCAGGCCTCTTTCTTTCTGGTAAAGGCCAGCTGCGGACTCTGAGCTGTCTCCTGATGTGAGCGGGTTTCCACCTGTTACATCTTGGGGCTCCATGGAAGAGAAATTCCACAAGTTTCACGTCTCTGAGCCGGCCTCTCAGAGCAAAGTGTTCAGAGGGCATTCAAAGGCTATCTTCTTTTGAGATCAAGGGGGTGGGGGGAACTGCTAATTAAGGATCTGTTAATCAATATTAAAAATCACAATAAAATTTATTAACAAATTGTATGCAATTTTGTGTTCTTTGTTGCTAGGGGTATAGAACTGGGGGTTACCTCCCCCGACACACATTTTCCTAATTGTGGATGCCATGTCACACATGGTCATCAGCAAGGGCCGAAGTTCTGCTTGGTGTAGCAATTGCTCGGTACACGTGAGCACTCGGAGAATGAATGGGATCTGTCACGTGCTAATGACAGATTCATGGGATCTAAAATGACATATTTTCTACCATTTCTGTTCATTTTACTGTTGACCATTCTTGAGGTTTAAAATGCCTGTGTTCGGGCATTGGAAGGGGCCACTCATCTCTCCTTAAAGTGACGGGCTCACTGCCACGTGGGCAGTGGCTGTTAGGGTTCTGGTGGAAGAGCTTCCAGCCTGCACTGAATTCTAAGCAGATGCCAAAAGTAGAGCCTGGCAAAATGTATTTTATGCATATCTCAGATTTATATCTTTTAACACATGATTCCTAAGTGTAACTTGTATTTCTGGCAATGCTTAAAATGATTTTATATTTCCCTTTTGGAATTTTCCTCCATTTCCAGCACACTGACTTTAATTATAGTTGTGATTTGAACAAGAAGATATTCATTCCATCTTCGAAGGGGCTCAGCGGCCGTGGACAAATGTAGAAACGATTGCTGTGCAAAACATGGAGTTTTCTAAAATGACCTTATTTTTATACTTATATGCTGCACTGATTTAAGATATAGACCATTGAAAAGGAAATAGAATATATTGGTTTATTTGAATAAATAATACTCTAACTTGTTGGGTGTGAGTTTTTTGTTTGTTTGTTTGGTTGGTTGGGGTATTTTGGGTTTGTTTTTTTACGGACTTCAGTTGTTCAGGCCACACTTCTGAGATCACTGGGTTGGTGTGTCATGGGCTGTTATGGCCACTGCTTCCACGTGGGCTTCTGCAAAGCAAAGACAGAGCTGAGTGGAGGGGCCGTCACAGGTTCAATGACTAAGATGCAGAACATGCCCAAATGGGGAAAGAATAAGGTCCTTTAGGATCTGAAGACCACACAGGGAGTGGAGGGGGCGTGCCTGCAGAAAAGAAATGGAGGACACCCTCACTGGTCTCAGGGATTGGGCAGGACGGTCCTACCTAGTCTTGAGGCTGGTGTGATGGGACTGGGGATGTCCAGGTAGGTGTCACTCCCACAACCCCCTGCAGGGAGGTGGCATTCTCCTGGTCACCAATGGGAAACCAGCCCTCAGGCACTTGTCCAGGAAAACAGCTAGAGAAGCTTGTGCCCCAGGAGTAGAAGCCAGCTCTGTCCCGCTCCAAAGCCACACTCCCTCTGCACCCCACACTTGCCTCCTGAACCCCACCCCCAGAGCCTGAGGCCTCGTTTGTGCCACGAGGATCCTGCTTAGTGATCCAGTCTCTCAGACACAGCAGAGACACTTGGTGAGTGAGGCCACCTCATCTAGAGCTATGAATCAGCTGCAAGACCACCCTTCAAAATAGGGTCACTACTCACCTTTGTGTACCCAAGGGAAAGGGGGAAAGCAATTTCAAACTATTCAGGCCTGATTGGAAGGCGTAGCTAGAGTTACTGGAGAAAACGAATAGGACACGTACTTTTAATAGCCATGAAGATCGCTGGGTTTCCTATTCAGCCTTCTCTAAGCTGCCCTGGCAGGCATGGAATTCCACACAACGCGGAACCTTAGGCGGCCTCACAGGCGTGATCCCACGTGTCTGCCACGAGGTGGCGCTGTTGGGAGGTGTGGTGGTCCAGGTTTGCGCTCCTAAAATTTGTTCTTTTTTTTTTCTTTTTTTTTTTTTTTTACAGTTTTCACAGGCAGGTTTTATCAAGTGTGTGTATGTGTAAGCTATATTCCCAAAAGTGCCTGGGGATGCCAAGCTTTCAACTCTGCTGCCAGAGAATCTGAAAAGTAAGCTGGCTAGCTATGTAGTCAATCTTCAAGGTCACCCCCAATTACTCATCTCCATTCCCAAAAGGTCCCTAGGTGTTTAGACCAAGCTCTCCAAATGCTCTCTGGAAACGTCTGCTTGGCTGTCACCCTGGGGGGGAAACTGAAGCACAGAGTGATGTCAGAAAGTCTCCAGGCTCCTCCTGGGATGGCCCAGTTGATTACCAGACCCATGATCACAACCACTATGCCTTTATAAGATTAAAAGTGAGAAATCGAAAGGAAGACTGTTTTTAAAAACTGAAGATTTGCAAACACCATAATGCTACAAGGCTCAAATACTGGAGAAAATATTTGCAACAAATGAATAGATAAAAACAGAGTTCGAGAGCAGCAAATTCTGGCCACATGCTATGACATTTCACCTTCAGAACAACCCCTGTTGGTCACACTGTTTCCAAAAATCTTTTTTTTTTTTTTTTAATGCAGGGTAGAAGACAGGGGCATAGAGAAGACAGACCAGAGTAAACAGGAGGGACTGGGAGGAGACCACCCTGCAAGGTGACCTTCCGTAAGCCAAGACCCTAAGCATGACACCAAGGTACCAAGCATGAAAGCAAAAGGCGTCCAGCCCAGCACACACATCTCATCCAGATAAGCAGGTTGTATGAACTGGTCTTATTTTCAGTGTTCTGCCTTGACGGCTGGGCCACGCTGGGTCTGGAGTCTAGCTAATACCTAGAGATGGTAAGCTACTCCTGGGAGCCTCCCTTTCAAACACAGACCCAAACACAGCCACCACCTCTGTGGGCTCTCACACTCAGGCCACTGTCTAGCCCTGCCCTTGGCACACAGGTCAAGTACTGGACAATGAGCACAGCCTCTGCCCCAGAGCCAGCCCGTCCTCAGCCTGCTGACCTCACCTCTGGCCCCCACCCACCATGGAAACCACAGTCCATTTGCCCTGCCCCTTCCCCTCCCCCTTGCTGTCTCTCCCGTTTCCTGAGTGGCCCTGCATGTAGTGTCATGGCCTTTCAGCCATTCAGGGATGTCATCTGCTCTCACCCCAGGGCATCCCTGGCCACCCATCTCTGAAGCCACGTGGCACCCAGAGGGATCTCTGTGGTTCCAGCAGATGGTTCAGCACGGAGCCCTTGCCTGAACTCGGTCCCTGATGTCCGTGATGGTGGGCAGGGCCAGGCCCAAAGGGAGTCAACCCCCTTCCCACTGAGTTCTCTGATTCCCTGAGCCAAGGCCAGATGTCTCCTGCTGCAGGCGTGGTGCCCACTGGTGCTGGTGGCAGAGGCCAGCAGGACCCTCCTCGGGGCTCTGCCCTCTGCACTGGAGCCGGCTCAGCTGGCCAGTCACCACCGCCCACATCAACTGAGCCCTGTGGTGAGGGGCAGGCAGCAGAGGGAAGAGTCGGATGGGGCACCCCCCTCATGGGGACCTCCCAAGGGCCCCGGGCAGCCCCCAACTCAAGGGGTGCAGGAGTGTCTGGGGGCCTTGGGTCCCCAGACCCTGCAGCAGGGTAAGGAGCATGGAGAGAGTGACCCCAGGCCTCTGCCATCCTGCCCTGCCATCCTGCCCTGCCACCCTGCCCTGCCGCCCTGCCCTGCCGCCCTGCCCTGCAATCCTGCCCTGCCATCCTGAGCCCCTCTGCTGGCAGAGCTCTGAGTGTCCCCAGTTCAGGGGCAGCAGGCCGCCCATAGTCTCAGGTCCTGACGCCTTCCAGGCTGGCACTGGTGAGAGACATGCTCTTCCTCTCCTCGTGTCCCCAAGGTCCCAGGGGCTGAAGGAGGGCCAGGACCAGGGGCAGTGCTCAGAAGGCCCGACCTAGGCCCAGGGCCTTAGCTGCGGACATCAGCATTCACAGGATGAGATGACCGGGAGAGTGTCCCTGAGGTGCCCAGCTCAGCCCGTTGCCAGCCATGGGGCTAGAACAGAATCTGAAGGGTCAGGGGAGGGCAGGGAGGGGCCAGAAGCCAGGCTGAGCGTCCCCGCATGAGTCCAGCCAAGGGCAGGCCAGGCTGGAGTGGTCAGAGGGCTGGGTTGTGTTCAGCCCCTTCTCTGAGGCCTCTGCCAATGTACTCAGACTCAAGAAGGAAGAGGTTTCTGCTGTCCTTACAAGTGGCCAGCATCACTGTGCCCCGTGGAGGGCTGGTTCTTGTATTTCAAGCCAGTGTCCACTCTGCACGCTGAGAAGTCACTAGATATGATCAGCCACCTAAAAGCTAGGTGGCAAGGCGCCCGCGATCCCATCCTCCAGGTGACACTCCCTGACCCCTGAGGTCCCTGCCAGCCTTCTGTGATTTTTCAGGCCATCCAGCAGCTCAGAGGTCACTGATCCTCACTCCTCCAAAGGGGCAGGGCTCTCAGACACTTGGTCACAACACACTCACAAATAGCCGGAGACAGGGAGAGTGACTTCCTGTAGGGAACGCTGCTCCCCCCACAGGAAGTGGCCTGGCCTGAACCACCCAGCGTGCCCATCAGGGAGCTGGGACCAGGCTGAGCCGGTGCTGCAGCTTGCAGCTGGCCGAGCCTGAGCCCAGCCTGGGCATGAGGGCTGGGTCCACCTCTGGCAGAGTCCCTGGGGACAGTCACCCAAAGCTCAGGTCCCTGGCAAGGTTGGAGCCCTTTGCTCTAGTTCTGCCGTGGCTCAGTGGATCCGGCTCTGACTCCAGAACCAGGGCTCTGACCAGAGCTGCCCTGGAGCTGCCCTGCACGGCCCCACAAGCCCACACAGGGCTGGACAGCATGGCATGGCCGGGACCCAGCTCACCGGCTGCGCCCAGTGTTTGAGGCAGGAGCTGGGACTTTCACTACTGGAAAGTCACACTGAGAACATCCCTGACGTAGCCACCCGCTCAGGGGGAACAAACCCACGGTCGGTGTTTGAGCCCCAAGAGCCACAGACCACCTGGAGCCCCCCGGCTGGGACGGGGACTCAGACCATCTGAAACCCCTGCACTCCCAGGAGCGCTGTTTCTGGGGGAGGATAAAGGGGAACTGCACCAACCTCAGGCCTCTGGGGCTCATGGCCGCCTGGGGGAGGGTCTGCCCCTGGGATCCATTCCTTCCTCAAGGGACTGAGCCTGCCCTGGGGCTTCCCCACGCTGGTAGGGGACCAGCTCTGTGCCACAGGAGGACTGTACTGAGGGCGGAGGCCCTGGCCTGGGAGAGGACAGACGAATCCAGAGTGTCAGGGAGCAAGGTTCACGCCAGCCCCCAGCTCCTCCCCAGCATGGTCCAGCCTCCAGGGGCCACCGGGTTCTAGAGACCAGGTGCTCCAGACCCACCTTCCCCCCCAGACCCTCCAGGGATCTCCAGGAAAACTGCACACAGCAGAGCAGAGTCCATGTCAGGTCTGGAAACCTCAGATTCCATTTCTGTCCCACAGAACTGCAAGTCCCTGCAAGATTGGGCAGAGCCTGCCAAGGGACCTCACCATGGGCAATGACTCTAGAGGCCACCAGAGGGCGGCAGCCACCAGAGGACGGCAGCCACTGCGAACGCATCAGCCTTAGGGCTGCTCCCAAGCAGGACTGGGAGAGGCCTGGGGTGCCTGGAGGGAGAGCCTGGGGGTGTCTCTGGGGGGAGAGGATAAGTGGTGTCTTTGGAGAGACTTGGGGCCATTAGGAAGTGGCACTGGGGCTGGGGACACAGCTCAGATGGTAGCGTGCTTGTCTCGCATGCACAAGGCCCTGGGTTCAATCCCCAGCACCACAAAAATAAAAAAACCAAACAAGGAGTGGCCCTGCCCACCCAGCCTCATGAACTGGCGCAGTCCTTTCCCCAACTGCAGCCGGCGGTCAGCTCTGGAGCTCCCGGGCTCCGGGTCCTGCTGCAGGGGCACAGGCAGCCCCCACCTCGTGGAGACACCTGCCACAGCTGCGGACTATGCCGAGCCCACAGTCCTCCTGCCTCCCGTCTTGGAGGCGAACCCGACACCGTCCAAGGATGGATTAAGAAGCTTCATGGTCAGAAGAGATCTGGGTGGGGGTGTGCCTGGGAGGGGCAGGGGCATAACCCAGACCCACCCTGCCCCTGACAGGCAGCGTCCAGTGTGGCCTGAGGCCCTCCCTGTCAACGGGCAGCAGAGTTAGAGGATCACCCAGCTGTGGCTGCACAGGGGCCCCAGGCCAGCAGGACTGGTCGGCCTGAGTGTCCTAGACAATGTCCCTCTGCTGCTTGGTCCTTGCCCCTCGTGCCTGGGGTGGTCCCTGCCTTCTGTGTGGGCTCAGGCCTTCCTGAAGGCCAGAGCTGCACTGCTCCTCTGAGGGCCAAGGCCACGGGTGCCCCATCCCCGGGGCACTGCTGCACGGCTGCCCTCCGTCCTGGTGGCCCCAGGGGATGAAGGTCAAGCAGCAGCACGGAGGCTCGGGTGTGGGGTGTGGCTCGTGGCTGCCCATGGTCTCCCTGCTGGCCACACAGGGCCTCTCCGTCCTGCACACCCCACCAGCCGCCCTCTCGGCCAGGACCTCTCAGCAGAACTGGCAGAGCGTCCTCTCCACCAGGACCCAGAGAGCCTCACCTGCAGGCCAGGCGCCCAGCAGGTACCAGTGACAACCTGAGGTCATGGCTTCCCAAGCTTGCCCCCTTCCCGGCCATCTCTAGGAAACAGCAGGACGCTGCTGTCCTCTGTCCTCCAGGCCCTGGGGAGGGCAGCTTCAGGGCAGGTCGGGCACAAGGCCCCTCCTCCTGCCATACTCAGGGTTCCCCAGGTACAAACGTGTCAGAGAAGTGCCGGGCAGCAGGGTTTATTAGGGACAGGTGGACACCCACCACGAGCCCTCCCACCCACAGCAAGACAAGGCTCCTGAGAGGACATTACAAATCAGGAAGGACACTGGCAGGGCGCTGAGCCCTCTGGCCCAGCTCAGGGCTCTCCTCTGACCACGGGGAATCACAGGCTCCCAGAGCCCCCAACCCTCATCCAGGGGCCAGCAGAGCCCTTGCCTGGGCAGCCGGGCTCATGCTCCCTCTCTGCTGAGGGACAGTCGTCACAGAGCCACCAGGAAAGGCCAGGGCCGCCTCCCTGTGCTGTGGACCTGGTGCACACAGCCTTAGCCAGGGAACTTGGCCAGCCGGTGCCGAGCCTGGGTCAGGCGCGAGAGCCGCTCCTTCAGGAACTTCCTCTTGTCGCTGGTGTCGCTGCGCTCCTTCAGCAGCCAGCCACAGGCGTCCTTGTCCTGCAGGAGCAGGAGCATGGCCTTCTGCAGCTGCTGGCCGAACGTCTTCAGGACGAAGAACTGGACGATCAAGGGCACGAGGCTGGAGATGCGGTTGTGAGCCTCCTGGGAGGAAGGGACAGGTCACAGGAGGCGAGGCCAGGTCAGCAGGGCACGCTGACCTCCCCACAGGAACCCTGGACGGACCCAGACTGGGGGTGCAGGCCCTCGCCTGGGCTCAGTCCCGACAGAGGCTTCTGTGCTGGGGACGGGGGGAGCCCTGCACGGGGCAGAGAACCACCCCACAGGTGTCCAAGACCGAGCTGGAGCGAGTGTTCCCAGCCTCCCTGACCATCGGCTCGTCCTCGTGGAAGAGGCAGACCTTCCTAAACCAGGCAGCAACACACTCGGCACAAACCCCGTCTCCACATCCCTGACGGCTCCTCTGCACAGGCCGACCTCAGCAAATGGGCACGTGCTGGAGCTTGGCAGGTCCTGCGGCCTCCCTGGGGCTCAGTCTCCCTCCCTGGGAGGCAGGGTGCAGGGCAGGACCCTCTGGGATGGCCCAGGAGATGAAGCGTGTGGTCAGATGCCAGCGAAGAAGACGCCAGGCAGGCGAGGAGCACCCAGTGGCTGCTGCAGGGGAGGCTGAGAGGGAGCAGAGCATGGTGCGCCTGGGGCGAGTGGTGGGAGCCCCAGCTGCTGTGCAGGAGGGGACGGCTGCGGGCAAAGGGGCCCTTGGGGGACATGCTGGGACCTGGGCATGCAAGGGTCAGCTGGCCCTAAGTAAGCAGATGACTCTACATTGTGGGTGGGCCTTTCCGGTCAGGGAAAGGCCTTCAGGGCAAGAGGACACCCCAGCCGCGGGCTCGGCTCACTTGGCCCCAGTTTCCAGCTCCGCAGTCACTGGCCACAGTCATTGGCCAATTTTTGACTTCTTAGACATATCCCTCGGGTCCTGTCTGCCTGCGGAACCTGGCTCGGGCACTGCAGGCTTCCACAGGCATGGGCTGTGGACAGGGTCACCTCTGCAACCTCCCTGTGGTAGCAGAGGCTGCAAAGAGATGGTGCTGTCAAGAGGTGACGGACTCCTGTGCTCCACCCTAACGTGGGACACTGGGCAGTCACTGGGGGAGCCAGGTTGCTCTTGGCATCTGAGTGGACCCATCTCCAGGGAGCAGTACGAGGGGCCAGGTGCAGGGCCGTGGGCAGCCTGCGAGCCTTTGTGCAGAAGCAGGAGAACACGCAGGTGCAGTGCAGCTCTGCAGCGCACGGAGTCACCTGGGAGCAGCCACAAGACCCTGGAGAAGGGCTGCTCCTCGGGCAGGCTGCAGGCTCCCATGGGGTGGTGGCCATGCATTTGCAGGGTCAGCCGTTCTGCTCCGTCACACCTCGCCCTCTCCCAAAACTCCCTGTGCCCCACTGGGGCAGCCTGAGCACCCAGGTACCAGGGGCTGCGGGATGGGCCCTGCACTCCTGCCACCCCCAATCGGCTCACTCCGGGTCTGCAGCCCTGAGTCTGCAGGGGATGGGGCTGGGCCCTGGATGCCAGCCCTGCACTCCAAGGGTGCTCTCCACCTGGACCCATGCGCTGCGCCAGGCCACGAGCCACAGTGCCCCTGGCCCCCCCAGGCACAGGGCATCCAGGCAGAGCTGCGGGCTGTGCAAGGTGCACACAGAGACACTCTGCCCACCGCAGCCCAGAGTGGGGAGGGCTGGGTCTGGAAACCAGGAGGGGCCAGCGCCTCACTCTGCAGATGCTCAGGCCCCAGAAGCTCCGCCTGAGCTGCACCTGTGACTTCACATGGGGAGCAAAGGCAGCGCCAGGCCAAGCAGGCGTCTCCAGGACATGGGTCCCTGTGAGCTGCCAAGCCATCCCAACCCTGTGCTGGGAGACTCGCCCACACGCCTCTCACGGAACATTCTCCATGAGACAGCACTGCACAGAGAAGAATCCAAGTCTCAGAGAGGGTAAGCGGCTTGGCCAGAGCCACACAGCCAGTGGAAGCCAGATTACCACGTGCTCTAAGCCACAACCAGTTCTGTCTACCTGAGGTGGAGCTGCCCCCAGGGACGCTCACCCAGACCTGAGAGGTGGAGCTGGCTGATGGTCACCTCACAGCCACCGTGCCATAGACAGAGCGGGGCTCAGGCAGCAGGGAAACCACAGAACCCCTAGGATGGAGACCCTGCACACGCACCTTGCGATAGGCATCGAGGTGCTGGAAGATTTCAGCCATGGACGACTCCTCTGCAGAGACAGACTGGCTCTGGCCGTGGGATTTCCTCTTCTCCTCCTCTGCCTCCTTCTCCCTGACGCCCTGCAACGCGCCCCGGTAGACCTGGTCCTGGCAGTACACGATCTGCTCCATCTGAAAGTGAAGCCGGATGCACCTCTCCGCTCCTTGCTCTTGTTCCAGCCTGATGTCCTCAATCTTGGACTGCGGTGAGAGAGACACAGCTCAACCTCCTCCACCAAGTCACCCGGGCAGTAGGCAGTGGGTCATCAGCATGCCCACAGCCTGGGTCACCAAGGTGAGCACGGCACGGCCTGGGGCAGCCTGGGCCACCCCCTGCTCATCAGGCCTGACCCCAGCTGAGGTCAGAGCCCTGGGGTCCTGAGCCCACTGAGCAGCCCTCTCCCCAGGTGGCCCTGCTGGGCTCTGGGCCACGCCTGTCCCCTGGGCACGAGGGTCTCCTTCACTCCTCGCTCTCTGCTCACTCTCCACAGATGCTGTTTCTGTATTCAGCTTCTCACTGAGGGCCCCAGCTGGGGGCACGCCCACCTTGTGACCTCCAACCTGACCAAGGCGGCCTCTCTCCTGAGAGTCACAGGCTGCGATTCTGCCTGCTCTCTCCCTCCCCAACCCTCCTCTGGCTCCAACCCGACCTGGTGGAGGAACTGCTTCTCCAAGAGCCAACGAGAGGCCGGGAACGGACAGAGGAAACAGGTAGGGTCCCCCGCCAGCCTGGGGTCAGCCTTCGAAAACCACGGCTTCTTCTCACCTTGGCAGTTTTGTGGAGGTTAAAAAATTCAGCAAAGTTCTTTTCTGAAGCATTTGTGAAGGCGATTCGCACCATATCTGACCAAAGAGAAAAAGAGGTTCGACAGTGGTGGCGGCCCTGGTGGCCCACGCAGCCTGCACAGAGCCCAAGACACACGACAGGCCAGGGGCCAGGCCTGCTCCCCCTCCCGCACCTGCAGAAGTGGGCCCTCAGGTCCTCGGAGGGGTCTCCTCGCTCAGTAGCCCTGGCCGCCACTCCACAGAACACTCATGTGAGCTCAGTTTCAAAGAATGTGGCTTGTGGGGACCAGGATTCTAGTCATACTTAACGATAAAACTGTCACATCAGCCTGAAGGTTGTCCAGAGAATCTGCAGGACCACGATATTCATTTGAAACGAAATGCAAGAGCTGATTCTCACTACATAGAAATTCCCGCCATCGCTCTCGTGTTAGGAGCACACATTCCCGCTCTTCCTATTCACGGGATCGTCCTTGATCCCAGAGCACCAGATCGTCACCCTTGAATAGTCTGAACTGACCCCAAACCTCAGCTTTGTGAAACACAAGTAGCTCCCGAGATGCTGACTGACTGCACTTCTCTTGGGTAACTTCGGGGCCTGCTGCAAGGACCACAAGGTCACCATAGGCCAGAGCTCTGCAGTGACGAGGGTGCTGGTGGGGACGCCACCCAGCAGGCCAGGTTCCTGGGACTCACCCTGCTGAGCCCGGGGAGGCTGCCCCACCAGCTGGCCCCTGGCCACCTCTATTACCACTCTTGATGAAGAGGCAGGGTGTGCGGGGAGGGGAGGAGGGGAGACATCAGGCCTTCTCCAAACCTCGGGGAGATGATTTCAGGAAGGGGTGAGAGAGGACAAAGTCGGGTCTGCCCTCAGGGCTCTGACCTGGTTCCCTGACCACAGCAATGCCACCGCACCCACTCGACCCTTGAGGCAGTGCCAGGCCCTCACCGGGTGCATGGCCATTCCCCCAACCCCGCTTCTCAGAGGAGCCAACACACAGAGCGTTGCAAGGGCTGTGCTCAGGGCCGTGGGGCAAGGGGCAGGGTGGCAGAGGGAACCCCAGCCTGGCCTCCAGCCCTGACATGCCTGTTGGGGGCATGGGGACCTCCTGCCTCATAGGAGCATCTCTCGCCCCACTAAACATTTCTGTGGGCACAGACAGATTCAGGATGAGGGTTGGTCACCAGGAGGACAAGCCAGCTGTGGAAGCTGCCATGTCCACCCCACCCCACCCTCCGGGGAGGGAAGTGGGGCTGGGGTTCCAGTCATCACCAGGCCCGGGTGGGGAGGCCTCCAGAAAACCTCTGAGCGTCTGAGCTGAGACCCACGCCACCCGTCATGGCACAAGCCCCGTGTCCTCAACACCCTCAGCACGCACAGCAGAGGCCAGGCAGCATGTTCCTGGGATCACCTGTGACGCCCCAACCGGAGGACGGGGCAGGCCTGAGGGACAGGCAGGGATGTGCTCCTGATGGGCTATGCATACTCTTGGGGACAGTCTGGGGGAGTGTGTCCTTAACCAGTGGGGTGGCAGTGTCAGAATGGAGCCCTACAGCAGGCTGGGGTCTGGGCGGCAGAGAGGGCTGCTGGGAGAAAACCCCGGGAACAGCTGTGAACCCGAGCCCGGCTCCGATCACCCTCCTTGCCTGAGAAGTGAAGGCCAGAAAGTGACGTGGTGCTCACCCGTCACCGTGTGCAGCATGTCCACGGCCGGCTCCTCCAGGGACCTGAGCTGCTCCTTTATGATCGTCTCAAACGTCCTGTAGTTCACAAAGCCTGGCAGCTCCCGGCCACGGTACTGGTTTTCAAACTTCCTGATCTCTTTACGCAGAACTCCATGCCCTACAGGAGGAAAGGGGCTGTGGGTAAGACCCCCGCGGGTGGTCGACACCACCTTCCTGGTCTTCTGAAGACCTCAGTGGGAGAAGCGAATTCCCAGGAACCTCGATTTGGGAATGGATGACCCTCTGGTCTGTAGTAAGGAGATGGCCTTTGTGGTGTCCCTAGACCCCCCCCAGGGGTCACACAAGGAAATATCAGGCGCAGGGTCTCAGGGAAGGCCTACTGGACAAAGCACTGGCCTGTGTCATTGTGTCACTCTGCTCCACTTCTGCCAGAGAGAGAGGACGACACATCGCCTCCCCAACCAGGACCACAGGGCCTCTGGGGGCAGCAATGACCCTGACATCAGCTGCAGCCACCTGCCCACCAGGTGCTCTTGGGCTGTGGTGACAGAGGAGGTGTCCGTCATAGAGGGGACAAGAGGGCACAGGCACCTCAGGTGCTGTAACGAGGCTCAGTGACACTGTCCACTAGGCAGAATGCTCAGCTTCTCTTCACACTGTGTGCCCAAGGTGCCTGACCATGGGGACGCTCCCTCAGGGTGCAGCCTCAGAGGGGCCCAGCTTCCCACCTGGAAGGATGGTCTCTGGGGCCTGTTTGCTCAGGGATTTTCTGGTAGGAAATTGTTTTTGAGGTCAGTTCACAGGCAATACCACTCACTCTGCCAAGTGGACAGTCCTGTGGCTCTCAGCGTGTCTAACTGATC
The DNA here is from genome assembly GCF_047511675.1 of Marmota flaviventris. Lineage (NCBI taxonomy): Eukaryota > Metazoa > Chordata > Mammalia > Rodentia > Sciuridae > Marmota > Marmota flaviventris. The sequence goes on along the minus strand of NC_092505.1, from coordinate 3,983,283 downwards.
TGGGACTCCACCACTATCTAATCCACCACTATCTCTTCTAGAGGCTGAGAAGTCCTCCCCTGGAATACACCACAGGCCGTCACTGTCCCTGCCAGTTGGTCCCTCTCTCCAGTCCCTGCGACCACCACTCTGCTGGCTGACCGACAGCTCTGCCCACTGTGGACACATCATAGGTATTGACGCAGGTGCATGTGGCCTGTTGGGACTGCTTCCTGCACCTACAGGGTGTGTCCAAGGTCCAGCCATGTTCAGAATGGGTCACGCGTTGGGCCTGGGACTGAGAATTTCACATGGCACAGTTGTGTGTGGTTTGGGGAAATTCCTGGAAATGCAGGTGGGGGTCCCACCACCTAAGGCCTCATAGTGCGACCCTGGTGTGGGCAGGGTCTGTAAGAGGCAATGGGTCTAAATAAGGGTGCTCCTGTGAGCACCACAGAGGAGAGCTGGACATGGGCCAAGTCCACCATGTGAGGAGACCTGGGCTGCTGTGGGGACCCCTGCTCTGCAGTTCCTGTGTGGACATGGGTCTCAGGGCCCTGGAGTGTGGACCTAGTGGTGGAGCTGCTGGCCATCATCCAAAGCAGCTGTGCCACCTCCCTCTCCACCCACAGCTCATGAGGGTCGTGTCTGTCCCTGGCTGTGAAGCGGTCACCCTGTGGTTTTCAGGTGCCTGCAGCCATTTCTGGGTCTTCTTCCTGAAGTCGTGTCTCTTCCCATTTTCTCACTGGGTTATTCGGGTGTTATTATGGAGTCTCAAGAGCTCTGTCTTCTACACTCCATGCACTGCGTTTCACCCCCGTGTGATTGCAAAGGATTCCCTGTTGGAAATGGGCAGTTGTCCCTCCCTAACCCCAGAGGCACCCACAGCAGGGGACAGCCTCTGCTCCCTGGAATTGCAGGGCTGAGCAGTGTAGGAACAGAGGCCACAGTGATGAGGTAAATCGCTGTCCCCTAATGAGCCGTCCATGGGCTTCTCCAAAGAGCACCGCTCCAAATCCCCACCACCTCCATGCCGTCGGCCCATGGATTCCACAGGGTGGCCTACCCAGAGAGGAGCACCACTTTCCCAGGTTTGAGACTAAAAGCCAAAGAAATCTGTTGCTCTGAAGCTCTGGATGGTGGAAGTGAATAGTGGACACACATCAAGGTCCTCGAGGGACAGCAGGTCACTTGGAATGTGCTTGGCTGCCACACCCTGATCAACTCATCTATGACTTCCTTCAGCCTCTTGAAATCTGGATAGATCATTCCAGAACTGCCCTCTTCCTCCCCAGATTCCTGGGGGAGGGGGGAGGGCGCACAGGTGGTCTCCAGTGGGCTCTTTGTCTTCATTCTCTGCTGCCACAGGTGGCCAGGCTTATGCCAGCAGTACCCTCACTGGGATGTAGGACACCAGATGCACCATGTCCCTCCACTCACTATTGGGGAGCAGCGTCTCTTCTGGGGGCTAAGAAGTGTTCTGTGGTAACCTTGGACATCAGTCATGACGGCTCATGGCCTCGTCCGCAGCATGGAGCCGAGCAGGTGAGCTGCTTTCTCCTAGCTGCCTCCCCAGCATCCCCACCAAGGAACCTCCTCCCCCAGACTCAGCCCAAGGCTCCTGCCATGACCAGGCCTGGACTCGCTGACATGGCCAAACGTGTCCCCAAGTTCATGCTGAAGTTCTCCAATGTGGTCCCGAGGGCTCTACCCCAACATCTGGGTGCCTGCCCTTAGAAACAGGCCCAGGGGAGTCTGGCCTCTGCTTCCCTTGAGGACACAGCTAGACAGCGCCATCTTGAAACCAGACACCCAATCAGCTGGCGCCTGGACCTTGGCGTTCACACACCCAGAACAGTGAGCCGCGGGTTTCCACTGCTTATACACACCCAGCACCCTCACCTTTTTGGAAGTTCTCTTCAATCACAGTACTCCACTTGTGGAACTCCTTTCGCATCCTGGTAAACAGCCGCATTTCTTCTGGCCCTACAACTTCCTCGGCTTGTACTATAGCATTGATGTCCTGATTGAACTCATTGATTTTCTGCAAATAAGGACAACATCAGTGTGAGCAGACCTTCAAACAACAGACGCCAGGGTGTTTGCAGGCCTGTGGGTGCTGGGCTTGGATGAGCCTTTCCCCCTCCTGGGCGACCCTGGATTAAAGGGGGTGAGGCATTTCAGGTACCAGGAAGCCCCACCCTTCCCTTCCACCTTCAGTGGAGGAGAGGACTGAGACCTACTCCCTGCTACCCAGCCTGCACACACCCTCCACTCCCTGGCCACTGCCTCAGCCCTGTCCCTTTTAGGGCCAAGTGGGCAGAGGGCCGTGGATAGCCTCATGGGAGTGAGGACAGAAGCGGATGAGGCTCAGCGTCCCCGTGTGGACACCAGGCGGAATCTGCCCCACGAGGCCCCGGGGAATACTCACGTCTATCAGGAAGAAGGTTTTCAAGCTCTCCTCCTCTGGGACGTCCACGCCAAAGTATTTCAACTCCTCGGTTACTTTCTGGATATTTTCCTTTATTTGATTTTCCAGCAGTGGCAGGGATTTCTGGGAAAACGATGGGATATACAAATATGGACGCGGAAAAAAAAAATGAGGCCACAGGCCTGCTCACCAGAGTAGCTGCAAGGTACATGTGACGTCCTGATGTCCTCTAAAGACTTTCCTGTGCAGAGAGACACACTGGGGCATCCCCTTCCACCAGGGCTGCCCACAGCCTGCTCCTGCACACAAGCCCATGAGCCGCACAGAGACGCCCACTGAACATGATTCCTGGCCACCTAGGAGCCACCAGGGGGCCACTGCTTCTGCATCATGTTCCACGAGCTCTGGTGGTGCAGGGGTGCAGACAGATCCACTGTCTGCAGTTGGAACAACTTGAGATTCCTCAACACTTAGATGTTGTTCTCAGCAGGGAGAAGCTAGCAGGGACTTCTGTTCCTAACAGGTGGCTAAAGTTATCCCACTACCCGGTATATACCCAAGGGACTTAAAATCAGTGAACTACAGGGACAGAGCCACATCAATGTTTGGAGCAGCTCAATTCACAATAGCTAAACTATGAATCAACCCAGGTGCCCTTCAACAGATGAATGGATAAAGCAAATGTGGTGTATGTACACAGTGGAATATTACTCAGCCATAGCGAAGAGTCAATTATGGCATTGACCACTAAAGAAACGGAACTGGAGATTATCCTACTAAGTGAAATAAGCCAATCCAAAAAAAGCAAAACAAAACAGAGGCCAAACATTCTGACATGTGGATAATAACACCCAATAAATGAGGAGGGAGGGGGAAAGAGAAGTTCATTGATTTAAACAAAAGTGAATCAAGGAAAGAAATGAAAGCTGAGAATAGGGATGACTTTAGAGAGAATCAGACATAATTTACTACATTCATATACATAAATACATGACCAGTGCAATTCCACATCATTACAACCATAGGAATGGGAAGTTATAGTTCACGTATGTAAAATATATCAAAATGCACTCCACCCTCATATATATATGTAAAAACAACACATAAAAATGGACTGGTTAAAAAAGGGGGGGAATCTGAAGCAAATACCAAAAAATCTACCAAGTTCGTATATAAGTGTCTATTAACTGTTTTGTATATACTTGATATATTTCATATGTAAAGAAATCACATCACGTCTGAAGCAAAATCAGAAATAAATGCGAAAGTCCTATTTAAAAATTAAAAATAAATACAATAAAATACAAGGTGACTGAGTGCCCCCAGGTCCCCGCCCCTGCAGCTTGGAGGGTGCCGCCAGGCCCTCAGCAGCCTCCCTCACACGCGCCCATGACTGGCAATGTGAGGAGGGAGACTCAGAGTCTGAAGCCAGCTGATGGGCCTCAGACTCACCTTGGGCCTCGAGGACAGTGACCTAGCTAAGAAAAATTGAGCTTGGGTTTAGGAGTGTGACCCAGTGCAGGGGCAAAGATAAGTCCCAGGCAGCTCTACGTGGGCAGTCTGCTAAGGGATGAGCTCTTTCTGCATGACGCTGGCCCAGAGAGCTCCACCCTCATGACCAGGTCCACCAGACATCACCCTGCTCTCCACCTGCACCCTGGGACTTTGGGAAAGACCTTGAACGCTGGTGCTGGGCAGCATGGCAAGATCTCTACTGAGACTCTGTGCCCACACGGGAGGCAGCTCTCCAACAGGGCTGCTGCCGCAGTCCACACGGGCTGAGGCCCTAACTGCTGAGAATTACAGTGGTGTGAGCGAGACACTGCCAGGTCCCACAGAATCCAACACTCTTCTCCCTGGAGACCCACTGGGAACCCAGCTCCTAAGGATACCCACACATCAAACCCCAGGACAGATGGACTCACAGCCAGGGTGCCACCCACATCTGCTGTGTGAGGCAGCAGAATCCCAACACCAAGGCTTCTCGTGCTGGAGTCACCAACGGCAAAGACAGCAGGATGTGTGCCGAGAAGCCTTGAGAGGGCTGGGTACAGGACCTCCCCAGCACTGTGGACGGCTGGGTGCCAGGGACCCCTCAGAGAGGACATGGGGCTCTGCTTACACAGATGTGTGCAATGAGCTCAGTGGTCAGTCTCTCCGCCAGGCAGGGAATCGTGGCCTTTCCTTCGTCCAGCAGAGCCCTGGGAGAGAGAGCAAAAGGGACATCTGTGGTCACGTGGACAGCACATCAGAGTCTGCATGTGCAGATGGGAGGCTGGGACAGACTCAGGCGCTTCCAACCGAACACAAGGGCATACAGCTGGTACCCAAGCAATGCTCAGGGCTGGATCAGACCTGGTTGCCTGTGGGCAGCTCAGGTATGTCCACAGAGGCTGGAACTGTCCCTTCCAGCTCATCAAATAAATGTGTCTCAAGACATCCAACTGCAGATTTGGTCTCCAAAACATACACGTGTACACCTCAGACACGCTTCCGTAGCACACACACACCCTTCCGTGTGTAACAGGCGTGACTACACAGCACCTGTGGGGACAGGACTGCACACAAACATGGTGCCTATTTACATACACACGTGACAACTGGGGAACCCAGAGACACAGCTGCCCCAGGGTGAGAACTGCAACCATGTTCACGTGGAGGAGGGAGGCCACAGAGTCTCCTTGTAATGCCAAACTTGGGCCCACAGGGTGAGGTATTGCAGGTCTCTGACATTGGTAGTCCCTGAGGGTGGCAGGCGGCAGGGGCTGGAGACCCTCACCAAGCCTGACTGTCCACAACCATCCATTTTTCCCAACGTGTATGAAACATGCCATGTTGTTTGACTTTTAGCTATTTAGAGTGCACACTTCAGAGACGCTATGACTTTGACACTGTGGCTCAGCACGGCCACCTCCCACCTCCAGAACTTTCCTGTCTTTGAACATTGCTCCATTAACCGCCAAGCCCCGTTCCCACCTCCTCCAAGGCCTGGCCAGTTCTCTCCTGTGGCTGTGAGTTTCCTGGCTCCAGGGACCTCGTCCAGTGCAGACACACGGCCTTGGTCTGGTGTCACAGTCTTTCCCTTGGCACAGTGTCTTCAAGGTCCAGCCACGTGGCAGCAGGAGGGGGCTTCCTGCCTTTCTGAGCCTGGGCGGGAGCGTCCACACCTGCCCACAGCTACCCTGCTTCTGCACTCCTCGCTCCTCGGATGTTGGGTGTCTCTCACCTTCTGGCTGCTGTGGAACGCACTGCAGCTGCCACTCTGTGCATGCACCTGGGACATCCTGTCACTCCATGGGACGCCCGGAAGCCCCCGGGGAACTGAAGGCAATAAGGCTGAGACTCCCCCTGGCTCTTCTTTGAGATCCCACCAGCGTGTCCGTCAGTCCTGCCTTCTGAAGAGGCCTCACTGGACACAGGCACTTCTGCACCTGCGACTGCAGATGCCGGGGCCGAGGTCACAGGGACCCGCATGGTCACCTTTCATGGCTAAGTTAACTACAGCTGATGTCCGTTTTGGTCTGTTAGTTAGGGAAGACCCCATTCAGGCTTCCCCAGGTGTTCAACACAACCCCATGCCCCTGACTGGCAGCGACCTCTCTGGCTCCTTGGGTGAAATGTGCGTTGGTCAGTGTCAAACACGCAGGCACCTGTGTCCGACCTGGGCTCTCTGTTTTTCTCTGTTGTTCCATCCATGTTTCTACTCTGGTTCCAGCCCCACACGCTTAGATGACCGCAGCAAGCAGCCTCCTTATTCCCTTAAATTAGGGGGCAAGGCTGTGTGCGTCCCTTTCCTCTCAGGACAGCTCTGCAGTCAGTGCCGGGGGCACACAGGCTGACGCACACTCACTCCCATGTGCGCACACACACACACTCACACACACACACACGCTGCCAACACCTGCTTCAGCCCAGCCACTCTCCCCGGCAGGGACGGCCGTCTTGCTTGGGGCTGGCCTTGGGGAAGCGCAGCTGACCAACCTGAACTGAGGGTGGTCCTCGAAGAAGGCCTTCTCCTTCTGCAGGGCCTCGGCCAGGCTCAGCCGTGACTGGATGTCGTGCTGGCCGCGGCACTTGACGATCATGTAGCCCTTCTTCAGGTGGCACACGAGGTTCCTCACCACGTCCACCACGGTGTCTTCAGTGCCTTTGTCCACCAGGTCGGGCTTCGTCAGAATTCCTGCCAGCCAGGGACTGGGATCAGAGACCGTGCAGTGTCCCAAGGCAGAGGGAAGAAGCAGCCCCCGGCCTCCTCCCAGCCCAGGGCCAGCAGACAAGGGCCCCTACAGAACCCACGAGCAAGCTGGAGTCCCAGTCCACAAAGACTTGCAGGGAAGGCCTCAGGGAGACAGGGGGCCATGCTAGAGGGGTGGCCCTTCCCCAGCTCCTGCACCCAGGCCCATGGAGGGACAGGCCGTGTTCTGTCCGTCCTTCACCATGCACAGACCAGCCTGGCTGCCCTCCAGAGATCTCAACTGGGAGCTTCTCCTTCCTGTTCCTGCCCACCCTCGGAGCCCAGGGCGCCTTCCCAAAGGGACATGGGTCAGGAGGCCATGAGGTGGCCAATAAGGATCAACGTGGCTCCCTTCCTCCAGACCCAGTGGACACGGAACCTACACCTGGGGGGTTCCTGAGCCACGTGCAGGTACCCTCGGGCAGCCAGCCTCTCCCCTGGACTCAGGGATGTGGTCCCACCGTCGGCTCCCTGCTTCTCACCTATGGTCCTGTCTCCGTCAGGGTCCACCTCCTGCGCCATGCTCAGTGCCTCCGTGGTGGCGATGTCCACGTTGCTGGGGACCACCACCAGGTTGATGGTCTCCTGCTTTTGGATATACTTCCTGATGAGTCGCTTGATCTATAGGAAAAAGAGGCCGTGACTTCCCAGCACTGGGCTGGACAAGCAGCAGACACACTGGGGTGGACAAGCAGGGGACAGGCCCAGACCATGCACTTGCACTCAGGCACTCAGTGTCTGCAACCTCCTCCGTGGGCAAGTGAACCTGCAAACACAACCCCGTGGCTCTGCCAAGCCAGACGCAGGGCAGCGGTGCCTGCGGACTGTGGAGCCCCAGGTCAGGGAAGGCCGTGAGGCTGTGGCTGCCTACTGTCCCTGAGGCCTCAGATCTGAGGGTCCCAGTGGAGAGCAAGACACCAGACCTACTGCCTGACTCACTTCCTGAGTCTTCCTTCCTGGGGTGAGAGCCACGGGGGCCATGTGTCACCTCCTCTGTGCCTTCACCCTCTCTGCCCACTAGGAGCCCTCTAAGAGATGGCAGGGTGCGTTCCACACAAAACTTCACCGTGACCCAACCAAGGCTCGGCTGAACACACAGAGATGATGCCTTCCTGCATTCTGAGGCCCAAAGTCCCTTCTTCTCTAAGGAAGGGGACGAGGTGACGCTCTGATGTCTGAAATGCTCAAGGAGCGTCCAGAGCTCCCGACCATGGACTCTTGGAGGCTACAGAAGTGCAGGCTGTGCTCCCACAGGCAGGAAGGACAGAGCTGCCTGTCTACACGGTCGTCTCTGTCCACTGGGGATCGTGACATTGGCTCTCCACTGCCACTCGCCTCCACACGCCCCCTTCAACCAGGACCTGGACTCCCGGCTGCACTCATGCAGCGCCCCCTCATCCGGGGCACAGGCAGGTGGAGGCTGGAGTCTCACCTGGCGCCCGATGTCAGTGGGCTGATTGCCAACAGCCACCCTGGTAATGCCAGGAAGGTCGATGAGGGTCAGATCCGGGACGCTGGGGGAGCTGACCTCCAGGCTGATGAGCTCATCGCTGATGCCCAGCCCTGTCCCGGCGATGAGGTTCTGGGCTGTGGAGAGGAGAGGACACGGGGTGCAGCTGAAGGGCGGTGCCCCATTTAGGGAGCCTGCCACAGCAGCTCTGGCTCGGGGGTCCTGAGGGGCAGCAGGTTTGGAGCCCCTTCCCCTTTGGAGATTGGACCCCATGTTTCCTCAAGAGGTGACTCGGTACTTTCCCTGCTGTGCCCAGGACTGTCTATAGAGGGACCTGGGACATCTCCACTGGGCCAGCCGGGAGTCCTTCCTGATGGCATGCTGTGACCCTCCCCTGGGTGTGGGAGGAGAGTCACAGAGAGGAATGTGAGGACACCAGGGGACCCAGACCAGAGCTGGGAACTTGTTAGGGCACCAGGAACCGGTGAGTTCTGTTAGGAGCCTGCTTTTCTCTGGACCCCTCTCGGTATTGACACATTTAGAATGGGAGAAGGTTCCTGAGGGCCACCTGGTGCTTCTGAGCGTAGACACCATCTCTCTGGAATGTCTGTTACAGTCTAGAACATGGCTGCAAATAATGACGTCGGCATGTGTGGCCAAGGCAGCTCACTGCTCCTGCAGTACCCAGGTCCCCAAGTCGTGTGTGTGACCCTAACATGAGGCAGAGGAGGTGCAGTAGCTCTGGGGTGGGTGAAGGGAGGGCTCCCGAGGGAGCAGGCCCAAGGCAGGGGAGACGGGGACCCTCTGCACTAGCTGGGCCTGGTGTCCAGGCAAGACCACGGGCACTCACCTTTATTGATTTCCCCTTCCACCTGTGAAGCCTCTGAGAGCTCCAACTCCATGTCCAGGTAACTGACCTTGCCCCTCCACTCATCCTCCTGCCCCAGCTTCTTCATCCTCAGCACAAGAGGGCACCTGGTGACGATACCTAGGAGACCACACTAATGTCAGTCCTCTGCTCTGCTCTGGAGGCTGGAGGGGCCATGCACCCACAGATCTCCAAGGTTGATGCCATCATCAGGGGAGATGCCCAGGCAGAAGCCTCTGGTCTCAAAACCCTGCAGTGACCTCATGCACTGGGGCATCGCGTCTGTGGTGACCTCAGACATGAGCTTTTGGAACAGTCACCCCAGTGACTTTCTCTCATTCATCTAAACCCATGAACACTTCGGGGTTTCAACCCAATGTACTGCCTTCAGGTCAGGTGACAATCTCCCAAACACAGGCAAGCGGCCCTCCCTGCTCCTGAGCCACCCCCCACTCACTGCTCCCCCAGGACACATTCCCGTTCAGAAGGAGCGTCTATAAGCCCTCTCTGAATCCTGGCTGTCTAAGAGCTCAGCCTCTGAGCTCTCACAGGCTCCTCTGTCTGTGCAAGTCAAAGGCATCACTCTAAGATGCCCATCATTGTCCCCCCAGCTGGCCAGTAACCTGGTGGGATGAGCTCAGGAGAGACACCCAGGTGTACTGTGTTCTGGGCAGGGACACTATCCATTCAGACTCTCCACCAACTGCAGACCCCATACAATCCACAAAGGCGTGCAACCAGACGGTGTAAGAGACAGAGAGCTCTTCACCCCAAATGCACAGGCTGAGCCAATCACCCCGATGTGGCTATGTTTGCAGATGGGGCCACTGAAGAGGCAATTAGAGTTGACAGATGTCATCAGGGGTCACAACAGGAAAGTCCTGACCCATGTGATTGGCATCTTTGTAAAATTACGTGGAGACCCCAGGAATCTTGCCCAGAGAAAAGGCCACATGAGGTTAGGGCACAGTGAAGAGGTGGCCACCTGCAGGCCCAGAAGGACCTCAGCAGAACCCACCTTCACCTTCCACCTGCAGCCTCCAGACTGTGGAGAATACAGAACTGCTCTGGGAGCCACCAGGTGCCCGAGGACAATAGTTAGAAATGAGTTCTCACCACTGCCCCTGGGGAGAGCCACTCCCGACAGAGCCTCCAGCACAGAGCTCTTGCCCGAGCTCTGGTCCCCAATGACGGCGATGGCAGGCAGGGCCAAATCCCGCTCCACGCCCAGGGCCCGCAGGGAGTCGATGAGGTCGATGCAGGGGCGCACCTTCTCCTCGTACTGCCTGCAGAGGTTGAACTCGGACCCCTGGAGAAGGCCAAGAGGACACTCTGTTATGTGCAGGTCACGCTCCACCAAAGATGGCAATGTGGACAGGAGTAATATAGGGTCCCTGGAATCCCACCAAGGGGAGGGGGGATACCTGAAGAAGTCGTGCACGCACCCCTCCATCGAATGCAAAACATAAACCAAAGGTCCAAAACCCTCATAAAGACCCCAAAACAGGAAATACAAAACAAACTACATCCATGCACCTTAGAGTCAACTTGTTGTAGCACAGGGCCAAAGAGGAAATGCTAAAAGGGCCAGCACCTGAAACACCCTCTACAGAGGATCAAAGACGGGCTAGACAGCAGCTTCCTACACCCACCAACCAGGTGGGGAGACACTGCTTCTGGTGTGGGTTGGTTTATTTGGTGCTGGGTTTCAGTCCAAGGCTTCCCACTCTACTGAGCACAGCCCTAACCCTGGGCTGTACCCTCCTTCTCTGACAGGCTTAACACACTCAGAAAACCCCAGGAACGTGGGATTCTAGACCCACCCAAAAAAGAAGCAGGATGAGCATGGCTTGGGCGGTGGGTGACCCAGGGACGGCTGGGGCAGCGTGTCTCCCGCCAGCACAGCTGGCCTTCATCTAGAAGCAGGCAGGAACCAGGCAGGTGACTCTGTTCTATTTGAAGGAGGATTCATTAGGCTGCTATTCTTTTTTTTTTTTTTTTTAGAAGTTGGGTGCCTTGGCCAGGACCTGATGGCCAGTGTGGGATTCCGACAAGGCAACCTCATCCTGCTCTGCACTCTCCCCTAGGATGGTTCCATGAAAAGTGATAAACACTGCTGTGCAGGTGGCCTCCGGGAGCACACAGGTTCCAGAGGGCCAGAGACATCCACCCGGGCCATCGACGCTGATCCTGTCCCCATGCTACGGCTCTAACTCTCCAGGTCTCAGCTGCAGAGGGCCCGAGTACCTGCAGTTCCCGCACCTTCCAGGCTCTGCGGATGCTGTGGCTGGGGGCGCATTTGAGAACCACCGTCACTCTTACCTTGAAGTGGACGTGTGGGTTCACAGACGTACACCCACACCCAGACTAGAAAAGACCAGCTGCTTCCCAGGCAGGTGGGGAGAGTAGAGGTTACAATTTGGACCTGTCTCCCGGAGGCACATGTGGTGAAGCCTTGGTTCCCAGCTTGGAATTACTGGGAGCTACTTTGTAGTATAACAGGTGAGGCCTGGGGAGACGTAGGGGCCAGACTTCCTCTCTCTTTTGTCTCCCAGCCTTTGAGGGGAGCACCGTGTGTGGCAAGGCTCCCTGGCGTGCTCTGACACCACATCTCAAGGTAACAGTAAGTTGTCATGAACTGAAACCTCTGCCACCATGAACTGAGTCAGTCTTGTCCCTCCTGGAGCAGGACAACTGGGTCCTTGCACGCTCTGTTGGGGCCCAGGTGCAACTACGTGGGTTAGCTCAATGTGGCTGGGCGCCATGTTGTTCTGGGAGACCAGGGGGATGCAGATGGGCTGGTGTAGGGACAGGGCTGGCATCCACACCCAGGGCGCACTGTGCTGCCCCCGTCTCACCACGGGTCAGTGTGGAGGTCTCACTAGGACACTCCATCCCTAGGGAAGCCACGTGGTCTCCTCAGTGTAGAACGGAGACCTTTTGGGGGCGAAGCAGACATGGGGTGAGGACTGAGGCGCCCTGGAGACTGATCCCAACACTGGCCCTTTCAGCCGGGTGATGTGACAGGTTCTCCTCCCTCCACAGTCCGGCTTCCCAGCTCTAAGGAGGAGTCACAACAGTACTCGCTCTCGAGGCCCTGGGGAGGAGTCAGGAGTCAGGACCAGCTCAAGCCAGGTCCTTGGGGAGGGGGGGCTGGGGCCTTTGCTATTCCGGGTTTGAAATGCTGGCCTCTCGCCTGCTCTGGTGGACTCCATTTCCAAGCAACACTCAACAGTTGTCCCATGGTGTCAGCAGCAGTGTTGAAGTCACAGGCAAATGAGAAGGCCCACCCGACGCCTCCTCTCCTTACAGCACCTGCTTACGTTTCCCTCCCAGACGCCCCTCCTGCTGGGTTATAAGTCTTAGGGTGGGGATGGGAAGGACTCACACCCACTGTGACGGTCATCTTCCTGTTACTGTGTCAAAATTCCCAAAATAAAGCATCCCTCTGAACAGAGCCACTTACCAATGCCTCATTTCTCTCTGCCGTGGAAGCATCTCCATTTGGGAAGAGATGGTTGGATTCCACAGCAGCAGGATTAGCACAATTGACTTCTGATGGAGGAGGACTCATCTTCTTCCTTGTCTCCTGTCACACCTTGAACTTCACAGGAGATGTGCCAGTCAGTGCAGGTGGAAGCCCTGGCCCTGAGTGATGGGGCCTTGGTAAAGAACACAGCCCAGGCCTCTGTAGAACAGCCAGCCTCTGCCCACCCCCAGGATTGTGTGCTTCGAGGGCAGCATCTAGTCATCCCTGGCCCTCTGGAAAGGGAGGGTGGCTCCTTTTGTCTGGTAGGAGTCGGGTGATAAGGAAGGCCATCGAGTCAGAGGTCACTTATGGAGACTGTCCATCCACAGAACTCTTCTTGAGACAACCGCCCTCCACCTATTTTGGAAACAGGATCTGCACCTCACAAGCAAACGTGGGCTGAGAGCTTGGGTTCCTACAGTGTCCCTGGCTCCACAGAGAAGACCCCCTCCATCTGTCCCCTGGATCACCATGTTACTGGGCCAGGACGGCCTCAGTGGGCCTTAGTACACCATCAGGTGACATCATGGGTCCCTGGCCTGCTCTCCAGGACCATGGACTCACTTTGAGCAACCAAAGCAGTCGTTGGGTATATGCTCCCTCCCTCTGTTTTTTCCTACAGAGATTCCTGAGAGCTAAGTCCTGTGTGTTTTGTCTGCAAGCCACAAACTTTGTACCTTTCTAGGGTCATTTTGATCATCAGGGTGGATTCACAGAAAGGGAATCTCAGTCATTCCACCAGTTTCTACTCTCACTGCTCTGGGCCTCCAGCTGCCGTGTGCACCTGGACCAAGCAGATCCAGCACCATGGGTCTTGGTAGAGTCTTATGGCCATGACCCGCAGCTCTCAGCCCATGTTTGTTCATGAGGTGCAGATACTGCACCCTGGGTTTGGGGGGAGACTGCAAGGGAGCTGGGCCCCTCTCTCTCCTCCCTAGCTCTCCTCCCTCACTACTGCAGACCCCACTGGGCATGGCCCACGAGGGTACTGTGGTCACCTTGTGCAGAGGACTGGGTTTTGCCTGGACTTCTGTTGTCATCACAGTTTAGGGTCAGGGAGGGCCACTGTCCAGGTGCTGAGGACTCTTTGTGTTCCTTTCTAGGGCAGGTTCCTGTCTTGTGGCCACCTAATGTCCTGTGAGGTTGGGTGGGAGGCTGCTGCCTCTCCACTCCAGATTTCAGGCTGTGGGAGCCTGCACATATCTCCCAGACCAAGGTGCCAGCTTCCATCATTGCTGGGCACAGTGCCCACAGCAGGTGAGGGGCCATCCAGCCTGCAGGCTGGGCTCATCCATGTGGGGCAGAATCTTCAGCTCAGAGCCCAAAGGCTAGCAGGGAACAGAGGGAGGATTCAGAGCCTTCCTCCCTCAGGAGCCTAAAGAGACCCCCTGCCCAGCAGTTCTCGGGACAGCCTAAGGCACTGAGAACCAGCCACCTTCCCAAGGTGGCTCACTCTAGGTCTCACAACAGCCCTCCCAGGGCTAGTTGCCCTTTTGGTTTTTCTTCTAGAACCCTCTGGGACTGACAGTTAGTGGCCACCAGCACTTGATGGGCTTCCCAGGAAAAACCTTGACTTACAATGTGACCACTCATTCCTAGTACCCCATCTGAGCAGTGAGTGGTCACCAACCTCGTGGGGGACAGGACTCTGAGGCCCCTGGGGTCCTCTATCAGTCTGCAGGACTCCTGCCACTCTCCACCCCTCCAGGCACACCCAAGGCATCTCTGCAAACTGAGTCAGACCTCTAACCTGAGTCTGCCCCAGCCACTGACGCCCTTCTGTACCCCCAAGACCCCAAGATCCTAGGGATTCCAAGTCCAAGTCCACGGCTGGGGAGGACCTGGAGCAGGGGCATTGTGCCCAAGCCAGTCTCTGCCACCCCTTCCTGGGAACCTCCTGCAGGATCCCGAGGACTCCTCTGCCCTTCCAGGGGTCTCCTGGACTTGGCCTTGCTGGCTGCACCTCCTTAGGGGGAAAACACAACCCACCGAGACCATGGTCAGCAGCTGGGGTGGGCTCGCACCCCAGCAGCCCTGGGTCTGAAACTTTCTCAGGGCTCAGCCTTAGCCTGAGGCCCTCTGCGACCCCTGCACTCCCCATCCGGGTGCCTGCCCGCCAACACCAGCAGAAAAGCCACTGCCACTTAGGGGACAGTTTCTCAAACTCCACCCAAGAGCCTCCACAGGAGTTAGTTGGTGGGAACTAGAATGAAAGGGGTCTGAGCTCACCTGCAGCTCCTGTCAGTATCACTGTTTCCTGCAAGCAGCAAAGTCCCTGCAAGCAGCAATGTCCCCCGCAGTGCCTCCCCTGGGCGCCAGTCCACAGCAGGAATGCGCTGTGCTTGTCCCGCGCCTCTCTGGACACTCACCTGTCCCTGTGCAGTGACAGTGCAGGCGATGTCCAGCTGGGAGGCTTTAGGTGGTTCCACCAAACCCCGCCTGCTTGCTGGAAAACTAAGGGAGACAGTCCCTCTGAGCCCAGCCTTGGAGGTGGAGTTGGAGGTGGAGCCAGGCTCAGAAATGAAACCGATTCCTACCCAGATCAGGCTGCTGCCCTGCAGGGCTCCGCCTCCTGGATCTTGCTGAAAGGAGATGCTCCAGCCAGGCCACCCTGCTGTGTCTCCAGGGAAACTTGTGGGGACCTTGATAGGCAGCTTGATCTTTAGGAGAAGCTGGAGGCTTGCCATACAGGCAGCTGCAAAGACCCCTCTTCAAACCCTGATTCTTACCAATCAAGTCTCAAAGATTTCCTAAGTGTCCCTTAGAATAACAGGACAAATTTATTGAAGGGGAAAGAAGAGAACACTCTCAAGAGAGAGAATGGGTGCTCTCAGAGAGGAGAGAGACAAGGATCCTCTCCTGCACTTCAGTTTGGGAGTCCCAGAGGAGTTCCAAAAGCCCTGCACAGCTCCTCCTCTTGACTTTTGACAAATAATAGGACAGCAAGGTGACTCTAAGGTCCCCACTGTCATGGAACTCTAGGTTCTAATTGGATTCTTAACCGTACATTCTTACAGATTTTATGATTAGGAGGAACTGCCTTTATCTCTCAGAGTTTCAGGATCTGGTCACAAAAGTCTCCTCCTTTGGGGTAACTTGGGTTCCTCTTATCCACACTATTTGGGGCCCGCATTTCTCCTACAGTTAAGAGTAGATTACTGAGGAATGTGACATATCCTGTCCACTGAGGCCAGGCAGGGCTGCAGGTAAATGGCTTCTTGGAAAAGAAAGCACGTGGGGGTCAGCGCAGTGGGGGTCAGCACAGTGGATCCGTTTCATAGAATTAGTCCCTGAACCTCGGGTTCCCACCACTGACGTCTGTCTGTCCCTTGATGCTCTGAGCTGCCTGCGGCACTGATGGCAGCATGGATGGTCTTTTGAGTAGACTCCCCGGGGCCACTCCCACTGCAGCAGGGAGTCCACCTTTCTGTGTTCCAGGTAGCGGGACCCTTGGGCATCTCCCAGTGCATCTCCTCCTGCCCCTTTGCTCTCTGGAGGCTGGGAGGCCTCCCTGCATTTCTGCCCCCCGACTTCTCCAGGTTGGAAAAGGATGGGAGAACCTGGGGTGGCACCCAGCAAGCTTGGCCCTCCTTCTGGGGTTCCTGCTCCCTGTGCAGGGGAATGAGGTTTCCCTCGGGGAACTGAGGAACACCTCTTCCACACCCCTTAGTTCAGCTGACGGTTCCAAACCACAAGTCCCCAAAAGTCTTCTATGATTAGGGATCATCACTCCTCCACCACTCCACACAACCTTCCCCAGCTCCTGTACGGGGTTCCCAGAAACTCAAATGTCTGTGGAAACCAGGGGAGCTCTGCAGCCCGCATCTGCCTGGGCTGAAGTCCTTTGGCTCTACAGGGTCCACCCATGCTAGGTGTTAGGTGGTGCACCCCAAGCTCTCCTTCTCCCAGGGTCACCCAGGAAGCCTGCAAGCCCACGGAGCTGCTTACCTCCAGTCAGACTTAAGAGAGATCCAACTTCTTCTGGCCCTGAGCCCAGTGACAGAGGTCTCTGCAGGACATAGGTGCCAACCTGCAGTGCCTTTGGGACATCCCCAGATCTCACTCTGGGCAACTGGGCAGCAGTGCTCCTACAAACCACAATGACTGTTTTTAGGAAAGTTCATCAAAGCCCCCGACTGACACCTGGGCTGAGTCTCAGCTTAGCCAGGACTGTGAGGGGAAGGGCCACAAGGAGCCCGGGTCCAAACTGAAGGAACACCCTCTGGCTGGTGCTGCAGCCTCCTTCAGTCTGTGCCCTGTGCTTCCCCCACTGCCCTGGTCTCTCCCGGGCTCTGGTGCGGGAACCTCATCACTTTTATAAGCACACCATGACAGTGACCTTAGGGCCTGCTAGAGAGTGGGAAGTGGCCGCGACCTGGACCCAGATCATGGGTACTGACTCAGCATGTTAGGCACCAGCCTCAGAGAGGAATAGGCGCCAGTCACTCACCCCACGAGCACACTCCCAGGTGGGAAGATTCTCACTCCTATTTCACACAGGAGAAGACTGAGGTCCATGGAGCAGGCCCCTAGCCGGGAGGGAGGGCTGTGGCCCCCACACCTACATCCTTCTGCACCTTTGCCCCTTTGCTAAGATGAAGAGGCAGCGCCTGCCCTCAGGAGCCCCAGCACCTCCCACCCAAGTTGCTGTGGAGGTATTCCCTCCTAAATAAATGCCAGATCTCTCTTTTCTATCAAAAAGAACTTCAAACTCCCAGCCCTGGAGAGTGCCTCCCTGCCGATCCGGGGAACTCCTGCCCACCACATAAGCTTCTGCCTCCTGAGATCTGTTTAGGAAGGTCCTCCTTCTGGGCTGCCCTGTGCTCACAGACTGCTGGAAAGTCCCCTTCCTGGAAAGTCCCATGCAACGTCTGCCTGGCTGTGCAGTTGTCCCTCGAAGCCCCTTCCAAAGCTGGCTCCGGCGTCTTCTGGGCCCCTAGCGGCCTAAACTCAGGCCAAGATTCTGTTGTATCTCGAGGGACAATGGTGATAGTGGGGGATATGACCACCTCCTTCATGAAGTGTCACCTGTGTGGAGACAGGGCCAGGTCTGGTCACACTGGCATTTCCCAGAGACTACCTTGAGCCTGGCACACCTGCAGCAGGTGCTCAGTGGACACGGGTGACTCTACTGTCTTGAGTGCTCCCTTGTATGGGCCTGTGGCTCCACCCTGGCACAGGCTGGGTCCTGCCCTCTTAGGAGATTGCCTACCTCCTGTAAAACACAGCTGCCATGTCCAGTGTCTGCAGGGGACCTTAGTAGTGGCCAAACCATCCACTGGCCCTCTGCCATCCTCCAGCCCATGCAGCCCAGGGGTGAGGCGGCGGTCTCTCTGTTCCTCCTTTGCCCTCCACAGGCTGCACAGCCTGGGCTGCGCTGGGCGCGCCAGGGACAGGGGAGAGCGGAGCTACTAAGGGAAGCCCTTCAAGGGGGGCTCTGTGAAGTCAGCCCCCTTCCTCCAAGCCCGCACACTCTTCCAACCCCTCTGGAAAGCTGGTGGCCCTTGTTCAAACGCCACAGGGTGTCCCACTCCTGAGGAGAGCTCCCCTGCACTCTGCTCAGCATGGTGCACTAGGCCCTGACTGTACTGGTCCCATGGGGCCCCACACACACTTCCTCACTGCACCCCTCCCCCCCACACACACATGAACTTGGTCTAGCCCAGGGGCACTCCTTCTCCCAGGCCCTGAGTCCTGGACACCTCAGCCGTCCTCCAGGCCCAGTGCACTTGCTGATGGAGGCTTTCCCACAGGACATGCCCAGGGAGCAGGCAGGGCACGGGGCCAGGTGCCCCACACCCCAGGCAGCATGGCCCTATCACAGCATCTTGACCTTTGCTACCAGGCTGAGGACCCCTCGGGGGACACCACCAGGTCCTTGCTGTTGGCTCTTGCCCTTATCATAAAGCACACCCTGCCCGTAAGAGTCCCAGTGTCCCTAGTGTGAAGGGTGGCAAGGGAAGGCTGGTCTACAGCAGCAGAGTGCCCCTCCTGTGCCCTCCAGGGTGACTGGAAGCCACTGGGTCCTCCCCTCCCCGCCAACATCCCATTTCTTGCCCAACTCTCGTTCCCTTTCAGTTTCATTTCTCCTCTTTGGTTGTGAGAAAGAAGAGCCAGCTGTAAGGGAAATGCCAGGAGCCTAAGTCCCAGAGAGGGGGAGGGACAGGAGGGTGGGTGGTGTGGTGGGGAGGGCCACCCTCTGTCCCCGCCTCAATAAGGATCAGCCCAGGCAGCCTCATGAGCCTGGGCTCTCTGCCTGTGCTGCCCCTGGGCTTGGATGTGCTTTGTGGATGCCCAGGGGCTCAAGGGACTGCAGAGCACACCTGGATCCTCCTCTGGGCCCCCGAGTGATGAGTCCTCCTCTGGAGCTGCCCTGGCTCGGGTAGGCCCCCACCAGCACCTCCTCTGTCCCTCCTCGGCTGGAGCCAGCGTCTGGTTTCCATGCTGGCTTCCTCTTCTCTTCTGTGCATGGGACCAGCCCCTGCTTCTTCCAGGTGTCCCTGCACCAGCACTGACTACCTTCTCAATGTGCTCAAACACCTGAATGTCCTGAGTAGGGAAAAGTCATCCCCTGTGCTGTAGTCACCTCAAGAGCCAGGGCCTGGGCCACCAGTGTGCTTGTGGCCAGGACTGCAAGGAGATGCCACCAAAACACCTCCTCTTACGGTGAGAGGAAGGTAGTTGAGGGCAGAACTGGCCCTGGGGACAGAAGGCCACCTTCAGGGTATGTTGGGCCACCCAGGCAGGACATGGCCACCTAAGGGGCCAGGTGACCCAGGTGTGGTTTGGGGACTCCTGGGACTCCAGGGAAATCCTCACCCCACAGGAAGAACATGTTACCAGCTCCCTGGTGGGGCTCACCCTCCACATGGCTCAGCACCAGTATTTTGTTTGAACAACGGAGCTGAAGGACACAGGCCCAAGTGCCCTTTAAGGAGTGCTTCTCCCTCAAAGACACATGCTGTGTGACTGTCACACCCGTCAGCACCACCAGGCCCAGGATCATCTCTGCTTGAGGGTCCCCTGAAATCTTCCCAGTGGCTCCACCTCCTCTGTCAAGGTCCAGGAGGGCACTGAAACCCTCCTGTCCATCGGCCTGAGGCCCCTGCCCTCCAGACAGTGCTGGCAGAGACACTCTGTGGGTGTCTGAGATAGTAAGAACAGAGTTGTGCCTCACAAACTGACTTCTTACCCTCGGGGCCGGGCACGCGTCTTGCTGGTGGAGTGCTCAGAACTTCCTGAGGAAGGACCAGCTTCTCTGGCGGGACCCCCAGGTCAACTGCAGCCTTCCTCTGCGGTTCCTGATGGAGCCTGGCCAGCGGCTCCCACTCACCCTCCCTCCGTTCACCCACCCACAGTTTATTTCACACTGTGTCTTGGGTGCCCACTGGGCGCCAGGCACCAGGGCACTGGTTGTCACAGCGCTGCTCTGTCCACCGTGTTTGAAGAACTCCGTGTTGCCCTCAGGAGGGAGAGCCCAGGTTCCTGCCCGGGCTCTGCTGAGCTGGTGACCCTCCTAAGCTGCTCTGATCTCCACCTCTCTGTCTTCTCCCACTCTCTGTCCCCTCATCTTCCCACTCCCATGGGATTGAAGACTGAATTGTCACTGCTTTTGTGTGACACTTTGTGTTATTCAGGTTGTCTTCTGCTATTTTGATACCCTTTTTAATTCCTTTGGTTCCGACCATCTGGTCTACCCCTTTCTGAAGCTCAGCAGTTTTATCTTCCTATTACCAAAAGTAGTTATTTGAGAGTATATCTTCACACTCACCAAGAAAGGTGTCGATGTTATGAAGAGAATCATGTCTCTCTGAATCCACCTGTGCACCTTCCATGGATTCAAGAGAGGACCTTGCCCTGGGAGGGGAGAAAGCCCCCAGAGGTCCCTTCCCTGGGATCACCAATGGCTCATGAGAGGCTAGGTCTCTGCCCTCTATTCTGAGAAGAAAAGGAAGATAATACATTTCCAGGACCTTCTACATGTATGAGACATTCCTCTTTCCCTTCTCATCTCCTAGAAGCCTGCAGGGTCCTTCTTTTACCACCATGGTCAGGTCTATCAGGGTCCTCTCCTGCACCACACTCTGCATCTCCATAAAGTGGTATGTACATTACAGAAACCACTCCCAATCAACGGTGTGATCCTCTGGATGGACCTCCAGAGGAAAGCTTCCATGTGAGGTCAAAGAAACACTCAGGAAGAGCCCCCACATCATCACCCACCAGTATAGCCATTTAGAAAGGTAGGATGGTGCAGGAGCCATGGTGGTCCCAAGTAGGACTGCTGATTTCCCCTGGCCTGGGAGGGGAGGTGGGTTGTCCCTCTTGCTGGGGATTTTCCCAGTGTTACATGCATACCTTTGGGCATCCAGACTCTTCAGATTGCCCACCCTGATGTCTTAATTTCCAAACTACAGAACCCAAGCTTGAAAGAGGAGCAAGCATCCTGTGCTCCTTCTCTCTTCCACAGCAGGTTCCCAGGGTGACAGATCTCACAGCTCTCTGACAGGTCTCTCTGGAATGGAAGGATCGGGATGCCTGTGGCCAGGAGGGAACCATGGGGCTGGTGCCTTGGCCTGGTGGTTGCTATTGGGGGCTGTGCATGACCCCCGAAGCGCTCCAGCAGCCCACCCACTGTGTGCTTGGGATCAGCCCTGGAGGACAGTATCAATGCCTGCTGGCCCTGTGTGTTGGCTGGGTTGGGCAATGGTTAGCACTGACAGGAGAAAGGAACCAAGGAGCAGGAGGGGATGGCTGCCCTCTGCTGATGGCCCCCTGTTGGGGCCCTGTGCAGTGCTACCCCTGGGGTTCTGTACACTGCTCCCCCTGTCTCCAGCCCCTCTCCTTGTTGCTTCTGCACACCTGCCTACACCTCTGAAAAATCTCTCAGTAAACCCTCCCAAGTGCCGTGTTATAGATTTCATTCCTATCCTTCTGGTTTTTATTTTAAATCCAAACTTTAATTTGCATCTGTTGAAAACTATTAAAGGTAACCCATTTCATTACACCCAGAGACCTATCTTTTTTTCCTTTATAATCACATATTTTTGGACTCTATTATGAGGCAAAATAGATGCCTGTTCAGCAGAAACAGCATTTTGAATTTCCAATTCTGGATTTTCCCAAGCCAGCAAGACGCAGTTCTAGAGACTGTAGGACTTGTTCTACTGCAGGCTCCTTCTTCTACCACAGACATTGGGTAGTCTGAATCCCTACCAACATTCACAAAAAAAAAAAAAAAAAAAAAAAAAAAAAAAAAAAAACCACCAGACACTGAGGCTGAACTTGTCTGACTTTGAAAAGCCCTTGAACTGTGTTGGCCTCAAGTATTGCAGCTGGCTTTACCAGCCACACAGCTTCTGCTTGCCCTGTAAGCAGAAGGTAGCACCTTAACTCCTGCATCAAGGGATACTTGAGATAGGTGATGAGCGGCTGCTATGCACAGCCTGAAAGACCACTCAGGGCAGTTCCCCATGAGATCATTACAGGATGTGCCGTGTAACCAGCAGCATCTCCCCAAACCCTGGCTCTGCTGTTACGAGCATCTGTAATGATACACTGCAGGGTTCACCTTCTATACTAAGTCTTCAGCAAAAGCAAATAACATCCATGCTCCTTCCGACCTCCTGTCTGGCAATGGGGCTGCCTGGAAGAAACAGCCAGGCAAAAACTCTGAAGGCCTCTTGGGAGGGGCCGCTTCAGGACTTTCTGGTGACCGCAGGGCAGTCAAGCTCAGGGGTGATGCAGGTATTTACGACCACATTCCACAGGCCCAGAGCAGTGGGTGCGCTCACCCAGCTGACGTGGAACGGAGGCTGAACAGAAAGCATCCAGAGCCAAAAAGAAGGTGGATGTATGGCCCAGAGTGGCAGTCTGTCCTGGAGATGATGGGGAAATGCCCACCCAACTGACTCTGTGTGGGCTGGGTTTGGCATGCTACTGATGGCTACTCTCTCTTTTCAGGATCAGATCTCAGTCCTGTAGCCATGTCCCAAGAATTTACTTTTTCCCAGCATTTTCCTTCTTCCTTTAAGCCAACATGCATTTCCCTCAGCCACCCCTAACAACAGCCCAGATGACAGTCTGTTTTGGAATCTGACCTCTTTCTGGACTTGCCAGTTGCAGGGGCCAGAAACATCATGAAGTCCCTTTACTGAATTCCTCATGTGCTCTCTTCAAAGCATGATTCAGTGTGTCTTGATTCTCTTATGATCATCCAGTAAACTATCCTTACACCAGGACAGACAGGGTGCCACCATGTCACCTATCTCCACATATTCAACATATCAACCAGCTCCAGCTCCTGGGGCAGGAAGAGAAAGATCAGCTTCCATTGCTGCAGCTTGAGGCCTCCGACTCTCCTTGAGATCTGCTCGAACCTTCACCAAGACTGATACCACCACAGATGCACATTTTCCATCAATAATCATGATCTTGAGTTCCAACTCTTCTCTACTGATGGGATACAAGTGGATAAACACCACAAGCACTTGCAGGACAAGCTGGGGGGACGGGAATGTCCCTGGGCAGGAAGGCAAGTTGGGAGTGTCCCACAAAGGTGGTCTTTTGCTGTTTGCTTAAAAAGAGGTCATGAGAATTTTTTTCCAAGTAACTTCTCCACAAGGCCCCCCACACAAGTGCCATTTTCCTTATAGGGTCCCCTCAAGGTGCCCATGCAGGTGCAAGGCCTGTGGGGTTCCCAAGCAACTGCCGGGCGAGGGTCCTCTCCTGTCATCCTCTAGTGCTCTGCACAGTGCAAAGCTTTGGGAACCTGGAAGTCTCCACCTCTGGGAGGGGCGGGGCGGACGGGGACACGACCCTGTCGCACAGTTGTCAGAAGACACTTTTCCCTCACAATAGCTAAAGAGATAGGCCCAGCCAAAGGGTTTTGTTCTCCCGCTGTTCTGAGATGGATGACCACTCAGCTTTTGGCGACACCAGCTGGCCCCTGAGTTCTGGGGAGCGTGTCACTGTCGTCACTCTCGCCATTCTAGCGAAACAATCTCTTGGGCTGGTTAAAGAAAGGCGCGGCAGAGCACTGGGCTGCGGCCAAGCTCCACGGCCCGCCTGCAGCGTTCACCTGCGCGGCGCCGGCTGCAGCCCCTGGGGGCGCCTCGCTCCGCGCCGCCTCTTGGCTGCCCGCACAGTGGCTGCCGGGGCGCGTGCAGGGAAGACGACCGGGGCCCAGCTCCGGAGCAGTGGGAAAGACGTCTTCCCGACAGCCCTGCTCCCTCTGCAGCAGCAGTCACCGACTGCTGGACCCTGGGGCTCGCGTCCTGGCCGGCGCCTGTCTGCAGCTACTTCCCCCAGGTGCCTTCCTGTCCAGCGCTTCCCAAGGGAGCCTCGATCTGTGCCTCACTGCCGACGCGGCAGCCCCTCTGCCCAGCACCCCACCCCCGGGGCTCTCCAATAAGGGGAAAGCCACATGGTCACGGTGGCCCCAGATCACCCGCCGTCAGCCTCCTGCCCCAGGTGGCGCCCCGCCAGCCCCACCTGCCACCAGACCTCAAAGCACCTCCTTGTTCAGAACTGGTCCTCATGCCAAGGACAGTTTCCCACGCTGTGGGAACCGGAAACACAGAAGGGCCAGCAGTGGTCAAATCATGGGATCCTCAGAGGCTGGCTGGAGCCCCCGTCCTTGGGGTGCAGTCCAGGCCTCCACTCAGCCTGGAGCTTCTGCCTTCCAGGGAAGAGGGAGCTGGAATTCCAAGGGGTGAATGTGTGAAGGCTAAGGAATGGGGGTGAGGGCATGGGGGAAAAGAGAAGCCCCTGCCTACCGTGGCTTAGGGAGGTGCACTTAGGAAGGAGCTGGGGCATCCAGGTGTGTGGCTTGTGCCTGGCGAGCCATCTGTCTTCTGAGCGTCTTCAGGAGCACCTGTCAGTGCTTCTGAGTGGGTTCTGTTGCAGGCAGACGGGGGTCCACGCAGATCCACAGGGATTCCAGGAGCCAGGGTGCATGGGGGCCAGGGGCAACTTCGTTTCCCACAGAGATAGGGGGAATGAGGCTCAGGAACAAGGGATTCCCTACCCACTCCCCCTCCACACACACCATGACCAGAGAACACTTGTGTTTACCAGCCCCTGCAGTGTGCTAAACACTGTTCTCCAAGTTTCTATCCCCAGATGGAAGCTTCTGGAAACTCGGCACAAATACAAAGTCCTGGAGCCCACATATTAGGTAACGATTAGACGTGTTCAATGGGTCGGGAGTTTAAGAAAATACTTAGTATAAAGCAAATCAGTTAATCAGCAGCCCTGTGTCGGTGGCGCTCAGGGTCTCATGAAATAGCTATTCTGGGACCCCTGCCTGATCTCAGCCCTATAAACCATTCCTCTTACAACAGTAAGGAGGTAGATAATACAGGGGAGGGCAAAGCTATGTCTGCTCTGTAAAACCCGCTCTGATCTAGGCAATGCTGAGCTGACGTGGATCTGGGGCGAACAGTCTGGGCCCCTCAGAACACACACACCGAGCCCGGATCGGCTGCATTCAAGCTCCGGTTCGCCTGCTTCTTGTGACTCAGCACTAAGGATCCCGCTGAAATAACTGGTTGGCCCCTCTGAACTTACAGAGGTAAAAGCCAACCGAGCCTTCATAGGCAGTGGCCACAGGATTGAAACGGGGATTGGGAGAGACAGTCAGGACCCACCCGTTGCATTGGTCACCCGGCAAAGGGAACGAACGGTCACCATTTGCATGGGATACCACCTTGGCAGAGAACTGACGTCACGGGCGGAGGAGACAACTTCATTGAAACCAGCGCGACAGGTGTGTAATCCCCTAGCCATCTTTCTCCACACAGCGGGGAAACCTTAAGGGCCCCTCCCAGCTCTCCCGTAAGGGCCCCTCCCAGCTCTCCTGTGAGCGCGATAGCCAGACCCAGGGAATCAGGAGTGGCCCGGGACTCGCAGCATGGAACTCCCGGCTACCGCTCCGCCCAGTGCTGACAACTGAGGTCTCTTGCACCAGCTACCGGGGGTGTGGCTACCGGAGGGCAAGCAAATTCGCTGGGGGTTCTCAGCCCCAAGCTCTACAAACTTAGGGTCTGAGGGAGGCAAACAGGGAGAGTGTGCCCAGGCGTTCATGAAAACAGGGCTCCCAGGAGCAGCAGACCTGGCGTGTAGCCAGTATTGTGGTGAGCGTCACAGGTGAGCGGGGCCTGGCTTGAGGAAACACAAGAGAAGGCCCTAGGCACTCAGGATTGGAGACCCACCCAGTCTGGGAGGAAGAGCTGCTGCACAGTGATTGGTTCCCACCTATTGAGAGGAGAAGCTTGGCCCAGTGGGCACAGCTCCACCTACTGGAAGAGAAGTTAATGGAACTCTATGACTGCATTTATTATTATTTTTTTTTTCTCTTTTTCTTTCATTTTCATTTTTTTTTGTTGTCATTCTTTAACTTTTTTAAATGTTTTTAATTTTTTTATTTTATTATTATTATTTTTTTTAAATTTTAATTTTCATTTTTTTATTATCATTATTATTTTTGTAAAAAAATTTTTTTTCTTTCTTTCTTTATTTTCTATTTTTTTTGTTTCTTTTGTCTTTTCAATTTTCTTATTCCCCCTTCCTTGAATTCTACCTGCCTACTCTCATTCTCTTTAGTGACTTCTTCCCTTCCCTTCTAATATCTTTCCTCCCAAGCATCAAATAAATTTATAAGAGTAAACAGTAACTCAGCAGTCAAACAGAACAAGAAGTAACATGAGCAGCATAAAAAAGCAAGGAAGAAAAGGAGTACAAACAATGAAGGACAGCCTAAATATTCAGGAGGACCTAGAGTCAGCAGAAAAATGGTCATATAAAGAACTCAAGGAATACCTTAGACAGATGGAATGGAACCTTAAAGAGGATATGAGACAGCAAATCCAAACAGTGAAAGAACACATTGAAAATGAATTACATAAACAGATAAAAGAAGAAGTTAAGCATCTTTATCAGGAGATAGAGATTATAAAAAAAAAATCAAACAATAATTCTAGAAATGAAGGAAACGATAAACCAAATTAAAAACTCAATTGAGAGTATCACTAACAGAGTGGAGCAAGTAGAAGCCAGAACGTCAGATAATGAAGACAAAATATATCATCTTGAAAAGAGCCTAGCCAACTCAGAAAGGCTGGTAAAAAATCATGAGAAAAACATCCAAGAGATATGGGATAACATAAAAAAAACAAACCTACGAGTCATCAGGATAGAGGAAGGTACAGAGATTCAAACCAAGGGAATGAGTAGCCTGCTGAATGAAATAATTACAGAAAACTTTCCAGAAATAAAAAAGGAAACGGATATACAAATTGTAGATGCATACAGGACACCGAGCACACAAAATCACAGTAGACCAATGCCAAGACACATTGTTATGAAGATATCCAATATACAGAACAAAGAGAAAATATTAAAAGCTACAAGAGAAAGGAGGCAGATTACATTCAGGGGTAAACCAATAAGGTTAACAACGGATTTTTCATCACAGAAGCTGAAGCGAGAAGATCCTGGAACAACGTATTTCAAACACTGAAAGACAATGGATGCCAACCAAGAATTCTGTATCCAGCAAAATTAAGCTTCAGGTACGACAACAAAATAAAAATCTTTCATGATAAACAAAAGCTAAAAGAATTTGCAGCCAGAAAACCAGCATTGCAAAGCATCTTGAGCAAAACACTACATGAGGAAGAAATGAAAAACAATAACCAAAACCATCAGTGGGAAGTGCCTCTGTAAAGACAGAGGGCGGGGGGAAAGCTAATCATGGAGAAACAAACGAAATTTAAAAAAAAAAGAAGATAAATAATCAAACATGGCTGGAAGTACAAACCATATATCAATAGTAACTCTAAACATTAATGGCTTAAACTCTCCAATAAAGCGACATAGGCTGGTAACATGGATTAAAAAAACAAATCCAACAATATGCTGCCTCCAGGAGACACATCTGATTGGAAAAGACATACACAGGCTGAAGGAGAAAGGTTGGGAAAAAATATACCACGCACACGGTCCTCGTAAGCAAGCAGGGGTGGCCATCCTCATATCGAATAAAATCGACTTCAAGACTAAGTTAATCAAAAGGGATAAGGAAGGACATTATATACTGTTAAAAGGAACCATTCACCAACAAGACATAACAATTATCAATATTTATGCACCAAATAATGGTGCTGCGAAGTTCATAAAAAAATTTCTCCTCAAGTTCAAGAATCAAATAGACCACAACACAATAATTATGGGTGACTTCAACACACCTCTCTCACCATTGGAAAGATCCTCCAAACAAAAGTTGAATAAAGAAACTATAGAACTCAATATCACAATCAATAACCTAGACTTAACTGACATATATAGAATATATCAACCATCATCAAGTGGATATACTTTTTTCTCAGCAGCACATGGATCCTTCTCAAAAATAGACCATATATTATGCCATAGGGCAACCCTCAGTAAATATAAAGGGGTGGAGATAATACCATGCATTTTTTCTGATCATAATGGAATGAAACTGGAAATCAATGATAAAAGAAGGAAGGAAAAATCCTACATCACATGGAAAATGAACAATATGTTATTGAATGATCAATGGGTTACAGAAGACATAAAGGAGGAAATCAAAAAATTCTTAGAGATAAATGAAAATACAGACACAACATATCGGAATCTATGGGACACAATGAAAGCAGTTTTAAGAGGGAAATTCATCGCCTGGAGGTCATTCCTCAAAAAAAGGAAAAACCAACAAATAAATGAGCTCACACTTCATCTCAAAGCCCTAGAAAAGGAAGAGCAAAACAACAGCAAATGTAGCAGAAGGCAAGAAATAATTAAAATCAGAGCAGAAATCAACGAAATTGAAACAAAAGAAACTATTGAAAAAATTAACAAAATGAAAAGTTGGTTCTTCGAAAAAATAAATAAGATCGACAGACCCTTTAGCCATGCTAATGAAGAGAAGAAGAGAGAGAACTCAAATTACTAACATACGGGATGAAAAAGGCAATATCACAACAGACACTACAGAAATACAGAAGACAATTAGAAATTATTTTGAAAACCTATATTCCAATAAAATTGAAGATAGTGAAGACATCGATAAATTTCTTAAGTCATATGATTTGCCCAGACTGAGTCGGGAGGATACTCACAACTTAAACAGACCAATATCAATGGATGAAATAGAAGAAGCAATCAAAAGACTACCAACCAAGAAAAGCCCAGGACCGGATGGGTATACAGCGGAGTTTTACAAAACCTTTAAAGAAGAATTAATACCAATACTTTTCAAGTTATTTCAGGAAATAGAAAAAGAGGGAGCTCTGCCAAATTCATTCTATGAGGCCAACATCACCCTGATTCCGAAACCAGACAAAGGCACCTCAAAGAAAGAAAACTACAGACCAATATCTCTGATGAACCTAGATGCAAAAATCCTCAATAAAATTCTGGCGAATTGGATACAAAGGCACATCAAAAAAAAATTGTGCACCATGATCAAGTAGGATTCATCCCTGGGATGCAAGGATGGTTCAATATACGGAAATCAATAAATGTTATTCACCACATCAATAGACTTAAAGATAAGAACCATATGATCATCTCGATAGACGCAAAAAAGCATTCGACAAAGTACAGCATCCCTTTATGTTCAAAACATTAGAAAAACTAGGGATAACAGGAACTTACCTCGACATTGTAAAAGCTATCTATGCTAAGCCTCAGGCTAGCATCATTCTCAATGGAGAAAAATTGAAGGCATTCCCTCTAAAATCTGGAACAAGACAGGGATGCCCTCTATCACCACTTCTATTCAATATAGTTCTCGAAACACTGGCCAGAGCAATTAGACAGACGAAAGAAATTAAAGGCATAAAAATAGGAAAAGAAGAACTTAAATTATCACTATTTGCGGATGACATGATTCTATACCTAGAAGACCCAAAAGGGTCTACAAAAAAACTACTAGAACTAATAAATGAATTCAGCAAAGTGGCAGGATATAAAATCAACACGCATAAATCAAAGGCATTTTTGTATATCAGCGACAAAACTCCTGAAACGGAAATGAGGAAAAACACTCCATTCACAATATCCTCAAAAAAAATAAAATACTTGGGAATCAACCTAACAAAAGAGGTGAAAGATTTATACAATGAAAACTACAGAACCCTAAAAAGAGAAGTAGAAGAAGATCTTAGAAGATGGAAAAATATACCCTGTTCATGGATAGGCAGAACATCATCAAAATGGCGATATTACCAAAAGTTCTCCATAGGTTTAATGCAATGCCAATCAAAATCCCAACGGCATTTCTTGTAGAAATAGATAAAGCAATCATGAAATTCATATGGAAAAATAAAAGACCCAGAATAGCAAAAGCAATTCTAAGCAGGAAGTGTGAATCAGGCGGTATAGCGATACCAGATTTCAAACTATATTACAGAGCAATAGTAACAAAAAACAGCATGGTACTGGTACCAAAACAGGCGGGTGGACCAATGGTACAGAATAGAGGACACAGAGACTAATCCACAAAGCTACAACTATCTTATATTTGATAAAGGAGCTAAAAGCATGCAATGGAGGAAGGATAGCATCTTCAACAAATGGTGCTGGGAAAACTGGAAATCCATATGCAACAAAATGAAACTGAATCCCCTCCTCTCGCCATGCACAAAAGTTAACCCAAAGTGGATCAAGGAGCTAGATATCAAATCAGAGACTCTGCGTCTGATAGAAGAAAAAGTTGGCTCCGATCTACATATTGTGGGGTCGGGCTCCAAATTCCTTAATAGGACACCCATAGCACAAGAGTTAAAAACAAGAATCAACAAATGGGACTTACTTAAACTGAAAAGTTTTTTCTCAGCAAGAGAAACAATAAGAGAGGTAAATAGGGAGCCTACATCATGGGAACAAATTTTTACTCCTCACACTTCAGATAGAGCCCTAATATCCAGAGTATACAAAGAACTCAAAAAATTAGACAATAAGATAACAAATAACCTAATCAACAAATGGGCCAAGGACCTGAACAGACACTTCTCAGAGGAGGACATACAGTCAATCAACAAGTACATGAAAAAATGCTCACCATCTCTAGCAGTCAGAGAAATGCAAATCAAAACCACCCTAAGATACCATCTCACTCCAGTAAGATTGGCAGCCATTATGAAGTAAAACAACAACAAGTGCTGGAGAGGATGTGGGGAAAAGGGTACTCTTGTACATTGCTGGTGGGACTGCAAACTGGTGCGGCCAATTTGGAAAGCAGTATGGAGATTCCTGGGAAAGCTGGGAATGGAACCATCATCTGACCCAGCTATTGCCCTTCTCGGACTATTCCCTGAAGACCTTAAAAGAGCGTACTACAGGGATACTGCCACATCGATGTTCATAGCAGCACAATTCACAATTGCTAGACTGTGGAACCAACCCAGATGCCCTTCAATAGATGAATGGATAAAAAAATGTGGCATTTATACACCATGGAGTATTACGCAGCACTAAAAAATGACAAAATCATGGAATTTGCAGGTAAATGGATGGCACTAGAGCAGATTATGCTTAGTGAAGCTAGCCAATCCCTAAAATACAAATACCAAATGTCTTCTTTGATATAATGAGAGTAACTAAGAACAGAGCAGGGAGGAGGAGCAGGAGGAAAAGATTAACATTAAACAGAGACATGAGGTGGGAGGGAAAGGGAGAGAAAAGGGAAATTGCATGGTAATGGAGGGAGACCCTCATTGTTATACAAAATTACATATAAGAGGTTGTGAGGGGAATGGGAAAATAATCAAGGAGAGAAATGAATTATAGTAGATGGGGTAGAGAGAGAAGATGGGAGGGGAGGGGAGGGGGGATAGTAGAGGATAGGAAGGGCAGCAGAATACAACAGTTACTAATAGGGCATTATGTAAAAATGTGGATGTGTAACCGATGTGATTCTGCAATCAGTATTTGGGGTAAAATTGGGAGTTCATAACCCACTTGAATCTAACGTATGAAATATGGTATGTCAAGAGCTTTGTAATGTTTTGAACAACCAATAAAAAATAAATAAAACCCTCTCTGATGAGCACCCATTGGACAGTCCGAGATGGCTAAGAGCTGTCCGCAGGTTGGTAGCTGGTGTAGTCTGTCGGTCAAGAACTGAGAGGTGACCTTTGGCAGGACCCTCTCACCATTCTCCATCCTCCCCCATAAAAGCTGGGGCGCAGAGAAGGGAGCTGTCTCTCTCCTCTCAGAGGCCCCACGCTCTCCCTGAGGGGGCTTGCCCTTCTTTCTCTTCTACCAAGCCCTGCCCTGCGGGGACAGAGGCACTCTCAGGGAAGGTCCTGTCTCAGTTATCACCTGGCCTCGACTTAAAGACAGGACGAGGAGCCAATGAGGCCAGCGGCCAGGTCTGTCTAAGTGCAGAGGAGGAGTCAGAGGTGGGGCAGAGGTGAGCAAGGAGGGGACAGCATCCAAAGAGGGGACAGCGTCCAAGGAGGGCACAAAGGTCGGGAGGGTGGAGAATGGAAGAGCAGAGAGACCTGAGGAATGGAGGTGAATCAGAGGCCTGCCTTTGAATAGGACCAAGTGACTCCAGGGTCCCCCTGCGTGCAGCAGAGAGTTGCTTTGGGCTTCAAGGCAGTTGGGAGCCCACCTGCTGAGCCTTGTCAAGAGCCACCAGGCGGCTGCCTGTGTGACAGAGGTACTGCTGGATAAATCAGAAGTGGAACAAGAACAGGTGTCAACATGGATGCTGTTCTCTTAAAAGGAAGATCTCTTGGAAAGCCCTTCCCTCTAGTGGGGGGCAAAAGGAGGTCCCTGCTGTTTAGGTGTCCCTGGGCCCTTCTTTCTTGTCCGTGTCCTGCACCCCACCCACTCTGCTCCCTGCAGCCACCTCCCAGGTGCCTGCCTTTCAGGAAGGATGAAGAGAAAACAAGGTTCCTTGTAAAAGACCTCTGCTTTCCCTTTGTTAGGAAAAGTGGCCCTCAGAAACGCATCCATTGACTTATTTTATCTCTACAATATCAGGAAATCATATTAAGATTCTATCAATCTCCTGAATAGAAAATCACAAATTGCCTTGCAGTAGACTGGCCCAAGCACGTCCTGTGTCCTCACAGGGTCTGAGTGGTGCTTTGGTGCCATGCTCTCAGACCCATGTTCCAAGTAGAAAAACCCCTGTCACCTCTTGTACCACTTTGTTAAATTACTGTGCCTTCAGATCTTTGCACACAGGGAGACATTGATGCCAACTCTTCCCAAAGAGAAGTGAGTTGGGGGAACAGATTAGGTCTCTTAGTATAGTATGTGCCAAAATGTAGGTCTATCAGATCTCCTGCAATTGTGTACCAAGGTACCCCAAATACTTAGTTCAGAACAAAACTCTTCTCACAGTCTTGGAGGCTGAAGTTCAAAATCAAGGGTGTGAGGGTCGCACGCACTGCCTCTGTGGGTGTGGGTAGGACCTGCCCCACACCTCCCTCCAGCTTCTGAGGCGCCTTCTGGGCAGCGCAACTCTGTCCTTGTGTGGTGTCCCCTTGCTGTGGGTGTCCACATCTCTTTTAAGGAGGACACTGTGGTGTTGGCTAGGGGGCCAGTCTGCTCTAACCCAGCCTCACCTTAAAGACACCACAGGATCCTGTTTCCCATGAGGCCATTTCTGAGGTGCTGGGGGTTAGGGCTTCACACAGGACTTTTGAGGGGACCAAGTGAAGCCAGAAAATATGCTTGTGAGTGCCACCTCCCCCCACCAGGCAGCCCCTGTGGTGCTGGGCGGTGGCCCTGCTCTGCTGTCCACTCCCAGGGAGCCCTGTCTGACTGAATTACTCAAGCCTGGTCAGTTCCAGCTCAGCCGGTACCTCCTGCCCTTCCTTCCATCTTCCACCAGGGGTCTCCAGGCAGCCAAAGGGATTTGGGGAAGCTCAGCCTTGCCACGTGTATGTATGGCCCACCAAAAGCTGGAAAAAGTCCAGAAACGACAGGGGGAAGCGATTTCCTTGCATACTTAGAGCCACAGCTTTACAATCCCAAAGCCCTGTGCACGTCGCTGGCAGGAAGGCCCTGGAGGGCGGAGATACAGAGAGCTCCTGACCACCAAGGGGGTGGCCAGAGCGCAGGAGTAGGGGGGACTCCAGGCACTCTGCAGGGGGAGCCGTCCGCCTCCCAGGCTGCCTTTGGTCTGCCTCTCCTAGAATTCTTGACAGAGAGGCAGGGGCATGTGGACAGGTGTGGGAATGGGAATCCAGCACTCTCCAGGACACATGGTCCCCCAGCACCTCTCATTAGAGGACATTCCCCTGCTGAGTCTGGAAGTTTAATCTGTCAGGATGAAAGTAAACACAACAATTTAGAAAAGTGGAAATGGGCATCAGGGACAGGACCCACCCTGCGCAGCAGCCATCTCTAAGGCCACCTGTATCCCCTACATGGGCAGGTCCATCACAACTGAGCTGCAAGCAATGCCAGAGCTCCATGGGGTCCTGGACACCTGGACACTGGGATCTTTTGCTGCTCTGCTGTCTCCATTCACTCCAGCCCCGCATCATCCACAGTGACATCTGCCACACCAGCAGACAGCAAATACAACCTCGTCTCCCAGGGCTCATGCCTCTTTATTATTTTTTATGGAACTAGTAATTATTCCTCTACTCATTCACAAATATTTATTGAGCACTGGGTCCCTGGGATGTGCTTGTGAATCTAACAGACACTAGTCCTTGGAGAGGGGCTTCTTTCCTAGGGTGAGCATCCAGAGAATATGCACAGAATTTCCTTAAAAAGAAATCCTAAGATAGGAAGCCCTGAGTGTTGCTGGGGAGGAGGAGAGGGTGTGGATGGAGGGCAGGGAGTGAGAGGCTTGCATCCCTCCTCTGTGGCAGATGGCTGTGGACAGAATTCCAGTGCAATGGGAAAGAACCGTTTTTAGAACATGTAGCACGAACCCACGTCTCCTTTCTGCTCAGTGCCAGTTACAAAGTGGACTCAGCACCCAGCCTGCATGCTGGAGCTGGCTCCTGCTGGCTGAGAACCGGGTGTGGTGGGAGTATTTACATACAGGAGTTGGAGCCAGTGTCCCGCCCATCACCGAGGCCATGTCACTGTGCCAAGAATACTGCAGAAGCGGCATCCGAAGCCTCAGAGACAGCTTTCAGCACAATGCTTCCCCACCCAGCCCCAGGTTCTGCATGATAGTGAGCAAAGCTATCCCCCAAATCCAGTGGCCTAGGTGGCCAAGAGAAGAGTGGAGCCACCCTGTGCCCTGATGCAGCCGTTTCCCTCTAGAAACTGCCGGTTGCATGCAGGGCTGGCTGGTGGCCACCACCACCGCCAAAGCGCCAGGCACTTATCTTTATGGTTCCCGCCTCCTGGCACCAGCCAGGTTTACCAGGCACATGCCATGCTGCTCAGGGGACAATGTGGATGGCCCATCTGCTGCACTTCAGATGCCAAGGGCTCTCCCTGCAGGACCCGCCTCCCACCTGAGCACGTTCAGAACAGGTCAGGGACCAGGCCAGCCATCCCTTCTCTTGCTAGGCTTTGCTTTGCTGTGATGAACCATCTCAGTCCCATCACCAGCGACCCGTGAGAGGCATGAAGCCAAGTGTCTGGCCACAGAAACACAGCTGAATTGTCCTCGTGCTCTCACAATTCAACCGGAGCTCTGTCTCAACCTGGCAAGTCTGATCCCTCAGGTCAGGGTGGGCCGGAGTCGCCATCGCTAAGGAGTCTCAGGGGAGGCAGGGGAGGGGCTGCACCTGGAGGAGACCCAGTGACTGCCAGCTGGAGGTCCCATGGAAATGGCTGCAGTGACTGTGTGTTGTGCTGGACCTTTCTGGTCTGCTCCACACAGGTGCCGAGCAGTGCAGTGTGGCTACTGTGGGTTGGGATTCCATGTAATTGAAATTAATTTGCACAGCTGTGCGTGGTTGCTGGGTTGGACTGCATAGGCTGACAGGGACAAGGTCTGGGACAGTCTCTCAGGTTTGTGATCTCAAAGTCTTGAGTGTCCATACCATACCACTGTCACCCTTCCCCTAGTTAGGAGCTGGAAACCCAGAGAAGGGACATGGTCATAGCCTCTGGGCAGGAGCTCTTGGTTCAGCGACAGGTCAGGGTCAAGCATGCAGCTTGACAAATGCTTGCCTCCTACCTTGCCTGCTGGTCTCCCTGGGAGGGTCACAGCCCCTGTGTGTTGACAGCCCACCGCTACCTGGAGCCATCTAAAAGCTGTCTGGAGCTATCTAGAGTCGTCTGGAGCCACTGGAACTGCTTGGAGCCACGTGCAGCTGTCTGTAGCCACTAGGAAACATCTGGAGCCTTCCAAAGGCAGATGCATCCCCTCCCCCAGGCCTCTCATCCTGCATTCGCCTTCTCAATGGTGGAAACAGAGATCACAAAACATTTCCCTGGACTAATGAAACAGAGTAACCATAAGCTGCCCTGTCCCACAGAGCCCAGGGGCTCTGTGCCCTTGGGAGTGGAGTCCACTCCTCCCTGTCGTCTGTGAGACCAGGCACACTGATCTCAGCCTCCCTGAGCCTCACCTGCTGCAGCGGGCTGAGTCCTTGTGACCCCGACACAGGACAGCATGAGGGTAACCAGCAGGGCCCACAGCGAGCCCCAGGCCCAGCGAGGGTGCCTGGGTGAGCATCGGATGCTGCCCTCAAACATGGTGTCCATCTACGGGGTTGGCAGGACAGGGCTGGCAGTGCCCCTGCCTCCAGGGCTGAGAGAGACAAGGGCAGCTGAAGGGAGGGTCCTCTTCTCAATCCAGAGCAAGCTCCATGTGGCTGCAGATTGTGGTGCCAGCAGCCCCAGGGGCGCAAAGGCCAAAATGCCGAGAAATCAGGAATCCCAGGCCTTCTGCTCTAGAGAGCTGGTCCTCTCTGTGGAAGGGTCAGCACCTAGGGGACCCAGCCCACCCCCCACTTCCTGAGGAAAGCCCAGCGGGCCCACCCTTCCCCCTTGGGGAGCTGGTGATAGGTTCAGGCTCAAGTGCAAAGCGACCAGGAGGCTCAGCTTCTGCCCACCTGGCTGTCCTCCTGTGTGGACGCGTTTTTGTAATACACTATTGCTAAGAGCAGTTTTAGGTTCACACAGGATGGAGCAGGAGGTACAGATTGCTGAATTTGTCCTGAATACTCACACACAGCGGCCCACCACCAACCCCAGAGGGCACTCTGTGACAGTTGATGGCCTGGGCTGACACGTCATTGTCACCCAGCGTCTGCCTCAGCATTAGGGTTCACTCTCGGTGCTGTCCATTCTGAGGCTTTGGGTGATGACCTGGAGCCACCTATAGTCCAATGCACGTGGTGTCAGCCCCTGAATCCCCCACGCGCTGCCCGTCCAGCCCTCCCTGCCCTGGCGGCCACTTAGCCCTCCAATGTCTCCATTGTCCACCTTCTCCACAAGTCACAGCGATCTCAGCAGCTTCCCAGCGATCACACGGCGCTGACTTCCTGGACATCCCTGGAGACTGGGCACTAGTGACGGCCCTGCCTCCACAGAGTCCGCCCAGGGCCCAGGATGCTCAGAGGCCACGGCTGGTGCAGAGCCAGAGGACTGCTCTTGGCCTGGGGACTCCAGGGAGGGCGGCTCTCTGGCTGTGTTGAAGAGCACACAGAGCCGGGGGGTGAGCTGCTTTCCGTCCCACACCTTCGCAGCTCCTGGTGTTGCTGAAACCTTTCGCGTTTCCCGGCTTGAAGAGGCTTCTCCAGGTCTCTGCCTTCATCCTCCCCAGGCCTCCTCCCTGTGTCCATCTGTGTCCAGGTCTGCCCTTTGTTGAAAGGGCAGCAGTCATATGGAAGAGGGGCCACCCGGCTCCAGGATGACCTCATCTTGACTACAGCTACAAAAATTCCATTTCCAAATAAGGTCACATTCTGAGGTATTTACTGGGCATCAGAACATCAACAAATGAATTTAGGGGGACCCATTCAGCCCATAACTGGGCCTGGGCCACCATCCCATCCTTGATTTGCTGAGGCCTCTACAAAGACTTGGGCTCCCAAGTGCCAAGGGGCAGGCAGCACCCAGGTGAATGAGTGAATAAATGAAAAAATCCACAGCCCACAGGCAGACCCAAGAATGAAACTTGAAGTGACCAAGGATGTCGGCTGCACCCTCCTGACCATAGCTCATTCTCCCAGGAGATGACTTGGGAGCCAGGGCATGCTCAGAGACCGCAGGATAGAGACTCTCCGCAGGACTAGGGGGACCACATGGGCTGCACTAGGAGAGTGGGCTGCTGCTCCAGACCAGATGTGCAGGGTGCTCCCCACACTCTCCATGTTACATCTGGGGTCCCCCGGGAATTCCCACGCATTCGGCTTCCTGTTCATCGCTAGCCTCAGGACACCAGCACCAGTGTGAAAACATCGTGTGTCAAGATTTTATCAACTAGCAAAATATTCTTCAGGGATTGACTGTCAGACTTAAAGAGATAAGATTCTCGGGCCAGCCCAGCTGCCTCCACCGCACAAAGCCATTCCCGGGGAACATGTCACGCTACCGCAGGTCCTTTGGTATGCAGCCTTCTATCTGTATCTCTGCCGGCCAGCCAGCATACCTGTTCCTCGAATTATCGGAGTGGTTGATCTGTGTGAGAGGAAAATAAATAAGTGTTTTATTTATTCACTAAGCTAGTCAGCAAATATTTAATCTTTGTCACTGAGCAAAGTCACATGAGCAGAAACAATTCCTGGAGCGGGATTTGCTCCAGCACAAGCTGGCTCTTGGATTTCCTCTTTACACGCCTCTTGATAACCCTGAATGCAGCTCAAGGACACTTTGCAGAGATGGAAATGTTCTGTGGCCTATGCTACTCAATGGTCACCACTAGCCACCCTCAGCTGGAGTACCTGGGGTGTGGCTTGAGAGAAGACAATGAATTGTAAGTTCTGCTCCATTTTAATGCACTTAATGTGAATGCAAACCTGACTGGTATCAGCTGTGCTGGGAGCACAGCTCTGACGCTTAGTTTTCAGCCAGGAGCAGCACTGTGTGTGTTTCTCAGGGCACTTTAGAGTTCCTTGCTCAAATGATTGTGCTCATATCAGAGCAGATTTTGTAGGAGGGCATGTTTTCACACCTTTGGTGCATACTTCGGGTGAGATTGCTGGGTCCTGTGGGAGCTGCTTGTGTAACTTTTCAGGACCTGCCAGAATGCTCCCCAAAGGGCTGCACCATTTTTTTTTTTTAATTTTTAGTTGTCAGTGGACCTCTATTTTATTTATTTATATGTGGTTCTGAGAATCAAACCCAGTGCCTCACACACGCCAGGAAAGCCCTCTACCACTGAGCCCCAGCTCAGCCCAGGCTGCACCATTTGACAGGCCTGAGGATTCTCAATTTCTCTTCAATGAGTCGGACCAGCTTATTTTAAACTGGGAATAATAGGGCTGTGGCCATCCTGGTATGAGAGGTGGCATGTCATTGTGATTTTATCCCATTTCCCTGATCACTAACGCTGCTGAACGGCTATTCATGAACTTTTGTAACCTTCTTTGAAAAGGAAGCATTTTAGATCATTTGTACACTTTATAAGTTTGTGGTCTTTTTAATATTGAGCTGCAAGAGTTCTTTATATATATATATATTCTGAACACATTCTATTATTTGCAAATATTTTCTCCAATTCCATGAGAATTCTCTGATTCTTACTTTCTTTATGGTGTCCTTGAAGCAGGAAAGTTCTGTTTGGATGAAAAGCATTGACCTTTGTTGTTAGTGATGTCATTGCCATGAGACTGCTGCCTACCAAGGTCACAAAGATTCACGCCTATGTTTTTTTTTTTTTTTTTTTTTTCCTGAGTTGAAGTTCTAGCCCTGACATTCTGAGTTAGATTCTGCATGTGACATGAGGTGGGGACCCAAGCACATTTCCGTACACATGGATAGCTGGTTTTATCTATACCAGTTATGGCCTTGGTGTCCTTGTTGAAAGTCAGCTGGTCAAGCCATGAGGACTCCCATTTTATGGAGTCTGAATTCTACTCCACTGACCATGTGCCTGGCTTTATGCCGACACCACACCATATGGATGACGGTAGCATGTCCTGTGTTTCAGAACTGGGACCTGGGAGTGCTGTACCTCCATTCTTCTTTCTCAAGACCACTTTGGCTATCTGAGTTCCTTGAATTTTCATATAATTTTTAGGATAAATTTCTCAATTTCTATTTTGAAAAGTCAGTTGAAGTAGAGAGTGCATTAAATCTGTAGGTCAATTTTGGGAGTTCTAACTTCTAAACAGTATTAAAATTTCTGATCCATGAACATGGACTATCTTCTCTTTTTCTTAATTTTCATCAATAGTGATTTATTAGTTGTAGTATGCAAGTCTTATTCCCCTACATTAAATTTTTCCTTTGTCTTATTATTTAATGCTACTCTGAATAGAATTATTTTCTGAACTTCATTTTCTGATTGTTCATTGCAAAAAATAGAAATATAGTTAATTTTTCATTGATCTCATAGTCTAAAAACTTGCTAAGCTTTTCCCTCAGTTTAAATAGTTTTTAGTGGATTCCTTAAGGTTGTTTTTATGCATAAAATGGCGTCATTTGTGGATAGAGAGAGTCGGATTTCTTTTCAATGTGGATGACTTTTTACTTTTTACTGTTTTTGGCAGTGCTGGGATGGGACCCAGGGCCTCGCACACACAGGGCAGGCACTGACCACTGCGCAAGCCTTCTCCATCTGTCCTCACTAGACTCCTCACTACAATGGAGAAAAAGGTCGCAATGATGATGTTCTTTTTTTGCTTGATCTTGAAGGGAAATTGTCTGGTTTTCACCCTAAGCATGATGTTAGCTGTGGGGTTTTATAGATGTACTGTGAAATACAAGAAAGTCCCCTTCTATTCTTAGTGTGTTCAGTGCTTTTATCACTAAGGGGTGTTGGGTGCTCTTCAGTGTCTGTTGAGGTAGTCGGGTTTTTCTTCTATTAATGTGGTTTGGTACACTGACGGATTTGGGGGTTATTAAACTAACTTTGTAACCCCAGGGTAAATCTCACTTAGAGCTACATCTGTCCATCTATCTATCCATCTCCTATATATCTTCTTAAAACTAATCTAGTGATAATTTTTTTTTTATTGTTGAGACTTTGGGGATGACAAAATTTAAAGAAAATTGTGGTTCCTGCCTTTAACATGTTATAATCCAGGCAAGAAAGGACAAAACAACCCGGACACCAAGTCCAGCATGCCCGCTGCAGGGAGCCTGGGTGTCCTGGGCATGCAGGCGGGGACAGAGACCCAGAGGAGGAGCCTGGGCGGGTGCTGGGGGGGGGCCTGGGGAAGCTCTCTGCAAGGCTCAGCTGGAGGTAGGTCTCTTGCAGGGCGTGTCCTCGAGTCTAGGCCCCAGCTCAGTTACAGAAATCGTCTACCCTCACTAGTCCTCAGTTGGTGGGGCTCGGCTTCCTCCCCTCTTACAAGACCAAGAGGGTGAACAGAAGCATCTTCAAACTTCCTTATGCTCTCCAGCAGTGGAGTCGGCCCAGGGCCACTAACAGCTCTGAGCACCAGAACAACCGCACCTGGAAGCTGACCTGCGGAACAGCTGGAAGGACTCATTGTATGGGGCTGGTGCTATGGTCCTGAAGGTGACTCCAACAATGGCCCTGAGCCACCCTCGGCTGGGATTTCCACAGGAGACTTAGTGAGTCAGAACCTGGTTCTGCTCTTCCCTTTTCCCTGATAAACAGGGTCATATGGAAAGGCAAGATCTGTCACGTGACAAGGTAGGACAGGAGAGGACAGCTGTATTGATCAAGGGCTGGTGAATGTGGGACCGCCTGGCCTGGCCCCTGAAGCCCCTCTGTCCCCCAGGAGGGGAGCGCCATCACTGTCCCCAGCAGGGGCAAGGCTGACCTCCGTGGGAGGAGCCTGAACTGCCCGCTGGCTGCAGGGGTGGGAGGCTGATCCCAGGGCCCTCTCAGAATCTTCTATTAAAGAGACTTGAGAGTTCCAGACTTCAGCCGAGAACCAACCCTAGGGGACCGGGCCAGGCTTACCGACAGCCACTGGCAGCCTTTCAGATCCCAGCCCTTACGCTGGAAAGCACTCACCTTTTCTCTCTGAATTCCTGAAGGGAGTTCAAAGCCTTTGGCTGCAAGAAACACCCAGCTTGACCTGAATTTCATGTTCCTGATTTCTTTACTTCCGAGTGCTTCGATGGCATCCTTGGCGCCCGCCTTCAGTCTGGAGGCAAAGGGGACAGCGTGAGAAAGCCTCCCGAGGACACCCGAGGGGAGGAGGCTGCTGCCGCCAGTCATGCTGTGGTCCTGAGCGAGGTGAAGCCGGCGCCCCCCTCGGCTGCAGGGAGGCAGCTCGTAGGACCTGCTGGTTGGGTGCACAACAGATGATGGCATCCAGAGCCCTGAGACCTGTTCTGAGGTCTGTCTTCTTGGTTCTGAAAGGACCTTGCGTGTGTCTGGGGATTCAGCCACATCCTCAAACTTGGCCCACATCCTTTCCAGTCCAGGTTGCTACTTTGCTTACTGACTACAAAATAAGTGGACAGCAAAGCTGGAGGACGATACCAAGGTCCAAAGTGGTGCTTTTCCATAGTCAGAAAATCCAGCATTAGAAAAGGAAAGAAATACAAAACAAAACACAACACCATCAGTGCGAAATGGTGTGGTGCAGAATAAGTGAAGGAAGGAGGGAGAACAAGAGAACAAGATGTTTAGATTTTCTAAGGGAGTCATTTTGATGCATTTTCCAAGCATCATCTAAGGAACTTTGGTGTGTCAGACGCTCCCTGAGAAATGAATCTGAGGTCAGACACATTTGTAAAATGCTTTCCAGGTTCACAAATTCTCCCTAAAGACAGGCGCATGTTGACTTGGCAGATCACACTCAGAAGTACTGAGCTAAACCAACTCCTCCATGAGTGTGTGTGTGTGGTGTGTGTGTGTGTGTAGTGTGTGTGGTGTGTGTGTGTGTAGTGTGTGTGGTGTGTGTGTGGTGTGTGTGGTGTGTGTGTGTGTGTAGTGTGTGTGGTGTGTGTGTGTAGTGTGTGTGGTGTGTGTGGTATGTGTGTGGTGTGTGTGTGTGTGGTGTGTGTGTGTGTAGTGTGTGTGGTGTGTGTGTGTGTGTTTGGTGTGTGTGTGTGTAGTGTGTGTGGTGTGTGTGGTATGTGTGTGGTGTGTGTGTGTGTGGTGTGTGTGTGTGGTGTGTGTGTGTGTGTGGTGTGTGTGTGTGGTGTGTGTGTGTGGTGTGTGTGTGTTTGTGTGTTTGGTGTGTGTGTGTGTAGTGTGTGTGTGGTGTGTGTGTGTGTGGTGTGTGTGTGTGTGTGGTGTGTGTGTGTGGTGTGTGTGTGTGGTGTGTGTGTGTGTGTTTGTGTGTGTGGTGTGTGTGTGTGGTGTGTGTGTGTGTGTTTGTGTGTTTGGTGTGTGTGTGTGTAGTGTGTGTGCTGTGTGTGTAGTGTGTGTGGTGTGTGTGTGTGTTTGTGTGTTTGGTGTGTGTGTGTGTAGTGTGTGTGTGGTGTGTGTGTGTGTGGTGTATGAGTGTGGTGTGTGGTGTGTGTGTGGTGTGTGTGTGTAGTGTGTGTGGTGTGTGTGTGTGTGTTTGTGTGTTTGGTGTGTGTGTGTGGTGTGTGTGGTGTGTGTGTGTGTGGTGTGTGTGTGTGGTGTGTGTGGTGTGTGTGTGTGGTGTGTGTGTAATGTGTGTGGTGTGTGTGTGTTTGTGTGTTTGGTGTGTGTGTGTGTAGTGTGTGTGGTGTGTGTGGTGTGTGTGTGGTGTGTGTGTGTGTGGTGTGTGTGTGTGTGGTGTGTGTGGTGTGTGTGTTTAGTGTGTGTGTGTGTATGTGTGGTGTCTGTGTGGGGTGTGTGTGTGTGTTTGTGTGTTTGGTGTGTGTGTGTGTGGTGTATGTGTGTGTGTGGTGTGTGTGTGTGTGTCATGTGTGTGTGTGTGGTGTGTGTGTGTGTGTGTGTGTGTGTGTTCCTGTACCCTCTGCTGCTCCCCGTGTGGGGAAGCCATCTTCCTGGAAGTCCCTCTCTGGGTGGGCTTCTCTGGCTGGAAAGCTCATACCTCCCTGCCGAGCTGCTTGCTGTGAGGGACTGAGGCCCCGGGCCAGCAGGCAGGTGCTCCAGTTCCATGTTAGAGTTCTTTTAGAGACAGCCTGCTTTGCCATGCCATCTGCAAGCCATTCCTGTCCCTGAAACAAGCGCCTCCCTGCTTGGACTTCTGTCTCCCCTGGAGACCGGGAGGGAGGCCCCTGGCGCTCCGCCCCGCTGGCTGCTGGGGCCATGCTGACTGCAACACGCTCACCTGGTACTTCCGTCATCGTGGGTCACCATGAAGAGCAGGGATCTCGAAGGAGCGCTCTGAATGAACTTCATCATTGGTCCAGAGTTATCTGTGGGGTCAATGCAGGGGAGTTTGAGGGTCTTCTCTGCCAATGGAGGCTCTTGCCCTGGCCAGGGCCTCCCTCTGCCCTCGGCCTCTATGTCCACTCTGATCCCTGCTTCCTAGTGCTGGCCTCAACCATGGGATCAGTGCCATCAGGACTCACTGGGGGACCATCTGAGGTGAGTGACAGGACAGACACTGGGTGGCGTTCTGGGTACAGAGTGGGAAAGGAGCTCTCCCAGACCAAGAGCCGAGGCAGGCAGCCCCGAGAGGTCCAGCAGCCAACCTCCAACAGCACAGCTCCTGCAGCACCGGCCAGGGGCCTCTGCACTCACTAGCCTCAAGCCGGACTCAGG
This sequence comes from Marmota flaviventris, assembly GCF_047511675.1. NCBI lineage: Eukaryota > Metazoa > Chordata > Mammalia > Rodentia > Sciuridae > Marmota > Marmota flaviventris. The sequence continues at coordinate 3,939,084 of NC_092505.1, read as the reverse complement.
TGCCATCCCAGAGCAGGGCAGCCACGCCTGCGCGAGGGGCCCGCAGAGAGAGATGCAGACCAGAGCGGCCCTCCTCCTTTCTGAATAGATGCCCAGTCTCTTTAGGGTCTAGTCCATGTTTAAACTTCGTCTTAACAGGAAATGTTTTCTTACCACCTTCATACATATCAAAATACTGTGTGGCTATCGGCTTCCCAGTTATATCTGCAAATAAAAGAAATTGTGCTTAAAAAATAAATAATACAGGGTGTGTTGGTGGCCCTGGTCCCTCCTAACAGGCCGTTTCTTGTCTGTGTGTCTGCAGGAAACAGCTGATGGGATGGCCTAAAGGATGTCACCAAGCACAGGGACAGCAGGACAGACCCTGGCCACTGCTCTAGAGCCGCTTGCAGCCTGCACCCAGTTAGAGCTGACCTTACCGTTCTGCTCCCCACTGCATCTCCCCCAGGGACAACGAGACCCCTCAGCCCCTTCCGCCACGTGCGTCAGCCTTCCCTGGGGTCATTCAACAGGGAGAACTGTCTCTCCCTGCAGCTCTGCTGTCCCTGGCCCATGCTGTCTGCTGCCCCGGGGATTCTGCAGTGAACTCCTTCTGACCCTGCTGCAGTTCTTAGTGCCAGGGTTCCCAGTGGCAGCAGGACCTCCGAGCAAGGCCCAGATCTGCCTTCCATGGACTTCAGTGGCCGTTTATCATAAGGCAGTGGGAGCTGGCCAGCAGAGGGACTGAGATGCGACCCGGGGCCCCAGCTGGTGCTCCTCTGGGTTCCCACCATTCCCCTTTGTGCTTTGTAAACTCCTTTTGTGTTTGGTCTTCAGTGAGTTTTGTTGTTATTGAAACACAATCTGAAATGTGGGGCTCGTAAGAATAACTAAGTACATCATTTTAAAATGCATTAAGACAGACCTAAACTAGATCATGTGCAAAGCTCTCCAAAGCTCAAGGTCTGGGTGAAAAACCCAACCTCAGAGTTCTTAGAGACATTTTAAGGAAATCATTTAGAACTTACAGTCCACGATGGCAATGTTGATCCCTCTTGCCACACTCCCCGTCTTTTCTCCTATGAGCCTGAAACGTAACTGAGCGTCAGTCGAGATTCCTTTCCTGCCCAGAAAGGAGCACCCTGACCCTGCTCACAAGACCCTCTCTGGGCAGCACGGCCCACCCACCATGGCTTCCCACCATTTCCTTGAAGAGGTCACCACCCTGGAGAGCCGCTGGGGTGCAGCTCCCTGGAGAGTCACCCCACACTCGCTGCACCCACGTCTGCCCCGGGTTCTGTAGACTCAGCACTCTGCCCCCCAGCAACTGGAAGCTGCATTCAGTCTTATAATTTAGGCAAAGGATAGGGAGGGAAAAACCCATATTTGTTTAGCTCAGGCTCTTCACAAATGCTTTTTTACCAAATCTTCAACCAGCTCAGGAACATCCATTTTTGCATTTTATAGATGTGAGGTAGTTAGAGCTCAGTCAACGGGAGATGGGCCCAAACCAGGTTTTCCCAACTCTTCCCCATCTCTACCCCGGAAAGCACTGACGGAGGCGTGGCTTGACTCCAGGCGACTGCTTCTCCCAACCACAAGGCTTAGCTAGTTCCTTGAATAAACACTTTGTCGTACCACTTAGAGTTTACTTCTAAACTGCAGAAGATGAGATGTCAGTTTCATGGTGACTGGATCCTGACGTCAGAAAGACCGAGTGACTTTCTGGAGATGGTAATCATTTCTGAGATCACAGGAATTTTTTTTTTCTGTGTGTGTGTGTGTGTGTGTGTGTGTTTATCCTCTGCCAAGTTTTAGAATCGATGATATGGCAACATCACAAAGAGAACTTGGAGTTCTCCTTTTTTCCCAGGTGAACACACACTTCATCACTCTGCTCTGCAGCGCTGACCTGAGCTTCCCCCGGAGCCTCCTGGCCCTAGAGCTTTTGGACAGTTTTAGGGAACGTTTGGTAAGAACCTGAAGTTTCCAACAGTGGACACTTGGGTGAGGTGCACCTACCGTCCCTGGAGAAAAGCAGGAAGACAGGACAGGTTTTAAAGGAGTCAACAGAGCCTTAATAAGGGAGCAAACGACTTCCTAGGCAAGACCTCAGAGGAGACTGGATTTGTGGTGCTGAGCCCAGCACTTGAGGGCTCTTTAACCCCAGGAGCATTTTCCAGAAAAGGTGCCAAAGGGGGTGAACAGCACTCTGACAACCACGGGAGGCCGAAGAGAGGGCCAGGTTAGAGTCCCCACATCTTACATCAGTTTGCTCTTACAAAGGGCGGAGTCCCGAGCCAGAGGAGAAGCCAGGTATTAAGTCAGCATTTGCATGGACCTTAGCACAGTCACCCAGAAAGTCTCAGTTGTTGGAATTTATTCAGGCTGTCTCTTGTTCTGCTGTTGGTTCCAGGTCCCTCAGAGCAGCAAAGAAAAATCCTCAGAAGCAACAGAAAATTTTATCCTGCTTTAGTTTGGATGTAGTTTGAGTGTAGTCCCCCAAGAATTCATGTGTGGTCTCAGTGAGGTGATGTTAGGAGCTGGGACCTTTAAGTAGTGGGGCTCATGCAAGGTAACTGGTCACTGGGGACATGCCCTTAGAAGAAGAGGTCAATGTTATTCTCACAGAGTGAATTAGATCTCCAGAGAGTAGGTTGTTATGAAACAGCGGGTCTAACCCCTGAATCTCCCTGGCTTCCTGTCTCTTCATGAAATCTTTTCTGCATGAATTCCCACCATTGTGAAGCCACCTGCAATGAGGCTCACCACAGCTAAGCAGAAGAACCTGGTGCCATGCCCTTGAACCTAAGAACTGTGAGCCAAATAAGCTTCTTTTCTTTTTAAATTATCAAGCCTCAGATATTTTATTACAGGAATGGAAAACTGACTAATACATATCTCTTGCCTCTATTTAAAAAATAATCTCCAATGTACTGTCTGGCACACTGTCAAGCATAATCCGGCCCATGAGCAAAAAAAATCCAATATAACAAGTACCAATGGAACCAGCAGGAAACAGTACATGATAGGGACAGATTCACAAGGGGTTAAAATAGTTGAGTTATCCAACATAGACTTCAAAATAACTAGACTTAATATATTCAAGAAAATGATCAACAAAACTGAAGAGTTCAGAACTGGAAATTTAAAAAATTGACATGCTGATTTGAAAACAATGAAGTTCTAAAACTAAATATAATAAGCTAATATCAATGGTCAATGAATGGGTTTAACAGCAGATTAGACACAGTAGAAGAGAATCCCACTGAAATGGAGAACAGTTCTGTCCACAATGGAAGGCAGAGATAAAAATACAGAATGAAAACCAGTGCGGTATAGAGAATACAGTATTAAGGTCTAAAATGTGCTTCGTTAAGAATATCAAAAGCAAAAGAGAAAGTGAAAGGGAAAGAAGATGTACTAGCAGAAAAGTTGTCAGATACAATGAAGAACTTCGATACATACATGTTTAAGGAGCTTAGGAAAGTCCAAATAAGATACGCTACAGCACACACATCAGGGTACAAATGCTGAAAACCAAAAACAAGTAAAAAAATCCTAAAGACAATCAGAATCAGAAAGGGGAAAGGAAATTGCTTTCACATTTGCAGCAATTAGATTGTTGGTTGATTTCTCCAAAGAAATAATGAAGCTGGAAGAAAATGGAATAACACCTCAAACGTTTCAAAAGAAAACAATGACCAACACATCTGGCCAAGATATCTTTCAGGAATAAAGATGAAAGACAGATATTTCAAAGAAAAATGAAATGCAAGAATTCACCATTAGCAACCCACAAGCAGAATTGGCTCTGTGTCTTTTGCTGTGACAAATCTTACCCATAAGTATAACCTTGTTTGGTTCCTAAGAGTCCTTCTAGAGAATAAGTGGTTGTGAGACCCTCCTTCACCCTGAACTCCAAAGTCAACAGAAATGTATACACATGGGCACCAAGAGACATAGACAGCACTAGTCAAAAATAATTGGGAATGACCCAAATGCCATTCAACCTTAGAATGGAAAATAGCAAGGCAATATTACACAGCAATTCAGATCCACAAAAATAGCTATGCCCAACATCAAGGACAAATCTCACAAATGTCATTTTGGGCTAAAAAGACCAGACACAAAAGAGCATATAATTTATGATTCCACTCATATAAAATCCAAATACACAAGATTAAACAACAGTGTTTGCAATGTATGCTTAGGCAGGGAAACCATCAAGAAAGGCAAGGATATGATCACCACAGAAGAGAATAGAGTGCCTTAACACAGGGGCTGCACTTGGCAAGGGTACACAGAGGGCCTGCGGAGTGCTAGCGATAGTCTACTGCTTGACCTGGATGGCGGTTACACAAGTGTCCACTTTATAAGGATCAGTTACAAAATCACATACCACAGGTTATTCATGGTAGCATTATTAGTAATACCCAAAGATCTGACACATTAGAACTGCCTGTCAGTGCAAAACTAGTTGAATAAACTATGAACCATCCCTGTGGAATACTATGCACCAATAAAATAAATTAGGGAAATCTCTTTGTACCGACAGGGAGTGATCTCTATTATACTGTGAAGTAAGGAAAGCAAAGTGCAAAACTGTGCGTGGAGTTTACCACCTTTTATGTAAGAAAGGACGTGTCTGTGTGTATATGTGTGTGCATATATATATATGCACACACATATATCTGTATATATACACACATATATGAATGTGTAGCAAAAGAAAAAGAGAAAGTGAAGGGTCAGGAGATATACTATATATGCACATATACGCACCTATTCATACATGCATATACATGAACTCACATAGGCATGCTTATAAAACTCATATATTGGTACATCTACATATATAGAGAGAAAGCTTATTTTGCCAAAAAAAAGCAAACATTAGAGGGATAAATCAGAATTTAATAAAAAAAATTGAGATGAGAACAGGAGAAAAATTGGAAGGTATAGGGAAGATTTTTCTGAATGTATGTTTTTGGATACATAAAGTTAATTTCTGAACCATGTAAATATATTACACAATCAAAAATTAAATCCAAAGAAAAAATAGAAAAAAAAAATCTTAGAACTAAAAATGAATTGAAATGAACCTAATCATATCAAGTATATAACACAACTATGGGAAAAACAACTCTTTCACATGACTTCAATCATAATACTGCACACTGCAGTGTAGTATTTTTAAAGAAAAAAAGAACTGACAAAAAAGTCACACTTCACTCAATAGCTGCATTGAGTTCTCCTGACACACATTTTGAAAGCAGGTGTTAAACTGCACTAGGAATGAGGTTCTCAGTGAAAGGAAAGAGTTAAAATGTGAAATCAAAGCTCCTAATGGAGGAAAAATCCTGCAATGTTAAATGTTAGCTGGAAATACCAGTGCAAATTCTCCTTTCCCGGGAAATGCATTTCTCGCCTCTGTCCACTAACCATGCTCAGAAGTGGTTCCATCTCAGCGGCTCCCGGAAAGCTCCGACAGAGGAGCTGCTCACTGGAGAGCTGCTGGGGCACAGCTCCCCACAGCGAGCCTCCTGGCTTCCAAATCCCACACCCATTAAGGGAAAGTCTCTTTTGAGAAATGGCTGGTTTCAGGTCTGAACCGAGAAAGACTTCAGAAGAGCACGCTGTGCTCCAGGGCAAAGAAGTGCTCAAAAATAAAGAGCAGGTAACTGAGCAGCCCTGATGACCAGACAAAGGGAATTTGGAGTTAAAAATCCCACCAGGCCCGATGGCTTCCCTGGGGCAGTGCGCCAAGCCCTGGAGAAGCGCCAACTGCACAGATTCTCCCACCTGGAGAGGAGGGGTATTCAACGGCCTGTCCCCTGGGAGGTGCACAGAGGGTGGGGACCATAAAGAACAACCCACAAGCTCTGGCTTTGGACTTGGCCACGTGCTCAAAGTAAAGGATGGATTACAAACTACAAAACCGAAGCAGCTCAGCACAGGACGCACGCCCACCACTAGCGATGATCAGCGTCCCTCCCTAGCAAACGCAGCCAGCAAGGCGTGATCCTTCCCTCCCAGGTGCACGGGGCCTTAGGCGGGGGCCAGGGGCATGAGAGTCTCCTCTCGCCAGCCCTGCCACTTGGGCAGCCTCAGAAGGGACTGGTGGGCAGACGCTGTGCTTTCTTCCTGAACACCGCTACTTACAGCTCATCCTCAAAGCAGATCTTGGCGTACTTGTCGCGACCCCCGCCGCTGAGCAACCGGTAGGCATAGCTGTTGGTGGGGCACGCGGTCCAGTGGTCACATTTCTGCCTTCTGGGGGCAGGGGCTGTAATACAAAGACCATCATGGCATCACTGTTAGCTAACAGATGCACCTGCTACCTGTCCAAAGGGCAGCAGCTCCGCTCCAGCACTCCACCCACAATCCCAGGGAGGGGAGGACCCGAGGGGGGGGGGCTTCCCGCCTCATTGGGATCACTGCAGTCCCCCTGAAGGTGCACGGTTGACATGACCTGCTTCTTGTCTTGAGTGACACTTCACATGGAGAGGTTTTGAGCAGGTGCGATTTCAGAAGTGTCAGAACCACTGTCCACGGCTGCTCACCACAGCTGGCCTGCTGTGCCCCGCACGCTTGCCTCACAGTAAGAAAAAGACCTCAGATGCTGTGGCTTGGAGATGAGGCGCCCCCTAGAAGCTCCTGTTAGTGCAGGGACGTTCAGACCTAGGTGAACCAGGTGACCTAGGTGACCCAGGCAGGGCAGCGTGGTTGGAGGTGGCCCCTGGGGCTGCCCGGGAAGGGTCGCTCTTTCTGCAGCCCTTGCTCTCTCTCTGCGTCCTGGCTGCTGGGAAGGGCAGCTCTCCTCCGCTGGGCTCTTCCCCCAGGACTTACTGCTTTACCTTTGGCCCAGAGCAATGAATTCAGCCATTTATGAACTGAAACCTCTGAAACTGGGAGCCAAAATGACCTTTTTCTCCTCTAAGTGGTTCTTGACAGGTATTTTGGTTGCAAAGCTAATACACAGGAGTCTAAGAGTGCTGGTGAACAAAGACAGACACGCACGGGGATCCGCACACGCCCATCACACAAACGCCACACGGCATGCCACATCCAACACTGTGCACACCACATACAGCACACTCTGTGCACACACACACCACGTACTACCAAACGTCATACCACACAACCACACAACATGCCAAGCAGAACCAGCACACAAACACCACACAATATACCACACACACACATACGACACACACACGCACTGTACATATGCAAACATACATGCTCACACATACCACACAGCCACCACAATGTGCACACACACACACACAACACACACACACACAGACACACACACACACCCCTGAACACAAATGGCCCACCTCCTCTCCCTGGAGTGTGAGGGACTGAGCTTTTCTGCCGGGGTGCTATGACAGCAGAGTGGCCAGGCCCTGGAGATGTCCACTCCAACTCCCTCATTTCACAGGGGCCAGCCATTCGGGAGGGCTCAGGGGCCAGCCTGAGGCTGGGATGGGAGGAGGCGAAGGCCCTGGCTCACTGAGCAGCTGCTGCACCCGCCCTGCTCACTCAGTGGAACACACGGGCTGTGGAGCTCTCGTGCAACCAAGGTGCCCAGAGAGAGTCCAGGAAGCGCCTGTCACCCCCAGGTCGGCCTCTCACTGGACCTGGCCTTCCCCTGTGAGCCTGTGCTTTCCTGACTCATTGCACAGGAATGTCCAGTCACTAGGTGGTGAGGTACAACAGATGGCATGAGTGGGACTCCAGGGTGCCACACAGATGACAGAACACGGAGCCGGGAGGCCAGGACCGAGGAGATGACCAACAGCAGGCAACAGGACAGCGGTTCCTCACCGCCCCGGTCGTCTCAGACGAAAATGGGTTGAACTTTCCAATTAAAAGACATAGAATGACCGAATGTATCTTTTAAGAAGACCCAGCTGCTGACGAGGCCACTTCACCCTGGGCACACCCTGACGGGAAGTGAGCAGGTGGAGAAAGTGCTCCATGCGATGAAGCCAGGAGGGCGGGTGGCCGCCCTGGGTGAAGTGGGTGAGTCCAGTGCAAAAGGGGTGGGCTCAGGGCCGGGGCTCAGGGCCGGAGCACTTGACCACTGTGGCCAAGGCCCTGGGTCCTATTCCCAGAAAAACAAAAGGGCAGAGAGGTCACCAGATAATGATAAAAAAGCCAATTCACTGAGAAGCTGCCATGATTGTAAGTACATCCTCCTCCCACCCTGGACACCTAAAGAGGAAGCAAGGGACTGGAGGGAGAGAGGACTGAGAATAAACAGTAACAGGGACTTCCAGACGCCGCTTTCAACAGTGGACAGGTCATCCAGACAGGAAGTTAACAAGGAAACACTGGACATTATCCTAGTCCTTAAGGCTGCCATGAAAATCACTTTAAACTGGATATTGATAAACCACACACGTTCACTTCTCAGCTCTGAACTCTGGGCAGCCTGAGGCCAAGGCACCTGCACATTAGGGGTCTGGTGGGCTCAGCTGGTGAAGAGGGCCAACACCCTCCCCTTCCCCTCAGGTTCCAAGAGCACTGCTCCATTACGAGGAGCGGCTCCCAGCGGGTCACTCACCTCTTAACACACCACACCAGCGATGCGGCTTCAGCACACGGATCCTGTGGACACAAACCCACAGACCATCGCAGACTCAAGCTACACCGTAGGCCAAGTGGACCTGAGAGACAGACGGAGCGCTCCACCCAACACCAGCAGAGCACGCACGGAACATTGTCCAACCAGAACATAGCGAAGCAGAGACAAGACTGAGCAAGTCCAAGGAGACCAAATCCACATGGAGCGTGCTTCCTGACCACGGTGGTAAGAAATGAGAAATGACCACAAGTGCAGTACAGAGACTCCACAGGCACGTCCAACATGCTCCTGAAAAACCACGGGTCAAAGGGAAACTCACACACATCTGTGACCACAGGAAGGGGAAGACAACATGCATGTAGCAAAAGTCGGTCCAAGAGAGAAGTTTCTAGAAATAGATGCCTACACCAAAAAATGCAGGAAGATCTCAGTACACAAGCTAATCTTATGCCATCAAGAACAAGAAGAGCAAACTAACCCCGGAGTTAAGGGCAGGAAGGAAATGACAAAGAGGAGAGGAGAAATAATGAAATAGAGACTAAGACAACAATAGAAAGGTCAATGAAACAAAGAGCTGTCTGTCTGGTTCTTTTAAAGGAAGACCAACTTGACAAACCCTTAGATTAAGAACAGAAGAGAGAAGACCAACTAAAACTGGAAATGAAAGAGGAGACGTTCCAACGGACACGAGGTCACAGGGGGTATTAGGAGCAGTTCCACCTACAGACTGCAACCCAGAACCTGTGAATTCCTACCTACAACCCGCCAAGCCTGAACCACCAGAAACAGGCCATCCAAACAGGCCAATGACAATGAGAACGTCAATCAAAGTCAGACCCCGTCCAACAGAAGCCCAGTGAGACGGCTTCGCTGCCGAATCCTACCAAACAGCTGAGGAAGAACACACACCAATCCTTCTGAGCCCACAGACACTGCAAAGGAAGAGACACTTCTGAACTCACTTAACAGGGCCAGAGTCCCCTGATCCCAGCCAGGCCAGGGACCAGGAGGAGGCAGAACGACAGACCAACACCTCCAACAGGCATAGGTGCCAAGTCCTTAAGAAAACAGGTTGGATATGACCAAACCACAGACAGACGGGAGTGACAAACTAAAAAGCTTCTGCACAGTCACAGCGATCATCAACAGAGGGAAGGGCGAGCTACAGAATGGAAGAGAGATTTCCAAACCGTGCATGTGATAAGGGCTAACGTCCAGACATATAAGGAACTCAAGCAATTCAATAGAAAGTATGGTTTCCAGCCTGACTTCAACTGGGCAAACGACTGAATGGACATTAGTCCAAAGAAGATAAACAAATGGCCAAGAGGCCTATAAAAAAGATGCTTGCTACCACAAATAATCAGGGAAATGCCATCTAAAACCACTATTACATGAGCTGTTACAAAAGAGCCTAATGATAACATGTGGTGGCAGGGTGTGGAGACCAGGGAGCCCAGCACACTGTTGGTGGAGATATAAAGTAGAATAGCCATTATGGAAAACAATATGGAAGACCCTCAAAAAATTAAAATAACTTCCATATGATCCAAAATCCCCCCTCTGGGTATTTCCAAAGGAAATAAAATCAGTTATGTGGGAGAGCCATCTGCACTCCTGTGTTCATTTCAGCATGATTCAAGATGCAAAATCAACCTACATGCCCAGCAGTGGATGAATGGATGAGGTATTTGTGCACAGTGAAATACTATTCGGCCTTCAAAAAGAAGAGGATTCTGTAATTTTTGGTGACATGGATGAACATGGGGACATTATGCTAAGTGAAACAAGCCAGGCACAGAAAGGCAAATACCACACAATGTCACTCATATGCTGTTATGGTTTGGATGTCGAATGTCCCTGGAAACATCATGTGGCAATGCAGGGAATGTTCTGAGGTGAAAGGATTAGATCATGAAGACCGTCTCCTTGCCAGTGGGTTAACAGGGGATCCCTGGGCTCCCACTGTAAACTGGCTGGGTGTGGCCGAGGATGACGGTCCCTGGAAGCATGCCCCTGGGGTTCTATCTTGTCCTGGCTCCCGACTCTCTCGCTCCCTCCCTCTGCTTCCCAGGAGCGAGCAGCTTTCCTGTGCTGTGTCTGCCTCACCTGGGGCCAGAGCAAGGGAGTTGACCAGCCACGGACTGAGCCTCCGGAACCCTAAGTCCCTAATAAACTTCTCCTCCTCCGAGTTGTTCTCATGGGGCCTCTGGTCTCAGTGACTAAAAGCTGAGTAACTCATGTGTGGAATCCAAGAGGCCAAACCCAAGCAAGAACTAGAAGGGAGGTTACCAGAGGCTGGACAGGACATGGAGAGGGGAGGGGGCTGGGGAGACGTTGGCCAGAGGACACAAGTTCTCATTCGGCAGGACATCTGTTCCCATTAATTCAAGAGATCCACTGTGCGTCGAACCTGCTGAAGGAGCAGGTTCTAACAGTCACACTGAAACCAGGATGTGAATGGAAGCACGTGTTAATGGCCTGATTCACCACCCCACGGTGTCGACAGGGAGGAGAGCACCACACTGCGCACCATGAATGCGCCCTTCAGAGCTTTGTATCTAAAAACACGTCGATGGATCAGAGTTGACTGAAGAGGTACCGTGACCCGCTGGAGATGGGACTGCAGAGGATCGCGGTGATGTCCCTGTGCCAGCGCAAGACATTGCACGTGGCCTGAGCTTCTTGGTGACCACGTCCTCCCTCCCAGGAGAGGTGGTGTTGTGGGTGCTCACGCTGACCCCGAGGGCTCCCTCACCTCCTTAGGTCGGGCTCTCTTCCCCTGCCCCTGGCTCATCTCTGGCCCTCCTGCCCCACACAGCCCAGCCCCACCGTGTCTCACTTTGTTGTATTTTATTAACGCCTATCCCTCTGCACTAGCCCCCAGTTCTTCTCAAAAGTCCTTGTGAGAGCAGGGATCTGTCTGTCTGGTGTTCACTGTCCCCAGCCCCTCGCCGCACACTCTGCGATGTTTGTTGAATGAATGGGCGAGCACTGGACCCTCGGTGTTGCAGGAACCTACCGTATGTCAGCACGCGGGGCCAGAGAAACAGACCTGCCCCTGCAAAAGCAGCAAGCGAGAGCTGGGCTGCGGCTCAGGGGCACAGCAATCAGGTAGCGCGTGAGGACCTGGGCTCCGGGCCCGGCTCTGGAAGGAAACCAAGCCGAGCCGTCAACAGACCCAGGGACTGCGCTTCGTGGTGTTCTGAACACGTCCTACCAAGGCTCTGGGCGACCTCCACCAACTTGCCTTCCTATCGATTCTGCTTTTTGAACAAGGGAAAACTATGGGACTTTCTTATTCTGCAGAAAAAAAGTTGAAAATAATAGTAGAGAGATAAAAGGGAACAAAAAATCTTAGATTTCATTTTTACTCTTTGGTGCATTTTCTTGTGGACTTTTTAATGTATGCAATAGACATCTACAAAGGTAGATAAAACAGGTTGAGCATACTTAAAGAGTATGTTATGCTACTTTAATTTTCAAATAATATAGTTAATATAGTTTCATTTACTTCCAGACACTTAAAGGAAGTGTCCAACTGTTAATATGGACATTACTATAGGTTATTGTTGTTAGTTTTTAGTTTGAATAATGATGTTTGTTACTTAGGTGTCACCTAAGATACTTCGAACATAGTATTTGAAAATGTAACTCACTTGTGGCTTAGAAGTGGGTGGTCCCGGCTCCCACCTCTGCAGGCACGCTGTGTACACAGACCCGGGTTGGAGAGAATGCTCTCAAGACAGGACACATGGGTGCATCCTCCCCGGAGCCTGCATGTCCCCTTAACCTATTGACTGTCCCTTAGGAGGCACAGACCTGACTGCTTGCCCTGGGCAGTGCTGTCCTGGGCATAATGGGTCCACAGTTCCCTGAAGCCCAGAAGACCATCCACCTCCAGGTCTCTGGCCACCCTCACAGGGCTGTCGCCAGTGTGCTGGGTCCCGAGTCCACTCAGCTGGAGGCCAGGATCTGAGCCCAGGCAGAATGGCCATGTGTGCATCAGGTGTGCTCTGTCCACCCGGAGGGGGCGCCCCATGCACTCCTGGCCTGGCAGTCCTTACCAGGGACACCAGGTACTCAAGAGGAAGGTTGCCACCAGGTGAGTACAGCCGAGTATCCTGGGAGGTCACTGCTGTGACTGCCTGCTGACTTCCCAGCTTATCTTGCAGTGATCTTACCCCCCCGAGCATCTCATGAGCCAGATTGGTACGTCCCAAAATCAGTGTAGGAAGCAGAGAAGCTAAACTTAAATTAGAAGTCAAATCGCTAAGCCAGGCACAGTGGGGCACACCGTAGTCCCATTAACTGGGGGGAGGGGGGGCGAGCTAGGAGTGCACGTTTGGGCCAGCCTGGGCAACTCAGTCAGACCCTGACTCAAAATAAAAACGAGAAAGGGCTGGGGATGGAGCTCAGCGGCAAAGCCCCAGGGGCTTCAATCCCTGGTACCCAAGTAGAGTGGGGGAAGGAGAAGGGAGGGAGGAGGGCAGGGGGGGAGTTAGCCCCCAGTCATGGGAAAGAGGAGGCAATAGGCAAAAGAGCATTTCCTTCCAAAAGTGCCAGAAAGGTTGATAGAACCTCGGCGCTTCTACCCCAGAGCTTAGGGCTATGCCTGCACTACCCCAAAGCTCAGTTGTAACTTTAGGAACTCAGTTTTAACTTTTTTCTTTCTGAAACTAACAGTGAGTGATTCAAGTGACGTCCTATTTCAGGTTTTAAAACTTCAGAAGAGCGCCGGTGGCTGACCGCATGAGGGCACGTGCTCTGGAGACTAAGTGGGTGCAGAGGGGGGTGTCTGGCTCCTCACAGAGTTGGGACAGGTGCAGAACCCGTGGCACTTCCTACAGTCCCAGTCTTTATGAGCCGCCACATTCCCTGGATGCACAAATGACCAGGTGGCTGAAGAAGGAAGCCCGCTCCTCACTGCAGAGGGGCACAGAGGGCGGACACAGCTCTGAGCAATGGCTCCATCCTGTCCCGCGGGGCCGCCTCTTGGGGCGTCTCCGGGGACTTCATGGAGGCTCTCAGGGCTTTTCCTGAAACTCCTTCCCAAGAATCTCCATCTTGTTCTGCAGGCTCTGCGTGAAGCCAAGTTTAAAACGAAACAAATAAAGGTTCTTGGGCTCAACCCTGGACTTGCAGGGTTTTATAATTTTCTGGAGCGGGGTCCAGGAAACTGTTTTAAAAAACACTTCCTGGTTTGGGAATGCTGGTCTTATTCACCCCTTTGAGTGAGGAAGATGATTTCAGAGGTTTACGGATGTGGTAGAAGTCACTAGAGTGTTGAGGGAAGACGGGACCCTGTCGGTGCACCCGAGGCACTCAGAAGACCGCTGCTGTTCACTTCGGCCACTTCAGATCACCCCTCTGTTCTGTGGGATTAAAGTCTGGGCACAGCCATGGGAGGCCAGATCCCGGTGTTCTGCCCAGAGAGGCTGAGCGCTGAGTGCCCACAGCAGGCGGGCACGGTGCCAGTGTTATCTTTACAGAGCCTGTGCCTAAGCAGGGGACACCAGGAGGGAGGAGGAGGAGGGGAGGGAAGGGCAGCCACAGGCAGCTGGACACACGCACGCCCAGCCTGAGGACGCCCCCGGAGACAGTGACGGCCAGGAAGGGCCCCCGGGGCCAGCAGCTCTGGGACCGGTAGCATGAAGCCGAGAAAGCGGTGCCCAGCGATGCCAGTGGAGGTTGGTGACAAGGGGCAGCGGACGGAGGCAGGTGGCAGGTAAATTCTCTCCTGTGCACTCAGGCCCTGGAGCGGCCTTGCTGTTGGCCGACTCCCCTGCAGTTCTTGCAGGGCTCAGACTCCAGAGTTCTGCCAAGGCTCTGCAAATGCCCTCGACAAACTGGAGATTTTAAAATGCTAAGTTGGCCTGAATCGTCCTGATTTGTAAGATATTTAGATTCATAAACCACAACACGTATTTCTTTAAAAGATAGAAATGTTACAGCAGATGATTTCTGTCTGTTCTCCTTCTTTTGGGCCCTGGGGGTTGAAATCCAGGGGTGCTCTACCACTGAGCCACATGCCCAGCTCTTCTGATCGCTTATTCTGAGACAGGGTCTCACCAAGTTGCCGAGGCTGGCCTTGAACCTCCCCGTTGCTGGGATCACCGTTGTGTGCCACCACTCCTGGATCAGAAGTGTCTAACTGAGAAAGCTTAGTTGGTCATTTTCTGATAGCACTCAAACTTAACAGCCTTGACTTGCCTATCCATTTTTAGGACATGCTTCAGACTGTATATGTTTAGGGACTCAGAAATCCATGTGCTGTGACTACCACGTAGCCCTGGACACAAGTAAAGAATCAATTTGCGAAAAAAGAGTGGGCTTCAGTGTCAGAAAGCACCTCATGTGTGATTCTCACTCAGGACAGTTTTGAGGATGTCACAGGTTGGCGGGACCTCTCCGTTAGCCTAGGGACGTCTGCCTACTTCCCCGCCCATCCTTCCCTGTGGCCACAGCAGTCCTGGGGCGTCCTCTTCCCCTTGCTTGGCTCAGCTTCACCTGGGTGGGTGGCCGTTACATTTATGCCTGGTGGAGGCTCCAGCGATGGCATGCTCTGGGCTCCCAGGACAAAATAACCGTCCACAAGCACCTTGCTCCTGTGGTCAGCCGAGGGCCTTCTTTGAAAGGTAGTGTTTGCTTGGAGATGCTGCCAGCTCTCCTTCTGCATGTATGTGCGGTTACAGTGTCTGGCAGAGGGCTGGTGCAGAGTCAGGGGAGGCTGAGGCCTCAGGGGTTTCAAAGGCACATTTAATGCAATAATTGGATTTTTTTTTTTTGTACTGGGGATTGAATCCAGGGGTGCTTAACCACTGAGACACGTCCCCAACCTATTTATTTATTTATTTATTGAAAATTTTGAGACAGGGAATAATTTGCTTAGGGTCTCAATAAATCGCTGAGGCTGGCCTTGAACATGTGATCCTCCTGCCTCAGCCTCCCAAGCTGCTGGGATTATAGATGTGGGCCACCATGCCCAGCTTAATGCAATATTCTTAAAGATTAAAATGAATGTGAAACAATCCATGATGAACAAATACAAACCTTTTAAAGAAAGGTAAACACAGACAGGTGGGAGGGCTTGCTGCCTTGTCTGGTGAGAGCCCCGAAGGGAACAGCAAGCCAGCCCTGAATTCTGCAGAGATCCGGGACAGGCAGCCCCTGGGCTCTGCCCCAGTCTGCAGACCCAGCCTGCCGCAGTCTATCCCAAACACTTGAAGCAGCCCACATTGGATGGCAGAGAGCTCCGTGGGCCACCCCAGGGCCGGCGGGATTCCTGAGGACGTCACGAGGCTGCCCAGGCTGCCCAGGGGCATCCTTCAGAGCCCAGCAGGCCACGCCTCCTCCCAGGGCTGTGTCCTCCTGCTCCTGTTGACTCGCGTGTCCACCCTCAGGTCTGTCTTTCAGGGCTTGCTACTGCGCCCCTCCCCTGACCCAGGCAATGGCAAGGCCCTACTGAGGTGGATGGTGCAAGGCGTCCATCCTCGGAGGAGCGCAGCATGTTTCTGGGAATGGGCTGGTTTGTTTTTGAATTCCTTTAAAGAGTATAATTGTGACTTCTCACATGACCATGAAGTATGAAGGAAAAAACATGACTTTCCCAATTAATGCAACTACTTCTAAAGAATGGATCTGTTTGCTCTAAATGCAATGATTCAGCTGTGGAGCGTAAATTGTTAATGTCTAATGAAAAACTCCCTGTATTCCTGTCAAGGAAGTTTTTGAGAAATTAAATTAAAATCTAGAGAAGAAGAATTAATGTTAAGAAGACAGATTAGTGCTTAGTAGTGGGCTACTTGTTCTTGTTCCTGTGCACAATGGTTTGTGCTCTTACTCTTGTTTGATTAAAATTAACAACAAGTCAACCACTTGCCGTAACCATGGCACCGGTTCCAGTCAGTAAGTCAAGAAAGAATAGTTAAGGTATAGGCCAATAGTTTGGGGCATTTCTAACTATTATTAAAAGTTAATTAAGCAGAAACAGCTCAAAGCAAAACGCGAACTGAAAGTACAAATGCTTGCTTATGCGTAAGCCAAGATACATTCTTCTATTCTAATTGTAGCTACGTAATATTTTGTTTCTTTGAATAATGATTCCTGTTTTGTAACCACAAAGTCCTGTGAGCCTGCCAAAATGAAAAGTATATATGATCGACTTCACAAGTAAAGATTGGGATCAGCACCTTCACTTTGGTGTCTGTGTTGTTTCTCCACCCACCTTTCGCCAACTCCTCACCATCCGTTCGTCTCCTGAGACCCCCTGTTGGAGCTGGTCTCCGACAGCCTGCCACCTCTCGGCCCTTGTGACTGCCCCAGCACAGGGTCACCTGGCCCTGTTCTTGTAAATGAACACTGAGGTCATCTCCAGTGGGGACGCGGCGTCCTCCCCCATGAAGGAGGAGCTCTGCAAGTCCCTGCAGGACGGGAGCGCATGTGGGGCTCCTGGACTGTCCCAGCAGGGCCACCCTCCTTTCTTTGGCTTCTCTTGCAGCCGCTCATCCGGGAGTGCCCACACTGGTCTCAGCCTCGGTCTGCCTCACAGCCTGACCCTAGGTGCTGGCCACGTCATAGACGGACTGGGGACTTGTGGATGCTGAAAACATACGTTGCCCAGGACAGCCTTCGAGCTGCCCTGCCTGGGCGGAGCTGACGAGAGCTCGCAGAGCCGGTGCTGACCCCTGGCCCATCCCTGCCCCTCCGCAGCCCAGTGGAACCACAGTTTTTCCTGCCTGCTTAGGAGGAAGGGGCAGGGGCTCCTAGCAAGAGCCTGGATTCCAAGCAGCATTAGCCGCCCTGAGTGGCTGTGGCCACAGCACCTGGACAGGAGCGTGCTGGACAAGGCCATTCCCTGAAAGCTCTCCCGCCAACCATGTTGGGGACACCAGGACCAAACACCTTGCTGCAGAACGGGCACGGTCCCGTGAACCCCGTGAACTCCGCGTTCTGTGCGCTGTCTCTCACACTCCAGCACGGCACGCGACTCACAAGGCCCAC
The DNA here is from genome assembly GCF_047511675.1 of Marmota flaviventris. Lineage (NCBI taxonomy): Eukaryota > Metazoa > Chordata > Mammalia > Rodentia > Sciuridae > Marmota > Marmota flaviventris. The sequence continues at coordinate 3,921,503 of NC_092505.1, read as the reverse complement.
CCCAAACTGTGCCCAGCAGACACTCCACAGTGGAGCATCCCTCCAGGTGGAGACTCCAGGCCAGGAGCCAGGACGTGGCCGTAACAGCTGCAGCCACCACCTGCCACCCCTTTCCCTCACCCTGGGTTCCTGTGTCTGGGATGCGCTTGGGATGCAATGTCCCAAGGCTGCCCTCACCGGGAGCTGAAGCCACCTGGTAATGAGCCTTCGAAGAGGCTGGTCTCAGAGGCCCTGTCTCCAGGACAGACTGCACACTGTATGTAAACGGGGACTGACACAGGGGACTGAGCCCTGGAGGTGTCTTCCAGGTCCTTGTGCAGCAGCATTAGGTTATCTACGGTAGGTAGGGAAGGGACAGCGAGGGGACAGGCAGAGCCAACGCACAAACCTTCCTAAGGCCCAACACAACTTGTAGTCAAGTCCTATGGTTCCTTCTTTCTTTGGCCATAAGAGAATATTAAATGAGAAGGAGTTGCTTCTATAAAAGTTTCTTCAGTTAGTACCTAAGTTTTGTATCTGTGCAAGTTAATTTGTTATACTTTATGGGCTGTCTTAAAAATATACTGACATCTAAGGAATAATGAAAATGTGGTACATACAAACAATGGAATACTACTCAGCCGTCAAGAATAAAATCGTGGCATTTGCTGGTAAATGATAGAACTGGAGACTATCCTGCTAAGTGAAACAAGCAAGCCTATCCCAGAAAACCAAAGGCCAAATATTCTCTCTGATATGCAAATGCTAACACAAAATAAGTGGGGGTGGTGTGGGGATCAGACAAAGGGGAATGAAGGAAAGGGAGGGGAGATGGGAATAGGAAAGATGGTAGGATGAAGTGAACATCACTTCCCCGTGTTTATACATGAATACACGACCAGTGTCACTCCACATCACGTACTACCACATGTACACGTGACACGTCAAAACACTTTCTCTGTCATATAAAATTAAAAAGAACGAATAAAAAAGTAAAATATTTTAAATAAAGAAACTGTTGGAAAATAAAACAAAAACAAACTATATAGATATAGATATAGATATAGATATAGATATATAGATATATAGATATATAGATATATAGGCATCTGCTTCCAGTAGAAATTTTTAAAAGGATACCACTTACTACTCTACTGTTTATTCCACAGGGCCTCTGGCATAATTGTGAAAGCATCTTTTTTTTTTTAATGTTTTTTAGTTGTAGATTGATTGATTGATTGATTTTTACGTGGTGCGAAGACTGAACCCAGTGCCTCACACGTGAGAGGCAAGGGCTCTACCACTGAGCCCCAGCCCCAGCCCCTGAAATCAGCTCCTCTATTCTAGCTGTATTCCAGGTGCCCATCCTGCCCTGCACGTGACGTCTCTCTGTTAGGCTCCTACCTGAGCTGGTGACTTAGCTTTGGGCTCTCTCCTCGCTGACTCTGAGAGCCTTGGAGCTCAAGGGTGGACCTTGAACACACAGGTGTCAGACTGCGGCAGGGAGCAGCGGGTGCTGATGAACACCTGCTGCATTAACAAGTGCACGCCTGTGAGGGCGGGCATTCCCTTCCGAGTTAGCATCTGCCCTGGAACGAGAACTGGCAAAAAAAATTGGTACCAGAAAATAAGGGGCTGAGCAGGAAACGGCTGTCGCCAACACCACATCTGCATGCTCCTGAACCCCCCCTTTCCAGCCCCCAGAGGTGTAACAGGCATTTCTGTGGGCTACAAACCACCCAGTTCGTGGTATCCTCCCACAGCCACTGGAATGAACTAGGACACCGTGCCTTACACCAGACCTGCAAACTGCCCTCAGAAATATGCGTGGCTCTGTCCCTTGCTTTACTGACATCACTTCTTGGCCCTGAGCTGAGCCTGGGGAGCAGCAGGCCTAGTAAAGCCCAGGCTGTGGGGCTGAGTCCCATAAGTGACTGGCAGGGAGGGCTGCACCCGTCCCAAGCTGTGGAGGGGCCGTTCTGCCTATGGATGGAGAGTGTCTCCTTGGCACCCCACACTTCTTTCCTCTCCATTTACAGACTGGCTTCTGCTCCCAAGATGGGACCCGATAAGACGGCATTGGAGAAGTTCAGTTCTTTAGAAAATGTAAAACATTCCTATGTTTCCCCTGGGAGGAAGCTGAGATCTGCTACCTACAGAGGATAATTCAAGGTCAGGCTGTGGTTTGGGGATCATGGCTAAGCAGCTGGGGCCAACTGGTCATGTCTCCCGTGCTCGTGAGCAGCGGCACCTGCCTCCACGTGGCGTGGGGACTGCTGGAGTGGCCGTCCCCAGAACCTTCCCTCCCCTGCTCCCCTCAACAGCTGGGGTCACGTACTCACCTTTGAGGACAGGCCTCTCACCAAGGCTGCGAATGTTATAGGCGGCACTGGACAGATGTGCATCTGGGATGAGCTCTGCCAGCAGGTACCCGGAGTACCAGGCGCACATGGAGGCAAGGACCAAGAAGGCAGCCTTGAGAGCACCTGGAACAAAGGTGGACGGTGAGCACTGACACGGGGTGCACCGGGCGCAGGTGCCAGCCCTCTCTGCCTGCACAGCCTTCCTTCCTGACCGTGAGGCACGGCCTCAGCCGGCCTGCTCTGAAGGGGACTTCCGGGAAGGCGGTGCTCAGAGGGGGAGGCCGTGGACAGGTGAGGACCCCTCAGCTTGCAGCGCTGGGATTCGATGCAGGTAGCAGATAACAGACAAGAGCCGTGTTGCCAGGGCAGGTTGCTGCACGGCTGCTGCGGTCGATGGGCCGTTGAGCACCTGGGGCCAGCACCACCAAGGCAGACCCAGTCACCAGTCAGATCCTAGACCTGCCCACTGAAATCTCTGAGGGCAGGTCTCGGTCTGTTGACTGTGGCTACGTCTCTGTGCTGAGAACGCTTGGCACCGGTACGCACGCTGTAGGTGAAGCCGGCCTGTGACGCTGGAAGAAGTCCCCACGTGCATCCTATTGTCAGGGACACCCGAGGGTCTCCAAGCAGCAAGTCCCTGGAGACACCTGTGCTGGAGAGCTCGGCGCTCTCTCTCCCTGCTGCAAGAGTGGTGGCTGGAGCTCGGCACCCCCAGGGAAAGGCCTTGCTCCCCGAGTGCGGAGCCCGTGCAGCCCTCAGAAAGAGCACGGGGAAAAGGGAAAAGGGAGCAGGGAGCAGGCGGGGCATGACAGGATGGGGGCCCCACTCCCAGCTGGTCAGCCGGGAGAGCGGAGGTCCCCAGACTCACAGGAGCTGTTTCTCCCCACCCAGAGCCTCGAGCAGAGACGAGGCTCCTCACTGTCTGGGCCAGCACACGTCCTCAGCCCTGTGAGTGTCCAGCCCTGGAAGCTGAGTTCAATGTTGAGCCTCCAGCTGCTGTGCTGGCTCCCTCCTGCACCAACCCTCTCCCCACGGGAGCCGAACCCTCCTGACCCGCTATCATTAGCCCTGCAGTGGGCCCAGGTTCCACTCTCCAGGGCCCGGCTGTGGTCCCAGACCCTTCCCTTAGCACTCAGAGGCCCGTTCATCCTGCAAGGACCCTGTGGCAGGAGTCCAAGCTCCCAGGGAGCCATGCTGAAGGACTGACGCGCCCGGAGCCCCTTGGGGTTTTGCTTTCCAGTAGGCCTTTCGGTGCCAACTCCTTTTCTGTTTTCCAACCACAGTCTCCAAGATTATTGGGACCATGTGCAGGGCTGGCTTTTGTTGGGAAAGGCTGTAGCATGGCCATGTCTTTGCTGGGGATGAAGGGACATCTCAAAGCCAGAAGCAGCCACGGAAAACAAGATGAGGCTGAGGGCTTGGCAGGCCCTCCCTTGCACCTCCCCAGAGCCAGTCACTGTGGGCACATCACTGTCCCCAAATGCTCTGCAGTCCTCACCCCTTGGCCTGCAGAACACTCCCTCCATGCCGCCTGTGGCTGAGCCTGGTGGCACCCTGGGAACTAAATGGCAGGATGTTCTTGAAAGTTCTTTTGGGTGGACCGTGTGCATGGACAGGTGCAGGACATGTCCAAAGATAGCAATAGGTCACAGCTGGCCGATTTTATCCAAGTGGCTGAGAAGACAACTGGCACTAAACAACCTTCAGAGGGTCTTCTGGACCCTATCCCACAGCCTCTTGCACCATGAGCTGTTCAGAGCTTGGAGGAGACAGCGTCCCCTCCCCACGGAGGACACCAAGCACTGCCTGGAATGGAGGTACAATCTGGTCCTAGTGGACAAGGACACACAGGTGGATGTGACAGAAAGGAGAGCCAATTCTCACAGTGCGAATTTGACACCTTGAAAAGGTCGTCTGTGAGCGTCCTCCCCGGACATTTCTCAGCTCTCAGCGTTCCCAGTGAGGCCGGAATCAGACAGGCAGACAGCGGGGGTCAGACCCAGAGAAGGAGGGACTGAGATGCTAACGTCTTCACAGTATCAAGAACCTGCCCTGCTCCAACCTGTTGCCAAGGTAACCTGCCCCAGGAGTTGCCCCTCCCCACTGGGAGCCACAGGTTGTTAATGGTGTGTCCTGGGCTGCTCCACCTGCCCTTCCCCCTTCAGCCCACCTGGCTCCCACCTTTGGCCATCCCACGGAGCATTCCTGGGCCTAGTCACGTCCACAGGAAGGAGAGAGAAAGGGGAAGAGGGCAGGAGAACACAGGAAGCCTAGGACTTATAAAAAGGCGGAACACCTCGCCTCTTGGGATACCAGGTGGCCCCCTCCTCCCTCCCGGGAGAAGTCCACGTTACCCCCTTAAATAAGCCCTGCTTTATGTGCTTCCTCGGCCTGCTTCCCTAATGTTGTACTTCAACCTGTGGGGAGCAGGACTGCCACCGGTAACCAGCAGTATCACTAGGAAGGTATAAATTGTGTTGTGGTTGAAGAGCGCCGCTGGTGGCCTCCAGGCTGCGGACAGTCTAGCTTCCTGTGATAACGAGTGGCTGATGGCAGAAAGCGAGACCTAGAGCCAGGGCCACCTCTAGGGTGGGAGAGTAGACCTAATAGCACCCACTGGAATTGTCCACCTTCAGAAGGTGGGCACACACCGGGCTGAGACTGGCTCTACCACAAAGGCACAGAAGTGTCCCAGCCACCAGGAGGACAGGACCAAGGAGCCAGCCCAGGGTGGATGAGACCAGGCAGCTTGGGTGTGTTCCCCAGGGCTGCCTTAGGAGTGCCACAGGCTGGGGGGCATTTCCTCAGGATTGTGAGGGCTAGAGGTCCCAGATCAGGTGTCAAAAGACTGTTCCTCCAGGGCCACTCCTTGATCACAGATGGCGTGTTCTGCTGGTCCTCACGGGGTCATCCCACTGTGTGTGTCCTGATCTCCTCTTCTTACCAGACACCAGTCATATTGGACTGGAGCCCACCCTAAGGACCTGATTTTAACTTAATGACCTCATGAAGGCCGTGTTTCCAAAACACAGTCCCATCGTGAGGTTAGGGCTTTAGCACAGGACTTTGGGTGGAAGCCAAAGCCCCTAACCCAGCATTAGCCCGGCATCAGGCAGGCTGTGGCCTAGGCTCTCTGTGGACTGGACAGGAGGTCCGTCCGTGGGTGACAGCAGAATGGGAAGGACCGGAAGCAGCCTGTCAGGATGAAGGTCGGGACCTAAACTGAGCACAGTGCCTCCGGGTAGGTGGGAGGCCGGGCCTCTGAGAGGCTGCTCTGTAGACCAGGTACTACCCTGGTGGGAAGGGCCCCAGCAGCTGGGGCGGAAGTGCTGAGTCCTGGAGCCCTCCTGGACTCTGTAACCAGGACCCCCCCTCTCCTCATGTGATTATGCCGCCACCACCGGCTGGTGGCAGTGTCCCGGGAACGAGTTCCAGGAGCCTCAGAGATCCTTATCTAATTCTCAGTTCACAACAGTGATGTGATCTGAGCTTCTCAGAGTGACTGTTCTCACTGCCACACGCCCAGATGAGGACAACCCTGGTGTCCCTGGGAGCTTTGTGTGAAGGGATCACATGGCTCACAAATGAGTCAGGAGGGCTGGGTGGGAAGAAGTGGAAGGTGAGGGAATCCCAAGACCCAGAAAGGCTGGAGACGCTCTTCCGACAGCTGCAATGCGGTCAGTGCCCAAGGGGGGCGCTGCAGATGCGTCAGTCCATCACTGACCAACAGGACACGTTCTGAGGAGCAGCGGGTCTCTGGGGATCTTATTGTTATGCAAACATCATAGACCTCTAACTGTGACTCTGACTCACTAGGCAGCGTCACGCTGTGTGACCTTATACAGGAACACGCATGCACGTGTCACCACCATTTTGTCCCACAATTCACAGCAGTCAGCAAAAGCAGCATTGTTCACCCATAAACAGTTTGTTTTTTTTTTTTTTTAAGAAAATAACTTTCCACAAGAAGGCAAAACCTTAAAGTGTGGTTTTCCTACATTCGGGGATGTAGGCTGTGCTGAGGGCTTTCTGGAGTGGACACTGGTGCTGGGAGGGTCACCCTCATGCAGAGACGGACTCAGAGGTAGGGAGGTGACCCCCCAAGGGAAGCTCAGAGCTTGCCCTTCTGAGCTGCCCATGTTTGCACAGGGCTGTGCCCTGTTCTCTCTCCCCTGGAGGAATCGGCTTCCTCCTCTGGTAGCAAGAGAACAATAGCTAAACCCACTAGAAGGGCAGGTGAGCCTCGGGGGACAACCAGTGGGCAGCAGCTGTGAGACCCCTCTGCTCTGAGCCACAGAGTGGCTGGTGGAGACAGTGGGTGCCCCTCCCCCTGGCTATCTTTCTAAATCTCTGTAGCGCCAAGAATTTGACAAAGAGCAAACTAAAGACAGCCCTATTTAAAAAACTGAAATGCCATGGGGACTGTCACAATCAGCCAGGGCCAGGCATTTACTTCTCATGCCACCCTCAGCCCCCTCCTGCCAGAAAGGCTCCTGAGGGTCCCCTGCACTTTCCACAATCCCTGGGCTGCTCAGTTTGAAAGGTGGCTCCTGCCCGGGGGAGTCCCCAGGAGCCCCCACCAGTGGGGAGCCAGCCCTTCCTAAGGTGGGGCACCCCAGCCCCCACCCGAAGGCACTCACTCTTGGCGGCTGCAGTGTGCCGCCTGCCTGCCCTGGATAAGGTGTGCGCTCACCAGCACCAGCCCCAGCAGAGTGGCAGGAGCTGGCAAGAGCCGCAGGTTGGAGAATCCAGCCCAGCCCCTCGGAAACCTCAGCCCCTTTGACACTGAGACCCTAATTCTGATCTGGGTCTAACAGGAGACGGTGCCCCAGCCCCACCCTTCTGTCTCAGTGTGGCACATCCAGAAGGGGCAACAGGTGACTCCCCTGCTCTGGATCCCTTCCCTCCCACACACTCAGAGGCAGAGGTGGGGTCGCACTCACCAGCAGCCACAGGGCGCATCTTCTGGGTGCTGCTCCCGCTTGCCTGGTCCTGGGGAGCTGCTCCCGCCTGCCTGGTCCTGCAACCTGCAGGAGCCACTGACTGGGCAGCAGGAAGGACCTGTCCTGGGGGCCGGCAGGAAAGGGGCGGGCCAGTATTATCAAACGACAGGTACTGGCCAGGCAGGTTCAAGGTTCAGTGGGCAGGTATGGGCTGGGCAGGTGTGGACAAGCAGTGCACCAAGGGGCCTGAGGGCTGCCAGTGCTGGAGGCTAGACACGCCCAGCCAGGCCTGGGTGACCACAGGCCAGAGCTGATAGGACCTGGGAAGCCTGGCAGGGTTTGTAGAGGGAGGACACAGTGCCTCTTAATGCTGTGTGTCCCCAGGCTCCAATTTAATGTCCTACAACAAAAAACAGGTGCAATGCACACCTGGCTGAGCCTTTTATACTCAAGGCAGAGTCCCAGAATCAAGGTGCCCTGCACTCAGGCCCCCATTAGAACAGTGCACTCCCAGGCCAGCTCAGTGCCCACCTCCTTTACTGATGGCAAACGAACTTCAGGGAAAAGAGCAAGGCCAATACCCAGCTTCTGGGCCATAGTCAAGGTGGGCAGTCCCTTTGGTTACAGTGATCAGGGAATCTCAGAGCAGGGGTTGGGCAGGCATGCGGGGGAGACAGCCCTGAGGACATCTGGACGTTAGCAGGAGCAGGGATTTCCTCTGGTCACCTACAAGTCCACTTTTATTCCAAGCACCCACCCGGTTTTCATTCTCTGACCCACTCTAATCCAGAGGCTGTGGGCCACCGGGGGCAAGTCACGGGTCCTGGGGAAGCGGGCATGTTTGCTCAGACCTCCTGGCTTGGCAGTTCTGCTTTGCTCCCATTTCTCCTCTCCCAAGAAGCCCAGAGACTTCAGCCACATGACACACGGGGTCCCAGCCCACCTGGGTCATCCCTCCCCCTGTGGGTTGTCACAGGTGCCGTGGCCATGACCCTCCCTCCTCTGCCATCTTTGCTCCCAAGGGGCCCCCATATGGCGCCATCCAAGAAAACTGGGGACACACGTCTTCAATTCATGCCCACAGTTGTCCTCCTAAATCAGAGGGGACAATGACAAGAGTCTTCACAGGAAGCAAAGGTCCCGACCTTGGGCCTGAGCCTGCACATTTCCTCAGGACGCCGCCCCTGACTGGTTCTGTGCAACCTGTGAGCTGCCGCTGTCCCGCGGACGCCTGCTGGGCAGGAAGCAAGCTCTCCCACAACGCTCACCTTCTCTCTGGCTCAGAAGTGGGGCTTCTATCTCCGGGTTTGTTTTTACTTTTTAAAAAATCATAGTAAAAAAAAGTATGTGACATAAAATCCACCATCTTTTTCATCTTAAGTGTACAGTTCAGTAGAGTTAGGCAGGCACTTTACTGATCTCCAGAACGTTTTCATCTTCAGAAACTAAAACTCTGTCCCTGTTCAACAATGACCGGCCACCTCCCTCAGTCCCGGCAACCCCCGCTCTCTTGTCTGTGTGAATTTGAGTCGTCCAGAGGCTCTACATAAGTAGAATCAGAGTCTGTCCTCTGTGACTGGCCTATGTCACGCAGCTTAATGACCTCGTGAGTCTGAGTAAAACCCCTGTGTGCGTGGGCCACTCGGGGCTCAGCCATTCTTCTGGCCACAGATGCTGGGCGGCTTCTGCCTCCTGGCTACCTTGCGGGATGCTGCCCTAGGGAGGGAAAGCATCTCCCCCTTCCCCTCTCAGACCTCGTGGGAATGCACTCAGAGATGGCACTGGGGTCAGGGAGCAATTTTCTGAATTTGATGGTTTGAGGAACGGGCCTGTGATTCTCCCCAGCAGCTGCAGAGCTGTGCAATCCCTTGAGGGCAGCGGGCTTTGTTTCCCCACATCCTGGCCCACACCTTCTCCCCTTCAGGCGTCCAGTGGGATGGAGGTGAGGAGTGCCTCTTCACAGACTAGACTGCATTTCCCTAAAGACTGGCTGAACCTCTTTTCATATGCTGGCTGGACATTCATTTCTATGAGATCTTTAGAGAGACAGAGCTCATTCCAGCCCATTTTAAAACCGGGTTTACTTTTTGTGGCTGTTGAGTTGCAGGAATCTTTGCACATACTGGACACCAACTCCCCATCAGACCATGCTGGTGACTGTCCCCTCCCACTCTGGGGGCTGCCCGCTCACTCGCTAGTGAGCCCTGCAGTGCACACAGGCTGTACAGTGACATGGGGCCCCTCTAGTTCTGTTTCTGCTGCCTGTGTTTTTTGGCATCACATCCAAGAAACAACTGCCAAACCCAACATCCTGAAGTTTTTCCTCGATGCCCTCCTCTCAGTAGTTCCAAGTCTTACACGTCGATGTTTAATCCATTTTGTGTTGACGTTTGCCTTTGGAATAAGGAAACAGTACAACTCCGTACTCGTGCACACGGGTCCCACTTTCCCGGCACTGTTTGCTGGGGTGACCTTCTGCCACTGAGGGTCCCTGGCTCCTGGGAACCACAGGCCAGGGTTTGTCTCTGACCTCTCCACTCTATCCCACCCATCGACATGTCCATCCTTGCGCCAGTTACACACTTCTTTTGACCACTGTAATTTTGTAATAAATTTTGAAAGCAGGGCACACGATCCTCCAGCTTTGATCTTCTTTCTCAAGATCATTTCATTTATTTGGCATCCCTTGGGGAATTCACCTGTTTACAATGGATTTTTATATTTCGGGGGCGGGGGATTTCCAGACCACAAACGCAGATGTCTTTCCTTTCACCTGTGTCCTCTGTAATTTCCTCGAGAATGTTTTCTCCTTTTCACCTGCTCCGCTCAGCGAGGGTCATATTCATTCTGCTTCAGTGATCCTGTGCCCAGAGCCTGTTCCCCATTCTCACAAGGTCCACGGCAAACTCTTCCTCAAGTTTAACTTAGCAAACTCCTATGGCCTTTAAAAAATATGATATAAGTCACATTTCTGGGGACTCTAACTAAGGACATCTGTTTTAAAAGCGGAAATGCTATGACCGAGGGTGTAGCTCAGTGACAGAGCCCTTGCCTGCTGGTGTATGTGAAGCCCTGGGCTCAATCTCTAGCACTGAAAAAAAAAAAAAGGAAATGCTGTGTACACTCAGACGGGTGAGGAGTGTAAAGAAACCTGTAGTCAATAAAGGCGGACAGACTGGTGACATAAATAGTGTCTAATCAGTGGAAACTTTACTCAGGAGCTCATAAAGTAATACGTATCAAGATTACTTGTAATGTATAGGGGAAGGTAAATGCAATTAAGTGAAAAGGTACAGATAAAAGCAGACACTTATGTGCACAAAGAGTGGAAAGAAACACAAAAACAAAATAAAACAACAACAACAACAAAAAAAAACTCTTGCACTTCCCAGAGTATCCATGATATTTTTTAAATGAAAAAAAATAAGTGTCTATGTGTTGGGGGTTTCATCACTGTGACAAATACTCCACTGATGGAGAGAAGAGACTGACTCTGGCTCCTGGCTTCAGAGGTTCAGTGCATGGTCAGGGGCCCACTGTCTCTTGGGCCCGTGGTGAGGCAGACATGATGGCGCACGTATGGCACAGGAGGTGCTCACCTCCTGGTAGTTGAGAAGTGAGAGTCCCCAAACCCTCTACAGGGCACGTCCCCAATAACCTAACATTCTCCCACCAGGTCCCACCTCCTAAAGGTTCCCCTGCCTCCCAAGAGTGCCCCAACCTGGCCACCGAGCCCTTGACACGTACGTCTTTGGGGCACATTCAAGATTCAGACTATAGCAGTGCTCTGAAGAGTCCTATGTGCTGCTTCCAACCCACCCTGCCCCTGGGCCCTGGCTCTCTCTTCTTCCAAGAGCACCTTGCCCTGCCAAGCCTATTTCAGTGGATTCAACAAACTGTCACTCTGCCCAAGTCCTAGGCTCCAAGCCCCAGAGTTCCCTCCCCAGACACAGCCAGGTACGAGCATCCCTTTGCGCCCTCAGAGCTGTCTCCGTGCCTGTAGCCCACATCCATGATCCAGTCATTTGGTCCCATGCTCACGACCTCAGGTATACCCCAGGCCCCGACAACCAACACGTGCCCCGTCTCATTGGGAGGCTGGGACCTCAACACATTAATTTGGGAGGCAAGGCAGGAGGGACACAACTCCGTCCCAGCAGGATGCCTTGGAAGCCGCCCTTGATTCTGGCTAAACCCACGCACACCCATTTCCCTCCCTGTTTCCCCAGGAGGTGCCTTGCAGCTAGCTGCACGTCCAGTGTCCATGGCATCCCAGTCAGCACACACAGACTTTCCTTGCTCTTAACTTCTACGTTCTATTGTTGAGATATACCACGATTCTTTAAACAGGGCACCAAGAGACATTTTTGCTTATATTTGGTTTTCTTCAATGTAAACAATGCTGCAATGAACACCTTTGGGCATCACCTTGGCATAAACCTGGGGCAGATGTAGAATAAATAATAAGAAGTGAATGACTAAATCCAAGTGTGTGTGCACTCTGGATTTTAATTAATATTTCCCCTCCAGAGCAGTTAACCACTTCCCTCCCTAACCAGCAGCCTGAGAACTTCGCATTGGCCTAGACTTCTGGAAACTGTACTTAGAAATCTTCTTCACACAACTGGGGAGATGTATTAAGTGTTTACAAACAGCTCAGCCCTCTGAACAGTGAGGTGAACGTCACCAAGTCCATCAGCTAGAGAGCCTTTTGGACTGTGCTCTCCAGTTCACTAACTACCTGTTCAGCTGTGTCTAATCTGCTGTCAAACCTGTGCTCCAAGTTGTTGTCGTCATTATATCTATAAATTCTAGAAATTCTACTTGGTACTTCTTCAAAACTACTATGGTACTTTATATATATAATAAATATATATATATATATATTTTATATATATATGATTTTGTTTCCTATGACAGTCATCATCATCCAGCCAGCTAACAGCATGTGTCTGAAAGTTCTAGCAGGTCTGAAGGCTCTGCCAACTTCCTCCTCTCCCAGCCCAAGGTTTCCTGCTTGACCAGTAGTGTGCTGCTATGGGGAAATGTCAGGCTGGGTGGCTCGCACAGCCCACAGCCACTTTTCACTGTCCTGGACACTGGATATCCCAGGCCCCAGCTAGTGAGGGCTTTTTGTGATTTGTAGATTTCTGTCTTCTCAATGTGTGGTGGAGAGAGCGCAGAAGCAAGCTCTATGGTGCTCTAGTTACAAGGACACTAATCCAGTGTTCAGTCCCCATGCTCACGGCTGCAGGAAAGCTTAATGACCCCAGGCCCTGTCAACAAACACTCTGCACCTCTCACTGGGAGGCCGGGGCCCCAACACATTAATTTGGGAGGCAAGGCGGGAGGGACAGAATTCAGTCCACAGCAGGATGTCTTGGAAGCCACCCTTGATTCTAGCTGAACACCACACACAAGCCAAAGCCCACCAACAGGAAAATGGATGAACAAACTTTGGTGTACGATGGAATACCACCCAGCAGCAAGAGAAGAGCCCAGGGCATGCAGGCTGTTCCGCCGGATCACAGACACGCCCCACTGGGTCTGGATGAACTTCAAGAGCATATCAGAACAGCGCCTAGCAGGGAGGAGTGAGGAGCCTCCCAAGGCCAGGGAGCTCTTTATCTTCATCCTGGCTGTGAGTCCTCCCGAATCCTACAGTTAGAGGGCTGGATCTGCTCAGAGTTGGTGTTATCTATGGCATGTAATTATACTGCAATAAATCACGCTATCAAGTGGGGAGCTGAACAGCAGGTCACTGGGTCACGAGGGCACACTCACAGCTGGGGCCAGTGCAGCTGAAGCACCATCAGACCTAGGGTGTACTCAGGAGGCCTGGTCTTAGCCCTGGCTGCTGCACCTGCAGGCTGTCTCCACCCGCCCCCCACCCCCCAGCAGGGCAGGGAGAAACAGCCCCACCGCAACCTAGATGCCCTTCCTACTCCACTCCACCCTGCCCACCCCAGAAGGCCTCCCCAGCTCGACTCGACTCTGTCAATCCCACGGCAACCTCAGGTGGACAGTCCACACCACCTTGGCACGTGGTTATCTCTGTGGGGGGTACACAAGTTGCTCCCCAGGACAGCTAGATGTAGTCATTACTCACACGCACTCCCCAGAACAGTGAGTGGAGACATCTCTCACACACACACAAGGAATCCAGAGGGTGTTCTGCTGCTCTGAGTTCTGTGTGGTGTCTTTGTGTGCCTTTCCCCAGTGTCACATACTAAACCCCACAGGCTCCTTTTCTCCTGAAGTTCTGGGATCAGTATCCTCTCACGGGCTGTGCATTCAGGACCACTCCCTTCAAACCGCAGACCTGCAGGGGTCCCAGTGTGCCCCTCCAGCCCTCTGGGGAGCTCCCAGGGCCTGCTGCCTTCCCACCCTTCTCAGGACCGGCAGGCAGTTTCTGCTGTACGCTGGGCAGGTCTGAAGACTCGGTGGCCCTCATTTTCCAAATGACGGATTATAATATAGAATTGTGCAGGGTCAAAACTGTCCCACCAAAGTGCCAAGTACAAGAACACACTGAACATGACAAAGTTCAAAAATTCATTTTCAGATTCTATGCGAAAATGAACCTTATATAATCTATCACTTTGTTTCGTTGGCTTTTTCACTGCTGTGACTAAAAGACCCGACCAGAATAACTGGAGAGAAGGAAAAGTTTATTTGAGGACTCAGTCTATAGAGAGAGAGCAAGCTCCATTCCTCTGGGCTCGAGGTGAGGCAGAACATCATGGTGGAATTGTGTGGCAGAGGGAGTTGGCTCACATGATGATCAGAAGGAGAGAGAGAGAGAGAGAGAGAGAGAGAGAGAGGAGAGAGAGAGAGAGACTCCACTCACCAGACACAAAATATATACCCCAAAGGCACGTCCCCAGTGCCCACCCCTCTAGCTACACCCTACCCGCCTTCAGCTACCACTCCCTTAATCCTGTCAGGAGATTTGTTTTTCATGAAAATATCACCACCAACATCCAATGGGTATATTATTGCTCTTTTTAAATAAATCTACAAGTATACGTTTTTCTAATTTCTCACTTTTAACTTCTGGTACGATGAGCATCAATAGCTAGAACCAGAACAGAATGAAGCAGCACGTAATGCACAACAGCTCACTGTCCTCAAGCCCTTCAGGTGCGTCAGGGCTCCTGAGGTCACAGCATGAGAACCACTGGCTCAGACTGCGCTGGAACACCGAGCAGACGTCCTGCAGACCAGAGGCACCCAGGGGCCACCTGGAGGCAGACACCGGGCTTCACTCCAGTTTCCAGGCCACACTATGGACCTGGAACAACACACTCAACACTCCTGAATCTAGGTTTACTCATTACTTATTTATTTCTGTGTGGGATGGGAATAGTATCTTTTTCAAGATAGTTAAGATGCAATGGGATGACACTTGGACGCACCGGCACAACTAGGAGGCTCCACTGCTGTTCCTGACATCGGCCACCTGTGCTCTGAGGCTCTAGGCACCATGTCGACATCTGTGTGACCAGCCGTAAGGAAAGCCAAATCTCTGGGTGCATGCTGGGAACAGGATGGGGAAAGGGCTGATTCTTCTGAGCTTGCCCAACCTTGCAGGCAGCCCAGGTTCATCTTTTTGGGGGCCCGGAATCCCAGACAGTAGCTTGGTGGAAGATACCGGTCCTACTTCAATTCCACAGGCCAAAGGCTGACTTAGCACCGACCAGATACCATGCACTGCGTAAGGCCCAGAGGCACCCCATGAACAGGACTGTGCAAAGATGTGGGAGGTGAGGCAGCGGCACACGGGTCCCAGGGAGGCTTGACCTTCAGACAGGCACAACATCTGTGGAGTGGAGCATAGGCAGGGACCCCAAAGGCCCTCAGCATGGGGTCAGGTGGTGCCAGAGAGAGGCACGGGCGTTGCTAGGGGTGGAGAGGAGGGTCCCACTGTAAGCACAGCATGAGGAGCTAGGGGTGGTGGCGAGGACAGAGAGGAGACCACGCCTTGGAGTAAGATGAGGGAGGGAAGAGAGAAGGAGCCCGCGGCTGGGAAGGCTGGGTGGGCACCGCCAGCTCCTGCCCCTTGTCATCACGGTCAACAGCTTTCTCACAGCATCACCCGCTGGAGGGGAAACTCAGGAGCCTGTGCGCTTGGCTTGGCAGGAAGCCCAGACCTACCCTAGAATCTCTGTGGTAACAGGCCCAGAAGAAGCTGTCCAAAGTGTACTGGCAGCTGAAACTCAGCTGTTCTGCCCTTCTTTGGACTGGAAGATGGACAGCTGCCATTTGGGGCTACTCCAAGTCTCTATGCCTGATGATGCAGCCTGTGGACACAGGCACGGCTCTCAGGGGAGTCTGCCAGGCCAGCGGCCTAAGCTGTGTGCTGAAGCATCTAGTCTTGACCCCACAACCTGCAAGTCTCCTGAAGGTGCTGAGGTATCTGTGAAGAAAATCCATGGTGACTCTGAGGCTTTCATTTGGAAAATGTCATCTGCAGAAGCCAAGTACTGGGTCATGCCCTCAGCTGTGGAATCTACCTGGCAATGGATGAGTGACATTTGGAGGAGCACAAACATTTTTGGACTATTTGACTTCTTGCTACTGGAGTTGTCTTGTACCCTGCTGCTCCAAAGGTTCTTGTGGGCTTTCTCCACCACAGAGTTGCTCATGGCCGGTGTGGTGGGACTAGGAGCTTAATCCACACAGGACTGAAGCAGAATTCAAGGTGGGCCTGGAAGAGGCTGTTGCCTATGGGATGACTCATCTGTGGGGAGGATGGCACCCAATTGTCATGAACCTGACTGTCACAGAAGTGAGGGCACAACTCCAAGAGGAGGCTGAACATCTGTCGTCCATTTAGAGAACAGTAAAGACGTTTTGGCCAAGAGCAGGATGTCAAGCAGCACCGCAGTACACCAGGTCACAGGTGTGGCTGCACCTGCAGGCAGAGCAGCGGGGCTCTCCAGTCACCCACTGTCACATTTAGGCAAACGATGTACACAGGGTCCCTTAGTAACCCAAGGCCACTTGCCTGACCCTGCTTCAGTGTCCCAGGTCCAGGAGCCACACTTCATGGCTCGTTTCATGAAGCTGAATCCACATTGAGAAGTCACCAGGTCCTCAATGGACAAGGAAGGGTCTGTGCTTCCGTTGCTTCCCAGAGTCCGGGCGGTCCCAACTCTACTCCTCCTCCTTGTTTTCACACTCCTTCGAGCTGAGGACCTTCGCTGTTGGTTTGCACCTTGTCTGGGACACATCACGTGAAAAGACCCAAACAACCAGAACACCAACAGCACACGCCTGTCCTCTGCTGCTGCTGGCACTCTTCACGAGCCACCCTTGTGAGGCTCTGCAGAGGCGGAACAGGAAGCTGCAGGCAGGCCCAGACCTCCCTTTTGGCCCCTCAGCAGCTGGGTGGTCTGGGGCCAGCTGTTTAACTCTCTGAGCCTGGCTTCTGTAGACAAGGAATGAGGCCCACCTCCGAGGACAGAGAATGGCTGTGCTGATTGAGAGAACAACACTGGATGAAAACAGGAAGCCACGAACGGTCACTATTACTAGAATTAATTCACAGGGCTGGGGATGGAACCCAGCCATTTCCATTTTCTTAAATTTTAAGACATTCTTGCTAAGTTGCCCAAGCTGGCCTTGAACTTGCAATTTCCCTGCCTCTTGAGTAACTGGAGGAGAGGGCAATGTTTCTTACAGGTTAATCCTTTGAAAAACAAAACAGAAAAGATCCTGACAATATGTGTAAGAGTCTGAAGGGGAGGAATTAAAAAACACCTCTGGAACTCGATGTGATATGTGGTTCCCATGTTGGGCTGCATTCAATATGGCAGAACTGCTACTGCCTTGACTGACCACAAATCCTCACTGCACAAGCCAAGGGCATACTGCTTGGACTCCATGGCCATCCAACACTAGCCCCATTTTCTTTCCTGCTGCCCTTTAAGGTATCTGAAAGCACCCCACTCTGGTGCTCAGCCTGCAGAGGCCTGCCCTGCCTGGGGTAGGGTCCCAGGGGATCTCAGTTCCATTGACTCTGGCTGGGAAACGTGTTTTTAAATCATTTCCTTCCCAAATTGACAGAGAACTGAAAATGCAACGGTGCATAAAAGGAGGAAATGTGCTGCTGTGGATGCCACCCCCTCTGTGCCCTCCCAGGCGTCCCCCTCACCTGGAGCCACCTGAGCCCGACTCCTGAACCCTGCCTGTGCCTGCCGCCAGGCTGTGCTGATGCCTCTGGCTTCCTGCCTTCATTCTCCCTCTCGGCTTTGACAGCCCTCCCTGCACTGGTTTTCCTTAACAGCACAACTGGCCTCCCTCCCTGTCACTTCTCTCCACATGTCCTCAACCTGCTCCCAGGGAGCCCTTCTACCGGCCCCAGGTGAAAACCTGAGATGCTGTCCAATGTTTTCAGGAGAAAGCACAGGGACCCAATCTCCAGAAGCTCACTCCTCCCCTGTGGAAGGTTCTGGAATCCTCTCCCAGGAACGTCGTTCTCTGTGGCCCAGGCTGCGTCAGGGTCTACTCCAAGGTGTCCCATGGGCCACCATTACAGACTGAACAAGGCAGGTCTTGGGCAAGGCTTCAGCTGGGGCACTCTTCTGGCCCCTCTGGGATGGGTGTAGAGTGGCAAGGGTTTGAATCAGAAGGACCTGGAGAGAGACTGGGGTCCCCTGTGGAGTGCAGAGACTTCTGGAAAGCCAGCCAAGGTGACAGCGGGCTCCTCGCAGGTCTCAGCACGAGGTGCCACGCGCCTGCGCATCTCCCAAGGCATCTCCCACTGTAGCCCTGCCCCTGTTCCCCTGCACGTCACCCTGTCCCCACAGCCTCCACCCCACCCCACCCTCCTCGCACCCATCCCGCCTCACCCACGCCATACCCCAAGCTCCACCCTTGTCCCCTCCGCACCCTCTTTGCACCCATCCCGCCCCACCCCATCTCCCACTTCCCGCACCCGCCCCACTGCATCCTCCTTACTCCATGCAGACCCACCCCGCATCCCCACGCCACCGCACCCGATTCCCGGCGCCAGCTCACCTGGTCCGCGCCTCCCGGCTCTGCGCGAGGGGGGAAGCTGGCGCCGCCGGGTCCCCGCCATGCGCTCCGGGCCTCCGCGCCTCCGCCGGCCACACCCTCCGCGGCGGCCCCGCCCCCGGCTACGCGCCGCGTCCTTCCCGACCGTCTGCCTCCCCGTCTTCCCTGGGCGCCCCTCCCCGGCCCCGTGCCGCACGCATGCTTCCTGCCTTTCCCGCGTCGGTCCCCCCGCGTCCCGTGGGGTGTCACTCTCTGCCCGCGGCGCCCCCACCCCCACCCCACGCCTCGGCTTCTCCACGCGTCCCGGGCGCAGCACGCAGGGCTTTCCCCTCTGGTCTGGGGGCATCCGCTACCCAGGCTTTGCACCACGGACCCAGGTGAGGCCTTCCCATGTGTCCACCCTGCCTCCAGGTCACCTGCCGGGACTTCCCATAGGGAAGTAGCGCAAGGGTGAGAGCTCCTGTGATTAGGGCTGCCGCTCACCCCGCTGCTTTGGGCCCTATGTGACCCTCTGGACCCGAGGCCTGTGCAGTGCGCTGGAAATCAGAGGTCACCCTGGCGCCTCCCTGAAGCCAGGGCTCTGCTTCTCACTGATGCCCTCAGCTCCTTTGTAGTCACTCGTTAAAAACCAAAATACTAAAAAAGCTAAGTCTTGGCTGAGCCTCTTTAAAAATTAATGTACGTATCATGGTGTTTCTGTGAAAATGCTCTTGGCTTTATTTCCTCCTGAAAGCAAACTGGCCCAGGACTGATCACACAAACACCAAGAGCAAAGGCAAAAGCAGATTTATTGTCAGGAAACTGTCAGGCTGCCTCCCGAGGAAAAAGAGCAGCAGCAACTCCTCCTGGATTGTTAGCTGTAATAAGTGAAATCAAGGCGTTGCCCTAGGGGTGGGGTAGCCCTTGTGATTGGCATAGTAAGCATCACCTGATATCGTGGAGCGCAAGTTCTTTCTTAAGAACAGTATTCATAAAGTGAGGGTGGGGGAAAGGAAGCTGGTTGTAGTTATGCCAACACCTCCCATCCCCTCTGCCTCACTTCCTGTCCTTGTTACACAGTGGGGTTGGGAGCACTGGGCAGCAGTCTCTGCTGGCCTGCGGGATGGGAAGCAGGCTCTGCTCTGCCATTTGCACCCAGGGATTAGGATATGCTGAACAAACGCCTGGGAGCACAGTCGCCTTGGAGTGTTTTCCCTTTCACTGCAGTGATGATCCAAACCCAGAGTAGGAGAACCTTCAGGAGCTGGACAGAGGCCTGTGGAGAGCAGGCAGTGGCCTTCTGGGTGTCTTTCCATAAGGTATCAACAGTTTTCAGGCTGTGCCCAACCCAAGTCACTGAACTTGATAAAGCAGTAGTTTGCTACTCCATTCTGAGTGCCAGTGCTGGGGTGGAAGTCTCTGTGCCTTGTCGGTACAAGTGAACAGCCATCATCTGCTTGGCACAACCAGAAGGCACAAACGGATAAATTAATTGTGCTAATAGAAATGGCCACCTGTGAACTTCTCAAATTAAATCAGAAGCAAAGCTACATGGGCTTATCAACCCCATATCAGAAAAGCCAGGTTCATAAGGTCAGCAAACACACCAGACCTTCAAATGAAGCAGCGCCCTCACCTGAGACCCAGACAAGGAGGAGCACCTGAGGCTGCCTAGGTGGCACACACCAATCTGTCATGACAGCATCCGAACCACCTCACAGGATGGACAGGGGAGGAACCTCTGACTCTTGGTCCCCGGGTTTCAGCTCAGCCCCATCTCCCTGCTTTGGCCCACTTTGAAAATGCCTGCCAGCTGGACCCTGGCAGAGAATAAATTTCTTGCTGGGACATTCTGTTCCCTGACAAATTCTTTGGTTGGTTCATAATCCTGTCAGGCCACCTGCAGTGACTCTTTGGCATTTGTATCTGCCTTAGCCCTGTGGCCACCTTAACCTTTCCTTCTATAACCTATATGTATGTCCTATGTAGATACAGGTGTGTAAAACGTGTGACGTGACTGGAGTGGTTCAGGTGTTAGTAAAAGTACGCAGTGCGTTGCAGTGGTGAGGGTGATGTAGCTTGGGAATTGGTTGTTATTCAGTAAATTCTGACGAGGTAGAAAGACGAATGTTTGGTCCTGGTTAATAGAACAGCTGCTGTCCTGACAAGCCCCTGTTGGAGTCTGCCCTCCAGCCACCTAGCCGCATGCAGTGGGTGCTTCCACTCCCTTGGGCTTTGTATATGTTGTGTCTTTGAAGTTCTGGTCTTTGGGGACCTCAAAGTGGATTCCACTGGTACCAGCAATAAACCAATATTTGGGGTACAAATATTTTTTTTTTCATAAACCAACGTTCTTGGTCCTGACTAGTGATTGTTGTTGAAGTTCAGGCCCCAGGGTACAGATCAGGCTCAGGAAGAGCGTTGGATACCATACCTCCCACTACCAGGCCACTGGCCTGGCGGGAAAGGCATGTGGCAGCTCAGGCTTTGACAGGAGAAAATGGTTTTGTGAAAGAAAAATGTTTAACTCCTCTCTTCTCATGGCTTGTTCTCACCTCACTGTGCAGAACCCAGGGACAGGTGCCTGATGGGAATGGCCACCTGGCTCCTTGCTATGCTGCATCACACCAGTCCCGCAGGAACCGGCCCTGTGTTGTTCTTACCATGGAAACATCTGGAGGTGATCAGAAAGGCTGCGCTTCCTCCTCCACCTGAATCAGAGGCAGCGGGTGGACACACACACATGCTTCTTTTTTTTAAAAGGGACAAGAAAAATCTAAGAATCTACTCAATTAAAATGTCTGCCTTTTTTCTGGGGAGAGAAACAAACAAAGACTTTGCTTTTTCATTGAATCTGGTCAGCCTGGTCCTTCTCTTCCCTCTCTTCCTCCCCTCCCTCCTTCAATGCCATGAGTGGTCAGGTGAATGACTGAATGAACACTTTACTTTGGGCCTGTGTCTTGAGACTCCAGTTGATAACCACAGCAACTCAGGGAGGTGGAATTGGAGTACCCTTTCTATAGCTGGGGCAGGCGGGATCTGAGAAGGGTTGTGAGGTGTTCAGGGTCTCACAAGTGCTGGGACTCAGACTGAGGGTGGCATGAGGGTCCCCACCATGGTGCGCCTTCTGGCCATTTCCACACTACATTAAAGTCTGTTCCCGTTATCTCCCACCTAAGAGCCTTGAGTTACTGCGTGCTAGAGCTCTGTAAGGCTCGTACCCTCCAGCTCCTAACATGGTGCTTACTGTGTAGCAAACTTTCAATGCATTTTGAAGGGAACAAATAAACTCTATGGAAAGCAATGGAATAACGTGAGGACCTCATTCGACTCCATCCCTCAGCTGTGTCACAGCATAATTGACAGTTGTATATAGTTAGAGTGCACAGTGCGATGTTTTGATATACCTTGTGAAATCACCGTGTCAAGCTCAGTAACATACCCATCACCTCGTGTATTTATTTTGGTGTGTATATAGAACACGTAAGATCTATTCTTTTACCAGTTTTCAGTGTAATGTGCTGTTATTAAGTGTAGTCGCTGTGCATAGAGTCGAACTCCAGAATTTATTCCTTTCATCCAGCTGAAACTTTGGGCCTTTTAATCCACATCTCCCCTTCTCTCTGCCCCTAGCTCTTGCCATCAACCCCCCTACTCTCTGCCTGTGTGGGTTTGACTGCCAGATTCTATGTGTCAGTAGATGATGGAGCGTTTATCTTGTGGACCTACTGTTATTTCTTGAGAAACCTCTGTGCTGTTTTTCTACAGTGGCTGTGATGACCTTTGATTTGAAGTTATAATTTCTAGGTTCCAATCTTAGCTCTGCTGCTTCTTTAGCTGACTCACTTAATTCTGCGCTCTTGCTTTTCGGACCCGTAACAGGAAGACCATGCTGATGACTCACTATCCACATCCATTATTTTGAAGAAGATGACATGGAAAAATCCAATGGTGACAGCGATGAGGAAGCATGAGTCACCTGGAAAGAGAGTGGATGAGACCCTCTGCTGTCTCCCAAGAACCAGGGCACAGCCACAGCCACAGTGCCCATGGGGAGAGGCCTGGAAACCCAGGTCCCCGCCAAGCAGGCCCCCTGGCCATTTGTCTTTAGGCTGCTTCACACTGGCTGCTGGTGTTAGCAAAGATCTGTGCTGTGTGATTGGAGAGACCATTAGAAGTCCCCAAATACCAATCCTCGGCCCCATCCCAGAATTCCCACTCTTAGTCAGTGCAAGTTGAGGCCATTGATTCTCAGCCAGCGTTGTACTTTGGAATCACAGGGCACAGCTAAAATGTGTGAAACCAGTGCTAACCTTGGAGATTGTGGCATTATTTGTGTAGGAGGGGCCCTAGCAATTGGCATCTTTCAGAGGACCCTAGTGCGTAGACAGAGTTAGATCCGTTGCATTGGTATGCAGATGCCTCCACCGGGCACATTGATATTTGGATCTGTCTGCCTGGTGCATGGTCAGAGGTTGAACAGCAGCCCTGGTCTCTGTCCACTAGATGGTCAGTGCCAATGCCCCAGTTGTGACCGTTAACAAAGTCACTAGGGAAAATTGCCCATCTGAGAACCACTGAAGGTGATAACAAAGGGTGGAGGAGAGAGGACGCCCTGACCCTTGATGCTCATGCAGTCCAGGACCAGCATGGCCGGAGCACTGGTCAGAACCGCAGAACACCCTGCCAGCACCCCACCTGACTTGTCATAGTAAAAAGACCTGGTGCTGCGTGTGCGTCACCACAGGGAGACTGCCATGCCACCAGGGCCGGCTGTTTTCCCTGTAAACATTATTTACAGGATTAGTTTATTATTAAAATGGTGATTCCCCTCTGAATCCAGAAAACCATGTAGACTGTCAACATGAGAAACCTTGGAGAGGTCAGCTGCTCCTTCCACACAGGACGGTGGTGATGGCTTGAAGCTGAGCTTGTGGGGTGAGCGGCCAGGTGAGAGGCTGAGGTGCACCTAGAGGGGTCTCACTGGGAGGGTGGGGGGGGTGGATGAGCAGAGCCCTGGACTGTCCTAGTCAGGGAGTGGGGCCAGCGAGTGGCTGCCATGCCAGAGACAGCTCTTCCCCACGTCCTGCCCTCGGGCTGGCCAGGCTTCTGCTATGTGAACCAGGGGCTGTCCTCAGTGGATTATGGGTAACACAGAAATGTGAGTCAGACAGACCAGACACACCCTTCAGGACGCAATTGGTGGCCATAGCCACTGCAGGACTGCAAGGCCACCACCCTGCTTCTGGATGAGACCAGTTCTGGAGTCCTCCAGCCGCCCTTGGGGATATCAAGGTTGACCTTAAGAAGAGGGAAGTCAGGGAGGGGGGCATTGTGGAAATGGGGCACAGCATTAGGGACTGAGCTGGTGGCCCTGTGCGCCGGAGTCAACCAACACCTCCCCTGCCCATGTCCCTGTCCCTTCTCTGCCTTGCCTGCCTCCATGGCTTTCACTGGGTGACTTGCTAGTGGGCTGCAGTGCTGTCTGTCCCCTCTGCTGGCTCCAAGGGCCATGAAGACAGGGTCTTTGACTCTGAATCCCCAGGGTGGCCTGGGCCACACTCCGGCCCCATAGTTATTTGTGGAGTGGCGAGTGAATGAGCGCACATGCAAGTAAGAATCTGGTTTATTGCAGTGATGACCGAAGGAACCACCTCTGACAGTTTGACCCATGCAAATTCACCTGCTTTTCCCAGTGCCTTGGAGTTTCCCCAGTGAAGACCAAGAGGCGTTCCCATTCTTGGGGGCTATTGCTCTGGACGGGATCGTTCTCTCTCTTTCAAAGACACCAAAACTCTGCTTGTGTGAAAACCTATTTCTCTGAGAGTTCAGCTTATCAAACAAACATGCTCATTCATAGTTCAGTCATTCATACGTCTGATTAAAGAGTTCTTTCCAAGTACTGACCATCTGCCAGGGGACATGCTAAGTGCTGGGGAAGGTAACCAGCACTGTGACTGTCACGTACACTGCCCATGGTCACAGGAGCTGGGGTTAACACCCCATGTTGACAGGGAGTATGGTCAGAGTGCCACCCCGCCCCCGTCAGAGATGTGCTCCCTGGGAGCCCACGAAGAGCAGGCCTGAGACTTGGCATCCGAGCCCCTTTGGAAGGGTGCAGAGACACGCATCATGGACAAAGCAGGTCGGGCTGCCCACATCAGGAATCCCGAGAGAGACGCTCCCAGGGAAAGACGGAGACGGGGGCCCTCCTCCTGGAGGGACAGGCGAGTTCATTCCAAGTGTCCTTCTGCTGGCACAGGTGGGAGCCTCAGCGGGCACGGGGACATGGGTGGGGAGAACAGCAGCTCTCTGGGAAAGAAGTCGACACGCTCTTGCTCAGTGTGTGTGACATGGGACACAGGAGGCTGGACACCTGAGGGATTTTCGGGAAGCAGGTTTATTGACTGCAGGGTTCAGAGGTGGCTCTTGCGTAAGAGTTCTTCTCAACGATGAGTGCAGAAATTCGTTGAACTTTACACCCAGTGTGTGGGGAAGGGGCTAGGAGGTTCACATGACAAGAGGGTTTCGTCCCATCCTCTCGACGACAGGGGATTCACAGTTTTTTCTGCAAACCTGGCATTTATAAACAGAGGAAGCTGCAAACCGGTGCCTTCTGCAGATTGTTGCTGAAAGCTAGTGTCCTGTGCCAAAAGCTCTCTGATAAGAAGAGGAAGTTACATGCCACAAATAGGGTGGGGGTCTGAACTCCAGGATCTGCTTATTATGGTAAGGTTTTCTGGGCCCGGGTCTCTGGCCTGCTTCATGTGATGCAGAAACAGATCTCAAGATACACACACATCCACACACCTAATTTGTTTACTGTCTGGAAACTGAAAAAGGTTTTACAAAGCTGCAGAAAACATAGGAAAACACTCACAAGCAGCCAGTCATGTTTTCTTCCAGGAACCAGTCACCATGCTGGATCCTGTGGTGACCATACCCACCGCCAGCTTCCCAGGAGGGTGCCAGTGGTCCGGGACCCCAGCCAGCACATCCACATCCTTAGGGTCCTGGCCTGGTGGAGATTTTCTTCCTACTTCAGGAGCACTGGGTGGCTTCCTGGAGGAGGTGAGGCCTGGCTGGCCTGGAGGAGGGGCATAGGGATGGGGTAGCATGAGAGGGAGGCTGGGGAAGGGCGGCACCTATACCTGGAGGAGGAGAGAAGAAGATGTAAAGGAAGGACCAGGAAATATTTTGATTTAAATTCCACATACTTTCTCAGGGCTGTTCTTCCCAAATTCTAGGAAATTTGTAAATCTTAATGTTGCCAAACAAATCACTTTTAGGATTAGTACCTTGAACTCAGTAAGGTAGCCCACCAACGAATAGGGGAAGCAAAGGGAGATAGGAGACTCTAAGACACCTCTAGTTTGGGGGACTTTCTAACATTATCTGCTCATCAGATAATGGAAACAACATCAGACCAAGGATCCTGAGAATGACCAGATCACCATGAACTGTCCCGTGAGCACCAGGCTGATGTCATCCCTATATACCACCCCATGCTCAGCCCTCGCCAGGCTTATTGTAGAAGAAGAGCTGGGAGCCCAAGTGTCTCACTCTCGAGATGGCTGTGTTCTCCCCCTGAACTCGTCTTCTTTGCCTTCCTCCAAGGCAGCGTCTCTTCAGGTAGCCAACATTCTCTCTTGAATATGCCTCCCTTTTCCTGAATCAATCAATCTCTGTGTCTTTGGTGCTTACTGAAGTTCTTCTCTCTCTCTCATAAGCCAAGGACCCCCCTCGTGCTGAGGTGAGTCACGTCCCCACCCCTGGAACCCCCTGGACCATCTTTCAGTGACAGTTCTTCTCTGGTGACAGAACTTGCTAAAGAGGGCCCATGGCTCAGCAGCATTGTCTCATTGGAGGGTTGTCAGAAAGATTTGTCCCAAGCCAGGTGCAGTGGTGCACCCGTGTCATCCCAGCAACTCAGGAGGCTGAGGCAGGAGGATCACAAGTTCAAGGCCAGTCTGGGCAACTTAGCAAAACCTTGTCTCAAAGTAAAAAAAAAAAAAAAGGATGTAGCTCAGGTATAGAACCCCTACTCCCCCAGCTCTAATCTCCAGGACTGAAGGAAAAATAACAGTAAAGAAAGCCTGGCCTCAGGTCTAGAGAATCAAAATGTGCATTTTAGCAAAATCCTTCCAGGGAGTTCTGGGGCCAATAGAGGAAGCTGGGGGGTGGGGGGGCAGGTGAGCAAGAGCCCAGAGGAAAAGTCGGGGAGTCATTATTCTGTCCCCCTGTCTCCCCCCTAAGTGAGGTCAGCAAGTTTCCTGACCCCACCTTTTGGTGGTTTATCTTCTACCCTCTCTCTGGGGATTACCTAGGTTTCAAGGGGAGAGAATCCAGTCCATGGGTGACCCATTGATTGGAGAATGTGATCTTCTTCCAGTGGGTGATTCAGTGCTCTGGGCCAAGGGTGGACATTTCTGTGAGATGGGGCAAGGTGAGCAGATTTTAAAAGGCCGCCAACAGAGGCTTGATTTGAGACACACACACACACACACACACACACACCCGCAGAACTCGATCAGACAGACAGAGTGGACAGGAGGAGGGTCTGAGGAGAAACCACGTGGGATCTCCACCGAACTGGGGTTTTACAGGGCTCACAGCAGGAAGGGAGGGGCTTGGGACAGGAAAAGGTGTTTTTAGAGTCCCTTGTCCTGCTGGAGTTGGTGGGGCAGCTGGCTGAACTCCAGGATTAACTCGGGTTAATCAGGAGATCCCGCTGATTGACAGGCGTTTCCCTCGGCTCCTGATTGATGTTTCCTTCCCGCCCGCCGGGGCTGCTTTGTTCTAAGTCACCACCACAGACCTGACAATTTCTATGTGACTTCCTCCATCTCACACACAGAGCTCGGCGGGTTGATCAGAGCCTCAATGCCCTGAACGTGTGAGAAGCTTACCAAAGTAACACAGCAAAGAAAACTTGAACTCCAAGCAGAAAAATGGACCAAGGAAATGAAGCAATTGTTCATAAGTGATACCAAGGAGAAAAAAAGAATAAATGAATAAAACTAGTCTGTGAATAAAATAAGCAGATGCCTCCACAATTATCAAGGATTTAACAAACGGCAATATTAGTATAAGCTGGAGACCGATCTGGACATCTCCCTGGAAAAGAATCTCCTGAGTCACTGTGACATGGATGGAGTCTCTGACTCGGAGATGCTGTCAGCTCTAGCTACCTAGCCCGGGGGGTCTCAGTATGAGACAGCAGGAGAGGGAACATGGGATGAGTGGGTCTCCAATCCGGGCCGAACCTTAGTGGGACCTTGTAGTGGTTGCTGCAGGAACCTGGGGTGCTGCTCTTCCATGCCTGTGCCTAGGGCAGGTCATCATCATGGGGACATGGCTTCGCACTGGCTCTGCCCACAGGGGATATAGACTGAATCACCTCCCTCCATGCTTCACACAGTGGTGCCTGTCAGCCTAACACCTGTCACAGTCTAGGTGGGGCCAATCAGGCCACCCACAGCAGCTGGCACAGCCACATTGGTTCCGGTTGCTCCAGGTGTGCCATGCCAGTGATGGCCTGGTCATCATCCCTGACTCCAGGTCAGAGCTGGATTGCAGGGGACCCGAAGACAGGAGGGGAGCAGGTGCAAAGTGGGAGAGGTAGATTCAGCTCAGACTGGTGGTCCTGAGCACTTGAATTTGGACTTTCTCCTGCAGGCTCAGGGAGCCCTGGGGAGTGCGGAGGCAGGAAGAGGCCCAACCGTGGACAAGGTGGCATCCAGGTGGGAGAGACTGAAACCAGGAGGTCAATAAGGAAATCAATGAGAGTTCAAAAGACGGATCAAGCTTTGATCAATTGTGAAAACAGAATCAAAAGGATCAGTGGGACAGGAACAAAGGGTAGGGAGAGGTCAGAATGACTGGTTTCCACCAGCCCAGCTGTGGTGGGTGGGGCCACCATCCATCAGGACTCACAAAGAAACAGGATCAGGGGAGACAGGGAGACCTAACAGGCTGTGACTAAGGAAAGGATACACCTTTCCAAGCACCATGTCACGTGGCCATGGGAAGCCCACAGAGAAAATCTAGTTTCAAATTCTAGACACATTGCAGCCACACGAGCAAACCTAATCCAAAGCACATTAAAAGACACCATGAGCAAAAGATTATTTCAGAGATGAAAATAATTCAATATACTTAATAATATAACTCACTATGTTCTTAAATCTATGGCGATAGATCACAATATCCTCCATAGACAATGAAAAGATGTCTAACAAAATTATAAAAAAAGTTTTTCATGAAATTCCCAATAAAATAGGAATAGGAGGATGCTTCTTCAGCATGATAAATTATATCTCTTTCAAAACTAGTATCAGTTGTTTAAAATTTTTTTAGTTGTAAATGGATATAATACCTGTATTTTATTTATTAATTTTTATGTGGTGCTGAGGATCAAACCCAGTGCCTCACACATGCTAGGCAAGTGCTCTACCACTGAGCTACAACCACAGCCGCACTAGTATCCATTTTTAGAGTTAGGAACAAAATAAGAATGCCCATTACTACTAAGCACTACACTAGGGTAGTGGACAATGTAATCAGACAGGAAAAAAAAATAAAGGCTTCAAATTTGAAATACTATCACTATTTGTGCAGGATACAATTGTATACCTGCAAACCCAATCTCAAACAAGGAATTCACCAGAAAAGCATGATACAAAGTTAGCAAATAGAAATCATCAGCTTTCGTATTCACAAACAATAATTAGAAGATTTTATGGAAGAAAAGGCTCTATTTGCAATGACAACAAAAAAGTATAAATACCTAGACACAAATTTAATAAGAGACAAACAAGATCAATATGCAGGAAACTTGAAAATGTTCTTAAGAAGTACAAAAGAAGAAATTAGCAAGTGGAATTACATTTCCTCTTCTTAGATAGGACAATTCCACTTCAGAAAGCCATCAAGGCTCCCTAACATAAATTATAAATTTCTGTGATCCCAATAAAAATTCCAATCAGACTATATTTGTGGGAGGAATTCTATAATATGGAAAAAAAAAGAATAGCCATGATGAAAACTTTGAGGGAAAAAAAGGTGGAAATATAAAGAAGTACTCATAATGGCTATTAAGACAGAATAAATCTGTTCTGAAACAACATGGTAGAGCTTGGACAGAGTAATGGAAGATAAATAAAAATGCAAAAAGAAAGCCCAGAAAGAGGCCCAAGTGTATGCAGAGGTTCAGAATGTGATAAAGGTCATCGAAAGCCACTGGAAAGGAGGACTCTTCAGTAAATGGAGTTGACACAGCAGGGGACGATCCAACTCTGAGTGACAGCAGTGGCTGGAGTATTTCCCCCAGGGCTTAGAGGGCTAAATGTCAGACCTTAAGCCATTGGTGTACTAGAGGACAGCATGGAGCATTTCCTTAGAAACCTGGAGTTGGGATGGCCTTTCTAATAGACACAAATCCATGACAGTGTTTAGTAGATTTGAGCATGTGTGTATGAGTCTGTTTTTCACAAAGAAAAAAATCAGAAAATAAACAGAGAGAGAGAGAGAGAGAGAAACTGGGAAAAATAATGCAAATTATAATCTCTATTTAAAATATTTTAACCATCACATGTAGTGCTTCCAACGAGCCCAGCATTACAGCCAAGCACTTTATAAAAATTAGGTCAGCTAATCGTATGCCAACCCTGTGACATGCCACTCTCATTAACACCAGCTCAAGCTGGAAAGGGAAGCAGGAAGAGGTTAAGTAACACGCCATGAACATGCTGGAACAAGCCTAAGAGGTAAAAAGGTGTGCCACTCAAAATGACAGCAGGTCATTCAAAACCCAAGCCCTAGGCACAGATCTGCAGGGAATGAATTCTGTCAAGGGACACACGAGGCATGAATCAGACAGGAGAACATCATTTATTGAATCGAGGCTCAGCGTGGTGAAGATACAAATTCTCTTTGCGTTCATCTTTACATATAGTTGAATAAAGAAATTAACAGGACATTGAAGAATGTCACTCAGTATTTATAAACATTTTATAGTATTACTTACATGAGATGTTAACTGGGGGGATTTGTTTTGAAGGAAACTCTTCAGATTTCTCTATCAACTCAGCTACTGTCCCAGTAGCCACCAGAGGCCCAGGCAGAAGAGCACAGCAGGACCTGGTGGGGTCAGGTACCACCTGAACCTGTAGCAACCAGAGAGAACTCCAGAGAAGGATGGTGATGGTCCAAGCCCGGCAGAGGGCTGCGTGGGACGTGCAGTCAGGATAAACAGAGCATGTGCTCAGAGATGGCAAGGCACGGGGAAATACTTCAAGGCAGAATAAAGAGGACTGCACAGGCTTTTGACAATAAGCCTTGGCTATAGGACAGAAAGGTGGCGTCAGTCTAGAATGAAACACACAGCTGGGCGGATGTTCTCGTAGGAGTTTTCTAGGTAAGGTGGCCGTGGCTGTGTGCAAGGCTGTGGTCCAGCAGTCTTCAACAATTAGTTCTTGTCATCGGACACACGTGCCTGAGACCCCCTCCTTCCAACTTCTGGGTTTTATCTATTTGTTTGATTAGGGCTTGGCACAAGGGACTCCATTTTGATTCTGACTCCTTACACCCACATAGAACTCAGTGTCTCCTGACAGCCCGTCAGGGGACCTGCCAGGGTGCAGAGAGATGGCCTTGAGCTCTCTGACACTGCACCTGAGCCAGGCGCACCCAGGCCTGGGAGCCACCTGGACGTGGCCTGAGCAGAATGGGCACTGAGGGCACAGGAAGAGAAGGCTTTACCCCAGACGGTCCCTCCTGGGCTCCTGGAGGGGTGTCTGAGAGACGCCAGTTACATTTTAACACTCATTGCCATCCTCCTGCTCCTTATGGTGAGGGAAAGAGAGATTAATATAGCCACTCCTGAAATAAGAAATACTGAACTCAAGAAGTTAGCTGGCCAGTGGGTGTGTCCACAGGTGGCCTAGCTGTCTGCTGTCCCTGCAGGGCAGTCCCAGGACCACCTTCTATCTTCCAAGGTAGATGGTATTAGATGGTGAGGAGCTGAGAACAATTGGGTTGGAGACAAAGTGTCCCCCAGTCTCAAGGAGGTCCAGGTGCAGGTGAGGGAGAGGAAGCCCAGGAAGCTGCCCAGCTTTGCTCATTGTCTCTTGCTCTTATCCCCACTTTCAGAGGTCACATAGAAGGTCACATGCAGGGCCTCCCATTAGCTCTGGCACAGCCAGCGCCTGTGACACACGAGTCACTATGGTAGAGGGTGAAACCACTGACCCTCCTTTTGGGCCTGCATGGGTGTCCCGTGGGTGACCTGATGCCAGAGGGCCACCACCCGCCGAGCACACTGACATTGCCATGTTCTGCACACATGTCCCATGAAGGGTCCCAACACTGTTATGCATGGGCAGCCCATTGCTTGCCCTGGTCGTTTATCCTATAAGTCTCCCCAAACCCTGTCCCTGGGAGGTGGACCTGATGCATGGGGCTCCCACCTCCCCAAGCTGGATGTCTCGTGAATAAACTCTTCTTCTTTTGTAAAACTCTTGGTTAGGATGGTTGCCACCTGGCACGGTGGGCAGCACAGGCTCCACTCAGTAGCAGGCCATCTCCAGTCTGGGACAACAGTGGCTGTGGAAGCCAGACTGTACCTCCAGGGGCCGGTGAGGTCCAGTGGTGTGGCAGGACCAGCCGCAGTGCGTGAGGAAGCCCGCAGTGGTCTCCGCCTTGCGCCTGCATGATCCGGGGTTTTTGGGCCACAGGGACCAGGTGATGGTTTTAGGTTCCAGGACTTTCGCAGTTGCTGAGGGGCCCCACAGGAAGGGAGGAAGTGAAGCCAAAGGTGTGCATGTGGGGAGCCCTGGGGTGCAGGACCCTCCGGTGGCCAGCTCCCTCTCTTGATATGCAAACATCCCTGTGACAGGCTTTCAAGGCAAACAGGGGTCTGTAAAAAGAGTCATTTCTTCTTATACTTCGAAGCTTTCTAAACTCTGTAGGATGTAGTGACGTCACTGAATTGCTAGGCCAATTAACTCCTGTCTAAACTATAACCTGGCGGGCTTAGTTCTTAGAACTATGGCTCTTAGGGAGGTGAACTCAAGTCAGCTGGAGCTGCTGCCTGTGGTGCAGGACATGATGACCCGCTGAGAACACTCACAGGTGTTTCACTGTCTTTATTCTAACACCTGTGAACTATTTACCATGAATTCCCTGTGCAGGTCTTTGGTTACGAAGGCCAAGAATTCTAACCCACCAATGTCGTAATGGTTAAGAAATGATATCATAGTTCCTATAAAAGCCCCAGGTAACCTCAGCTCAGGGCCCAGAACTTCCGAGCACTGGCTCATGTGGGTCCACCAGTGTAACAAACCTGAATTCTCCAACCCTCCAATTGGTGCTTGGTCTCTTATTAAGTGTAATTTCTTTTTTCTTTCTTTCTTTTTAAAATAAATGACAGCAGAATGCATTATAATTCATATTATACATATAGAGCACAATTTTTCATATCTCTGTGTATAAAGTACATTCACACCAATTCGTGTCTTCATACATGTACTTTGGATCATGATGACCATCACATTCCACCATCATTGCTAACTGCATGCCCCCTCCCTTCCCCTCTCACCCCTCTGCCCTATCTAGAGTTCATCTATTCCTCCCATGCTCCCCCTCCCTATCCCACTATAAGTCAATCTCTTTGTATCAGAGGAAACATTCAGCATTTGTTTTTTGGGGATTGGCTAACTTAGCATTATCTTCTCCAACTCCATCCATTTACCTGCAAATGCCATGATTCTATTCTCTTTTATTGCTGAGTAATATTCCATTGTATATATATATATATATATATATATATATATATATATATATATATATGCCACATTTGTTTTATCCAGTTATCCACTGAAGGGCATCTAGGTTGGTTCCACAGTTTAGCTATTGTGAACTATGCTGCTATAAACATTGATGTGGCTGTGTCCCTGTAGTATGCTGTTTTTAAGTCCTTTGGGTATAGACCAAGAAGAGGGATAGCTGGGTCAAATGGTGGTTCCATTCCAAGTTTTCCAGGAATCTTTATACCGCTACCAAGCGTGATTTCTATAACACAGCAACAATCATAAAAAGGCCCATTGCTATGGAGGCCATGGCCTGTGCCCTGGAGAGGCCCAGGAGGCCATCCTTCCAACAGGCCTTCCAACAGCTCCCCTGCTTGCTGCCCACTCCCAGCCCTCCACTCAGCCAGGAAGAACCCTGTGACACGAGAATGTGTGAGCCCAGGCCACAGGGTCACTGGCTAAACCTCTGCATGAGAGGGGTCCTTTGATCGGCTTACAGCTCAGCCTTCCCCTGTCTGTCTGCCTCCAGGGGTCTCCAGCAGGATCCCTTCTAAAGCGAGGAATCCTGCCCTCAAATCCCGTGCCCAGAAGCACACCTGTGCCTAGTGTGCGGTGTTCACCGAGAGCATGTGCTCGTGTGTGTGCTAGTGTGAGTGTGTTTATGTGTAAGCGTGTGTTACTATGTGTGTTACTACAAGTGTGGTTAGTGTACCTGTCAGTGTGTGTTTTTGCATGTTATTTTACGTGTCTGCACATGTGTATAATGGTGCATGTTTATGTGTGTTAGCGTGTGTTCATGCGGATGTGTTAACAGGTGTAGGTTTTAGTCATCTGAGTGCAAAGTAGAAGATTCACATATTGTCTGGGGCAAGGATTTATGCACCTTATGGTCATAAACTTTGTACCCACCAGTACAGGTCACCTACTGCCACGTACCAAGATACTCATGACTTGGCTCAGAGGCAGTTTAAGACAGCCCCTGTTCTCTCTGACTTTGTGGGTTGGGACTCAGCAGGTGGCCCTGCTGCAGGGTCTGTCATGGAGCTGCATCATCTGAGAGCTCCCCAGGGCCAAGGAACTGCTCCCAGGGGCTCCTTCCTGCAAGGTATGGCAGGAGGCTGTGGCTCCTGACCTGTGACCTCTCCAGAGCTCAGGCATGTCCCTCTGACAGGGCACGCATGTCCCCCAGGGTGAGCCATCCAAGAGGAAGCAAGAGGAAGCCGCCTCCCCTGGAGCTGGGCTCACACTGTCCCCTCCACTGTATATGCATTGGAAACCGGTCCTGTGTCCGGCCCTTGCTCAGGCCTCCACTGTAGGAGAAGGAGTGCTGAAGAAACTGTGCCCAGGGTTCAAAACCAGCACAACACCCACCAGGAAACACACCGAGCACAGAAGGAGGACGTGGGCCATCCCTGGTCCCCTGTGACATTGCAGTTTGGTTTCCTGCAGGCACTGGAGAGCATGTGTGCCTGCCACCTGCATGTCCTGTTGCTGACTCAGTGGCTTTTGAGGGCTCTCTTCAGGGTCTGTGAAGGCTTGCTCGACCCTGGGCTCCTCTGTGGCACCGTGTCCTGGAGACAAGCAGGGGTATGCTTGGACAGCTGCTTCCTCTGCGATGGGCACTAACTCCGAGTCTCTGTCCTCTGGGCCTCCAAAACCCAGGGTACCACACTGGGAATGGCCCTGGCATCATCCACAAGGCACTAGTGTGGAAGCCATCTCCACTGAGGTTCTGGATCTTCCTGGCGCTGGGAGGGTGGCCATGGGAAGCGAGCACCAAGACATGGGCTTGTAGGGGAGAGCGCACCATCATTGCACCTTGGCGACAGGAAGACTGCAGTGGGGTGACTTCTGAGGTCCTGCAGTGCTTGTGGGTCCCTGCTCCTCCTATCCCCAGCCGGCATGGGGCCTTTTAGGCCTCTCCTTGGCCTACAGCCCTCCAGGACTCCCCTTGCCCCCTTCCCATCTGGTTTCTGCCCCAACACTGGGTCCTCAGGGCCGCCCTCCCTGACACCTATTCCCTGCCTGCCCTTCCCAGCCTCCTGCCCTCCTCTGTGTTTCTCTGCATTGAGAGCTACAGCTCTGTCCCCTTGCTGGGACAGAAAGCCCTGGGGGTGTTGCCAGATGTCAGTGTGGCCAGGACCTGGGCCCGAGTGACTGTTGGCAGCAGACAGTGGTGGTGGCGCCTCCCCTGCAGCCAGCATCAGGGAGCGGCGGCCACTCACAGGAGCCCGGGAAAGTGTGCGAATGAGTGTGGGTTTAATACGGGTTAGAGCAAGGCTGTTTACCCCCAGGGCGTTAGCAAGGTCTGGGGACAGTTTTGGACCTCAGGACCTGGGTGGAGAGTGGGGTCTCCTCCTGGGATCCAGCCGGAAGAGGCCACAGAGGTCTGAGTCGCTCTGCATCTCACATGACTAGCACAGCCCACAACAGCGTCATCTTCCGCTGTGTCATCAGGGCCAAGGCAGAGAGTGCTGGATGGGGACAGTTCCCCAGCAAACATGAGCCTGAGGGTCACTTGGAGGAGGCAAAGGGAGGATGATCCAATAAAAAGGTAAGTTCAGCCTAAAGCCATCCACGGTGACACTGCTTAGGAAGGTTGCTTGTAGCTCGACCCAGTTGTCTTTCCTCAGCTGTGGACTCTAGGGACCGGTTACCGTTGTCTGTCTCGTTGACTCCAGTGCTGAAGTCCCCTCGGGGGTGGGTTGTGCTGGTCCACCCAGCACTGCAGTATGATCTTCTGGGAGAGACTTAAGACAGTTACAGGGGACATCATCTGAGTGCACCTGTGTGTGAATTGCACCGGCTACAGAAAACACGCCCCAGAGCACCAGCCCTTTCCATGTGGTCCACACCTCTCTGTTCCCTTCAAATTCTAAGAAATTTTATCGGATTTCTCTGATTTGAATGAGTTAGACCTCTTCTAAGAATAAACTTTAGATAAAAAAATAATTAATATGAGGAATGAATGTGTAGAGCTATTACCAATGTCAGACACTTGAGGACCCTACTGTTAGGGATACGAGGTGGGGAGCCACCACTGCTGTCCTGTTGGGGGCACTGTTCTGGGCTCTCATGGGGACGCTGAGATGAATCAGATGTCACCTACAGCCTCGAGGGCACCTCTGGGCTTTCTGGGGAGGAGTACACAAATCCTCTAGTCAATGCAGAATCTCTGGAGCATCCACAGACCAAATTTGGAGGGACAGGAGGGGTGGTCCCTGGCTACAGGAACCAGAGATTGTTCCAGAAGAAAGAAATGCCAGCAAGAGATTTTGCAAGATAGGGAGAAAATCCACAGAAAGCAGTGCAGAGAAAGTGGGGTGTCCTTCCAGGAGAAGGAGACAGGCCAGCAAAACCTTAGGGGTTCTGCCCTGGGCCGCCATTGTTCCTACACTGCATGTATCCCCTTGGCCGTGCTAGTGGGTAACCAGGTGATTCAGGTGTTCTTTCTGTGAGTTTCTATGGCCTCAGATCAAGGCAACCCTCAGACAGTACATCCAGAGGCAGCAGACCATCAACTGCATGTTGGTCCTCTGCAGCATACTCGTTGTCACCACGGAGGTGTGGAGCATGGTGCAGGGGGTGAACCCTGATGGAGACAGTTCCCTAGAACAGAAGAAAGACCCAGGCTTCCAGGGGATGGTAGGGGAGGAAGGATGCCCCATCTCCGTAGAAGCTCCTGGAATATAGCACTCTCAGGAATGCTCTGCACCCTGCCATGAATCCAAGTGCTGTCCCATGTTTTCAATAGGGATGTCCTGACACCATCTGTCTAGTATTTGTATATTAACTTTGCTACAGAAATTTAGTACTCCTCCTTTTTAACTGTCAGTTTTTTGGTCTTCTCGTTTGCAACAAAGTTAGAGAGGCTAAAGTTCTCAACAAATATTAACCATAATTATTATATATATAGTTCATCAATAATGTCACAGAGTATATATAATTAGATCTAGTATAGCTAAAACAATACTGCAACATAAATGATACTTTTCTAAGCATTCTAGGTCATGTACAGGAATAGAGAAACTTGTGCTAGGTATAAAATAAAAATGGGCTATTTTCAGGTTCTTTGCAGTACAGCTCACAATACCCAAAGGAAGAAGGAACCCAAGTGTATGTCATGGATATATGAATAAATAAAATATAGAATACCCATAAGATGGAATGTCATTCAGCCTTTAAATGGGAGAAGATTTTGAAACAATACAACATGGATGAACCTCCAAGACATTCGGCTAAGTGAAATAAGGACAAGTCCCATATGACTCCACTCACATGAGGCAGGTAAAGCAGTCAAACTCATAGGCACAAAAATTTGGATAGTGGGTGCCAGGGGCTGGCAGGGAGGATGGGGATTAGTGTTAATGGGCACAGAGTTTCAGTTTCTGGAGAAGGATAGCAGTGATGGTTGTACATAATATAAATGAGCTTAATACACTGAACTATAAACTTTAAAACAGTTAAAATGGTAAATTTTATGTTCTATATACTTTACCACCATTTTTTAAATAAATGTTTTGGAACAGAAGCTTCCTGAAGGCAGAGTGGCAGGAGCAACATGTTTTCATTAGTTGGGTTATTCTCTGCCACAGACAGAGCCTGCCCTTGTCAAGGTCACCACTCTTCACCACACTGAGGGATGGACAGTCACTTCTTAGTGTTCATCTTGTATTTGCTCTCAGTGGCAGGCATGGCTGACCGCTCCCTCTCTTGGCAAACCCTCCCTCTACCCACCCTGCTGGCTGAGTTCACATCAGAGCTCCTTGTCCCCACTGGCTGCATGGAGGGACATCCTCAGCCTCCATGTCTGCTGCCCCTTCAATATGCTGGCCTCTAAACAGTGGAACCTTGGTCTGGGTTCTCTCCTCTGTCGACACCTTCTCCTCGAGTCGTTTTACTCACCCATGCTTTGGAATCCTGTCTCTGTGCCAGTGACTCCCAGATCTGCACCTTTACCCTGACCTGTCCTAGACTTGACGTCTCCCTGCGGCTGACTGGTGTCCATCTCCATGACCTTAATTCCCCACTTCATCCCGTTCTCCTCCCCCCCCCCCAGGCTTCCCAGGCGGTGCACAGGAACATGTCCAAGTTCTAAATCCACATCTGAGTCACACCATGAGCTCCCTCCCACCTTTCCTCTGTGTCTCATTTATCTGTAGTCCTGGGACTCTGCCTCCAAAATTATCACCATGTCCACCGTCCCCTGTGTACCCCACAGCTGCTCCCAAGTCTCTCTCACCTCCTTCCAGAACAAAGACCTGCTGGTCTGCAGACCTTTGCCTTGACCACAAAACTCACTCTCCATTGGTCTGTAAATGTGCCTCCCTGTTCCTATCCTTTACTGCTTCTTCTCTCCCATATGTAACCCCAGACTCCTCTACCTGTCCAGCAAGCCCTGGCTACCTGTCCCTGAGTGCCTCTCCCAACACAGTTCCCAGAGCCCTCTGCCTGGCCCGCCCCTAGAGAGGGAGCTCAGTTCAGAAGCTTCTTGTCATCCGACGGCCCAGAGTTCTCTCCCTCTCCTTCAGGTCTCAGCCCACCCAGCACACCCAAAGTCTGCATCTTCGTTCTTGTATTTCACTTTGCCTGGCTTCTTCCCCTGAGAGGTGGGATGCTCATGAGACCAGGGGCTTCAGAGTCTGGTTCCCACCAGCTCTTCCACACCCAGAACAGTGTGCTCCAGAAGTATTAACCCATGGATTAATTGAAAAAAAGAAGAGAAATGAAAGGATCTAATGTCTGGGGACAGTGCCCTTGTTGGTGGTCCAGTCCAAAGCTGGCCTTATCAGACATTGCTGTATGAAGATGGTGCAGAGGGAGCCTGCCTGCTTTCTGGGTTGAGTCCTCATTTCAGACAGAAGCACAAGAAGTGCAGAACACTCTCTTCCTGGCCAAGGTGAACCCTAATTGGAAGCTTTGATTTTATTATCTTCTCTTTTTCCCCTTTGAATACAGGGCAGTGATCTAGGGTCTCATGGGTGATTGATGGTACCAGGAAAGAGACCTCAGGGAGCTTTCTCACCTCCCAGGGCAAGGTCCTCTCTTTCACTCATGCAAGAGGCACAGAGACCTGGTTTTCTTCAAAACTTGTGTGTCTGTGCACATAAAAACCTTCTTGGAGAGTAGGAAGATTTGCTCTCAAATGACAACATTGGGAACAGGAAGATGAAAGCAGTAAGACCCGAGGTAGGCAAGTGGACAGATGGATAGATATATAGACAGATACCACTGTTTAACTAGGTAGCTAGGAAATTTCAAAAAATGATAGACCAAAGGCCAGGTTTGAAAATATAAAAACAGGATCAAAATAGAGAAGACAATATGTTCAATAGGGCCAATGTGTTCAATAGGGGTATCTTATTATCAATCAATATCATCAGTCATTAATAACAAAGAATAATAACAGTCATTAATGACAAACAATCTGTCAGAATTCAGACTTCATTCCCACGGGAGTGGGAAGATGTGGGGACAGAGAGTGGGAGAAGACGGAGAGGTGGAGATCACCCAGCTCAGCAGAGCCCGGGCAGGAACCTGGGCTCTCCCTCCTGAGGGCAACACGGAGTTCTTCAAACACGGTGGACAGAGCAGCGCTGTGACAACCAGTGCCCTGGTGCCTGGCACCCAGCGGGCACCCAAGACACAGTGTGAAATAAACTGTGGGTGGGTGAACGGAGGGAGGGTGAGTGGGAGCCACTGGCCAGGCTCCATCAGGAACCGCAGAGGAAGGCTGCGGTTGACCTGGGGGTCCCGCCAGAGAAGCTGGTCCTTCCTCAGGAAGTTCTGAGCACTCCACCAGCAAGACGCGTGCCCGGCCCCGAGGGTAAGAAGTCAGTTTGTGAGGCACAACTCTGTTCTTACTATCTCAGACACCCACAGAGTGTCTCTGCCAGCACTGTCTGGAGGGCAGGGGCCTCAGGCCGATGGACAGGAGGGTTTCAGTGCCCTCCTGGACCTTGACAGAGGAGGTGGAGCCACTGGGAAGATTTCAGGGGACCCTCAAGCAGAGATGATCCTGGGCCTGGTGGTGCTGACGGGTGTGACAGTCACACAGCATGTGTCTTTGAGGGAGAAGCACTCCTTAAAGGGCACTTGGGCCTGTGTCCTTCAGCTCCGTTGTTCAAACAAAATACTGGTGCTGAGCCATGTGGAGGGTGAGCCCCACCAGGGAGCTGATAACATGTTCTTCCTGTGGGGTGAGGATTTCCCTGGAGTCCCAGGAGTCCCCAAACCACACCTGGGTCACCTGGCCCCTTAGGTGGCCATGTCCTGCCTGGGTGGCCCAACATACCCTGAAGGTGGCCTTCTGTCCCCAGGGCCAGTTCTGCCCTCAACTACCTTCCTCTCACCATAAGAGGAGGTGTTTTGGTGGCATCTCCTTGCAGTCCTGGCCACAAGCACACTGGTGGCCCAGGCCCTGGCTCTTGAGGTGACTACAGCACAGTGGATGACTTTTCCCTACTCAGGACATTCAGGTGTTTGAGCACATTGAGAAGGTAGTCAGTGCTGGTGCAGGGACACCTGAAGAAGCAGGGGCTGGTCCCATGCACAGAAGAGAAGAGGAAGCCAGCATGGAAACCAGACGCTGGCTCCAGCCGAGGAGGGACAGAGGAGGTGCTGGTGGGGGCCTACCCGAGCCAGGGCAGCTCCAGAGGAGGACTCATCACTCGGGGGCCCAGAGGAGGATCCAGGTGTGCTCTGCAGTCCCTTGAGCCCCTGGGCATCCACAAAGCACATCCAAGCCCAGGGGCAGCACAGGCAGAGAGCCCAGGCTCATGAGGCTGCCTGGGCTGATCCTTATTGAGGCGGGGACAGAGGGTGGCCCTCCCCACCACACCACCCACCCTCCTGTCCCTCCCCCTCTCTGGGACTTAGGCTCCTGGCATTTCCCTTACAGCTGGCTCTTCTTTCTCACAACCAAAGAGGAGAAATGAAACTGAAAGGGAACAAGAGTTGGGCAAGAAATGGGATGTTGGCAGGGAGGGGAGGACCCAGTGGCTTCCAGTCACCCTGGAGGGCACAGGAGGGGCACTCTGCTGCTGTAGACCAGCCTTCCCTTGCCACCCTTCACACCAGGGACACTGGGACTCTTACGGGCAGGGTGTGCTTTATGCCAAGGGCAAGAGCCAACAGCAAGGACCTGGTGGTGTCCCCTGAGGGGTCCTCAGCCTGGTAGCAAAGGTCAAGATGCTGTGATAGGGCCATGCTGCCTGGGGTGTGGGGCACCTGGCCCCGTGCCCTGCCTGCTCCCTGGGCATGTCCTGTGGGAAAGCCTCCATCGGCAAGTGCACTGGGCCTGGAGGACGGCTGAGGTGTCCAGGGCTCAGGGCCTGGGAGAAGGAGTGCCCCTGGGCTAGACCAAGTTCATGTGTGTGTGTGGGGGAGGGGGTGCAGTGAGGAAGTGTGTGTGGGACCCCATGGGACCAGTACAGTCAGGGCCTAGTGCACCATGCTGAGCAGAGTGCAGGGGAGCTCTCCCCAGGAGTGGGACACCCTGTGGCGTTTGAACAAGGGCCACCAGCTTTCCACAGGGGTTGGAAGAGTGTGCGGGCTTGGAGGAAGGGGGCTGACTTCACAGAGCCCCCCTTGAAGGGCTTCCCTTAGTAGCTCCGCTCTCCCCTGTCCCTGGCGCGCCCAGCGCAGCCCAGGCTGTGCAGCCTGTGGAGGGCAAAGGAGGAACAGACAGACCACCGCCTCACCCCAGGGCTGCATGGGCTGGAGGATGGCAGAGGGCCAGTGGATGGTTTGGCCACTACTAAGGTCCCCTGCAGACACTGGACATGCCAGCTGTGTTTTACAGGAGGTAGGCAATCTCCTAAGAGGGCAGGACCCAGCCTGTGCCAGGGTGGAGCCACAGGCCCATACAAGGGAGCACTCAAGACAGTAGAGTCACCCGTGTCCACTGAGCACCTGCTGCAGGTGTGCCAGGCTCAAGGTCGTCTCTGGGAAATGCCAGTGTGACCAGACCTGGCCCTGTCTCCACAGAGGTGACACCTCATGAAGGAGGTGGTCATATCCCCCACTATCACCATTGCACCTCGAGATACAACAGAATCTTGGCCTGAGTTTAGGCCGCTAGGGGCCCAGAAGACGCCGGAGCCAGCTTTGGAAGGGGCTTCGAGGGACAACTGCACAGCCAGGCAGACGTTGCATGGGACTTTCCAGGGAGGGGACTTTCCAGCAGTCTGTGAGCACAGGGCAGCCCAGAAGGAGGACCTTCCTAAACAGATCTCAGGAGGCAGAAGCTTATGTGGTGGGCAGGAGTTCCCCGGATCGGCAGGGAGGCACTCTCCAGGGCTGGGAGTTTGAAGTTCTTTTTGATAGAAAAGAGAGATCTGGCATTTATTTAGGAGGGAATACCTCCACAGCAACTTGGGTGGGAGGTGCTGGGGCTCCTGAGGGCAGGAGCTGCCTCTTCATCTTAGCAAAGGGGCAAAGGTGCAGAAGGATGTAGGTGTGGGGGCCACAGCCCTCCCTCCCGGCTAGGGGCCTGCTCCATGGACCTCAGTCTTCTCCTGTGTGAAATAGGAGTGAGAATCTTCCCACCTGGGAGTGTGCTCGTGGGGTGAGTGACTGGCGCCTATTCCTCTCTGAGGCTGGTGCCTAACATGCTGAGTCAGTACCCATGATCTGGGTCCAGGTCGCGGCCACTTCCCACTCTCTAGCAGGCCCTAAGGTCACTGTCATGGTGTGCTTATAAAAGTGATGAGGTTCCCGCACCAGAGCCCCGGAGGGACCAGGGCAGTGGGGGAAGCACAGGGCACAGACTGAAGGAGGCTGCAGCACCAGCCAGAGGGTGTTCCTTCAGTTTGGACCCGGGCTCCTTGTGGCCCTTCCCCTCACAGTCCTGGCTAAGCTGAGACTCAGCCCAGGTGTCAGTCGGGGGCTTTGATGAACTTTCCTAAAAACAGTCATTGTGGTTTGTAGGAGCACTGCTGCCCAGTTGCCCAGAGTGAGATCTGGGGATGTCCCAAAGGCACTGCAGGTTGGCACCTATGTCCTGCAGAGACCTCTCTCTGTCACTGGGCTCATGGCCAGAAGAAGTTGGGTCTCTCTTAAGTCTGATTGGAGGTAAGCAGCTCCGTGGGCTTGCAGGCTTCCTGGGTGACCTGGGAGAGGGAGAGCTTGGGGTGCACCACCTAACACCTAGCACGGGTGGACCCTGTAGAGCCAAAGGACTTCAGCCCAGGCAGATGCGGGCTGCAGAGCTCCCCTGGTTTCCACAGACATTTGAGTTTCTGGGAACCCCGTACAGGAGCTGGGGAAGGTTGTGTGGAGTGGTGGAGGAGTGATGATCCCTAATCACAGCAGACTTTTGGGGACTTGTGGTTTGGAACCGTCAGCTGAACTAAGGGGTGTGGAAGAGGTGTTCCTCAGTTCCCCGAGGGAAACCTCATTCCCCTGCACAGGGAGCAGGAACCCCAGAAGGAGGGCCAAGATTGCTGGGTGCCACCCCAGGTTCTCCCATCCTTTTCCAACCTGGAGAAGTTGGGGGGCAGAACTGCAGGGAGGCCTCCCAGCCTCCAGAGAGCAAAGGGGCAGGAGGAGATGCACTGGGAGATGCCCAAGGGTCCCGCTACCTGGAACACAGAAAGGTGGACTCCCTGCTGCAGTGGGAGTGGCCCCGGGGAGTCTACTCAAAAGACCATCCATGCTGCCATCAGTGCCGCAGGCAGCTCAGAGCATCAAGGGACAGACAGACGTCAGTGGTGGGAACCCGAGGTTCAGGGACTAATTCTATGAAAGGGATCCACTGTGCTGACCCCCACTGCGCTGACCCCCACGTGCTTTCTTTTCCAAGAAGCCATTTACCTGCAGCCCTGCCTGGCCTCAGTGGACAGGATATGTCACATTCCTCAGTAATCTACTCTTAACTGTAGGAGAAATGCGGGCCCCAAATAGTGTGGATAAGAGGAACCCAAGTTACCCCAAAGGAGGAGACTTTTGTGACCAGATCCTGAAACTCTGAGAGATAAAGGCAGTTCCTCCTAATCATAAAATCTGTAAGAATGTACGGTTAAGAATCCAATTAGAACCTAGAGTTCCATGACAGTGGGGACCTTAGAGTCACCTTGCTGTCCTATTATTTGTCAAAAGTCAAGAGGAGGACCTGTGCAGGGCTTTTGGAACTCCTCTGGGACTCCCAAACTGAAGTGCAGGAGAGGATCCTTGTCTCTCTCCTCTCTGAGAGCACCCATGCTCTCTCTTGAGAGTGTT
Source organism: Marmota flaviventris (assembly GCF_047511675.1). NCBI lineage: Eukaryota > Metazoa > Chordata > Mammalia > Rodentia > Sciuridae > Marmota > Marmota flaviventris. The sequence goes on along the minus strand of NC_092505.1, from coordinate 3,877,187 downwards.
CTCTTCTTTCCCCTTCAATAAATTTGTCCTGTTATTCTAAGGGACACTTAGGAAATCTTTGAGACTTGATTGGTAAGAATCAGGGTTTGAAGAGGGGTCTTTGCAGCTGCCTGTATGGCAAGCCTCCAGCTTCTCCTAAAGATCAAGCTGCCTGTCAAGGTCCCCACAAGTTTCCCTGGAGACACAGCAGGGTGGCCTGGCTGGAGCATCTCCTTTCAGCAAGATCCAGGAGGCGGAGCCCTGCAGGGCAGCAGCCTGATCTGGGTAGGAATCGGTTTCGTTTCTGAGCCTGGCTCCACCTCCAACTCCACCTCCAAGGCTGGGCTGCAGAGGGACTGTCTCCCTTAGTTTTCCAGCAAGCAGGCGGGGTTTGGTGGAACCACATAAAGCCTCCCAGCTGGACATCGCCTGCACTGTCACTGCACAGGGACAGGTGAGTGTCCAGAGAGGTGCGGGACAAGCACAGCGCATTCCTGCTGTGGACTGGCGCCCAGGGGAGGCACTGCGGGGGACATTGCTGCTTGCAGGGACTTTGCTGCTTGCAGGAAACAGTGATACTGACAGGAGCTGCAGGTGAGCTCAGACCCCTTTCATTCTAGTTCCCACCAACTAACTCCTGTGGAGGCTCTTGGATGGAGTTTGAGAAACTGTCCCCTAAGTGGCAGTGGCTTTTCTGCTGGTGTTGGCGGGCAGGCACCGGGATGGGGAGTGCAGGGGTCGCAGAGGGCCTCAGGCTAAGGCTGAGCCCTGAGAAAGTTTCAGACCCAGGGCTGCTGGGGTGCGAGCCCACCCCAGCTGCTGACCATGGTCTCGGTGGGTTGTGTTTTCCCCCTAAGGAGGTGCAGCCAGCAAGGCCAAGTCCAGGAGACCCCTGGAAGGGCAGAGGAGTCTTCGGGATCCTGCAGGAGGTTCCCAGGAAGGGGTGGCAGAGACTGGCTTGTGCACAATGCCCCTGCTCCAGGTCCTCCCCAGCCGTGGACTTGGACTTGGAATCCCTAGGATCTTGGGGTCTTGGGGGTACAGAAGGGCGTCAGTGGCTGGGGCAGACTCAGGTTAGGGGTCTGACTCAGTTTGCAGAGATGCCTTGGGTGTGCCTGGAGGGGTGGAGAGTGGCAGGAGTCCTGCAGACTGATAGAGGACCCCAGGGGCCTCGGAGTCCTGTCCCCCACGAGGTTGGTGACCACTCACTGCTCAGATGGGGTACTAGGAATGAGTGGTCACATTGTAAGTCAAGGTTTTTCCTGGGAAGCCCATCAAGTGCTGGTGGCCACTAACTGTCAGTCCCAGAGGGTTCTAGAAGAAAAACCAAAAGGGCAACTAGCCCTGGGAGGGCTGTTGTGAGACCTAGAGTGAGCCACCTTGGGAAGGTGGCTGGTTCTCAGTGCCTTAGGCTGTCCCGAGAACTGCTGGGCAGGTCGTCTCTTTAGGCTCCTGAGGGAGGAAGGCTCTGAATCCTCCCTCTGTTCCCTGCTAGCCTTTGGGCTCTGAGCTGAAGATTCTGCCCCACATGGATGAGCCCAGCCTGCAGGCTGGATGGCCCCTCACCTGCTGTGGGCACTGTGCCCAGCAATGATGGAAGCTGGCACCTTGGTCTGGGAGATATGTGCAGGCTCCCACAGCCTGAAATCTGGAGTGGAGAGGCAGCAGCCTCCCACCCAACCTCACAGGACATTAGGTGGCCACAAGACAGGAACCTGCCCTAGAAAGGAACACAAAGAGTCCTCAGCACCTGGACAGTGGCCCTCCCTGACCCTAAACTGTGATGACAACAGAAATCCAGGCAAAACCCAGTCCTCTGCACAAGGTGACCACAGTACCCTCGTGGGCCATGCCCAGTGGGGTCTGCAGTAGTGAGGGAGGAGAGCTAGGGAGGAGAGAGAGGCGGCCCAGCTCCCTTGCAGTCTCCCCCCAAACACAGGGTGCAGTATCTGCACCTCATGAACAAACATGGGCTGAGAGCTGCGGGTCATGGCCATAAGACTCTACCAAGACCCATGGTGCTGGATCTGCTTGGTCCAGGTGCACACGGCAGCTGGAGGCCCAGAGCAGTGAGAGTAGAAACTGGTGGAATGACTGAGATTCCCTTTCTGTGAATCCACCCTGATGATCAAAATGACCCTAGAAAGGTACAAAGTTTGTGGCTTGCAGAGAAAACACACAGGACTTAGCTCTCAGGAATCTCTGTAGGAAAAAACAGAGGGAGGGAGCATATACCCAACGACTGCTTTGGTTGCTCAAAGTGAGTCCATGGTCCTGGAGAGCAGGCCAGGGACCCATGATGTCACCTGATGGTGTACTAAGGCCCACTGAGGCCGTCCTGGCCCAGTAACATGGTGATCCAGGGGACAGATGGAGGGGGTCTTCTCTGTGGAGCCAGGGACACTGTAGGAACCCAAGCTCTCAGCCCACGTTTGCTTGTGAGGTGCAGATCCTGTTTCCAAAATAGGTGGAGGGCGGTTGTCTCAAGAAGAGTTCTGTGGATGGACAGTCTCCATAAGTGACCTCTGACTCGATGGCCTTCCTTATCACCTGACTCCTACCAGACAAAAGGAGCCACCCTCCCTTTCCCGAGGGCCAGGGATGACTAGATGCTGCCCTCGAAGCACACAATCCTGGGGGTGGGCAGAGGCTGGCTGTTCTACAGAGGCCTGGGCTGTGTTCTTTACCAAGGCCCCATCACTCAGGGCCAGGGCTTCCACCTGCACTGACTGGCACATCTCCTGTGAAGTTCAAGGTGTGACAGGAGACAAGGAAGAAGATGAGTCCTCCTCCATCAGAAGTCAATTGTGCTAATCCTGCTGCTGTGGAATCCAACCATCTCTTCCCAAATGGAGATGCTTCCACGGCAGAGAGAAATGAGGCATTGGTAAGTGGCTCTGTTCAGAGGGATGCTTTATTTTGGGAATTTTGACACAGTAACAGGAAGATGACCGTCACAGTGGGTGTGAGTCCTTCCCATCCGTACCCTAAGACTTATAACCCAGCAGGAGGGGCGTCTGGGAGGGAAACGTAAGCAGGTGCTGTAAGGAGAGGAGGCGTCGGGTGGGCCTTCTCATTTGCCTGTGACTTCAACACTGCTGCTGACACCATGGGACAACTGTTGAGTGTTGCTTGGAAATGGAGTCCACCAGAGCAGGCGAGAGGCCAGCATTTCAAACCCGGAATAGCAAAGGCCCCAGCCCCCCCTCCCCAAGGACCTGGCTTGAGCTGGTCCTGACTCCTGACTCCTCCCCAGGGCCTCGAGAGCCAGTACTGTTGTGACTCCTCCTTAGAGCTGGGAAGCCGGACTGTGGAGGGAGGAGAACCTGTCACATCACCCGGCTGAAAGGGCCAGTGTTGGGATCAGTCTCCAGGGCGCCTCAGTCCTCACCCCATGTCTGCTTCGCCCCCAAAAGGTCTCCGTTCTACACTGAGGAGACCACGTGGCTTCCCTAGGGTTGGAGTGTTCTAGTGAGACCTCCACACTGAGCCGTGGTGAGACGGGGGGCAGCACAGTCCTCCCTGGGTGTGGATGCCAGCCCTGTCCCTACACCAGCCCATCTGCATCCCCCTGGTCTCCCAGAACAACATGGCGCCCAGCCACATTGAGCTAACCCACGTGGTTGCACCTGGGCCCCAACAGAGCGTGCAAGGACCCAGTTGTCCTGCTCCAGGAGGGACAAGACTGACTCAGTTCATGGTGGCAGAGGTTTCAGTTCATGACAACTTACTGTTACCTTGAGATGTGGTGTCAGAGCACGCCAGGGAGCCTTGCCACACACGGTGCTCCCCTCAAAGGCTGGGAGACAAAAGAGAGAGGAAGTCTGGCCCCTACGTCTCCCCAGGCCTCACCTGTTATACTACAAACTAGCTCCCAGTAATTCCAAGCTGGGAACCAAGGCTTCACCACATGTGCCTCCGGGAGACAGGTCCAAATTGTAACCTCTACTCTCCCCACCTGCCTGGGAAGCAGCTGGTCTTTTCTAGTCTGGGTGAGGGTGTACGTCTGTGAACCCACACGTCCACTTCAAGGTAAGAGTGACGGTGGTTCTCAAATGCGCCCCCGGCCACAGCATCCGCAGGGCCTGGAAGGTGCGGGAACTGCAGGTACTCGGACCCTCTGCAGCTGAGACCTGGAGAGTTAGAGAAGTAGCATGGGGACAGGATCAGCGTCGATGGCCCGGGTGGATGTCTCTGGCCCTCTGGAACCTGTGTGCTCCCGGAGGCCACCTGCACAGCAGTGTTTATCACTTTTCATGGAACCATCCTAGGGGAGAGTGCAGAGCAGGATGAGGTTGCCTTGTCGGAATCCCACACTGGCCATCAGGTCCTGGCCAAGGCACCCAACTTCTAAAAAAAAAAAAAAAAAAAGAATAGCAGCCTAATGAATCCTCCTTCAAATACAACAGAGTCACCTGCCTGGTTCCTGCCTGCTTCTAGATGAAGGCCAGCTGTGCTGGCGGGAGACACGCTGCCCCAGCCGTCCCTGGGTCACCCACCGCCCAAGCCATGCTCATCCTGCTTCTTTTTTGGGTGGGTCTAGAATCCCACGTTCCTGGGGTTTTCTGAGTGTGTTTAGCCTGTCAGAGAAGGAGGGTACAGCCCAGGGTTAGGGCTGTGCTCAGTAGAGTGGGAAGCCTTGGACTGAAACCCAGCAACAAATAAACCAACCCACACCAGAAGCAGTGTCTCCCCACCTGGTTGGTGGGTGTAGGAAGCTGCTGTCTAGCCCGTCTTTGGTCCTCTGTAGAGGGTGTTTCAGGTGCTGGCCCTTTTAGCATTTCCTCTTTGGCCCTGTGCTACAACAAGTTGACTCTAAGGTGCATGGATGTAGTTTGTTTTGTATTTCCTGTTTTGGGGTCTTTATGAGGGTTTTGGACCTTTGGTTTATGTTTTGCATTCGATGGAGGGGTGCGTGCACGACTTCGTCAGGTATCCCCCCTCCCCTTGGTGGGATTCCAGGGACCCTATATTACTCCTGTCCACATTGCCATCTTTGGTGGAGCGTGACCTGCACATAACAGAGTGTCCTCTTGGCCTTCTCCAGGGGTCCGAGTTCAACCTCTGCAGGCAGTACGAGGAGAAGGTGCGCCCCTGCATCGACCTCATCGACTCCCTGCGGGCCCTGGGCGTGGAGCGGGATTTGGCCCTGCCTGCCATCGCCGTCATTGGGGACCAGAGCTCGGGCAAGAGCTCTGTGCTGGAGGCTCTGTCGGGAGTGGCTCTCCCCAGGGGCAGTGGTGAGAACTCATTTCTAACTATTGTCCTCGGGCACCTGGTGGCTCCCAGAGCAGTTCTGTATTCTCCACAGTCTGGAGGCTGCAGGTGGAAGGTGAAGGTGGGTTCTGCTGAGGTCCTTCTGGGCCTGCAGGTGGCCACCTCTTCACTGTGCCCTAACCTCATGTGGCCTTTTCTCTGGGCAAGATTCCTGGGGTCTCCACGTAATTTTACAAAGATGCCAATCACATGGGTCAGGACTTTCCTGTTGTGACCCCTGATGACATCTGTCAACTCTAATTGCCTCTTCAGTGGCCCCATCTGCAAACATAGCCACATCGGTGTGATTGGCTCAGCCTGTGCATTTGGGGTGAAGAGCTCTCTGTCTCTTACACCGTCTGGTTGCACGCCTTTGTGGATTGTATGGGGTCTGCAGTTGGTGGAGAGTCTGAATGGATAGTGTCCCTGCCCAGAACACAGTGCACCTGGGTGTCTCTCCTGAGCTCATCCCACCAGGTTACTGGCCAGCTGGGGGGACAATGATGGGCATCTTAGAGTGATGCCTTTGACTTGCACAGACAGGGGAGCCTGTGAGAGCTCAGAGGCTGAGCTCTTAGACAGCCAGGATTCAGAGAGGGCTTATAGACGCTCCTTCTGAACGGGAATGTGTCCTGGGGGAGTAGTGAGTGGGGGGTGGCTCAGGAGCAGGGAGGGCCGCTTGCCTGTGTTTGGGAGATTGTCACCTGACCTGAAGGCAGTACATTGGGTTGAAACCCCGAAGTGTTCATGGGTTTAGATGAATGAGAGAAAGTCACTGGGGTGACTGTTCCAAAAGCTCATGTCTGAGGTCACCACAGACGCGATGCCCCAGTGCATGAGGTCACTGCAGGGTTTTGAGACCAGAGGCTTCTGCCTGGGCATCTCCCCTGATGATGGCATCAACCTTGGAGATCTGTGGGTGCATGGCCCCTCCAGCCTCCAGAGCAGAGCAGAGGACTGACATTAGCTTGGTCTCCTAGGTATCGTCACCAGGTGCCCTCTTGTGCTGAGGATGAAGAAGCTGGGGCAGGAGGATGAGTGGAGGGGCAAGGTCAGTTACCTGGACATGGAGTTGGAGCTCTCAGAGGCTTCACAGGTGGAAGGGGAAATCAATAAAGGTGAGTGCCCGTGGTCTTGCCTGGACACCAGGCCCAGCTAGTGCAGAGGGTCCCCGTCTCCCCTGCCTTGGGCCTGCTCCCTCGGGAGCCCTCCCTTCACCCACCCCAGAGCTACTGCACCTCCTCTGCCTCATGTTAGGGTCACACACACGACTTGGGGACCTGGGTACTGCAGGAGCAGTGAGCTGCCTTGGCCACACATGCCGACGTCATTATTTGCAGCCATGTTCTAGACTGTAACAGACATTCCAGAGAGATGGTGTCTACCTTCAGAAGGACCAGGTGGCCCTCAGGAACCTTCTCCCATTCTAAATGTGTCAATACCGAGAGGGGTCCAGAGAAAAGCAGGCTCCTAACAGAACTCACTGGTTCCTGGTGCCCTAACAAGTTCCCAGCTCTGGTCTGGGTCCCCTGGTGTCCTCACATTCCTCTCTGTGACTCTCCTCCCACACCCAGGGGAGGGTCACAGCATGCCATCAGGAAGGACTCCCGGCTGGCCCAGTGGAGATGTCCCAGGTCCCTCTATAGACAGTCCTGGGCACAGCAGGGAAAGTACCGAGTCACCTCTTGAGGAAACATGGGGTCCAATCTCCAAAGGGGAAGGGGCTCCAAACCTGCTGCCCCTCAGGACCCCCGAGCCAGAGCTGCTGTGGCAGGCTCCCTAAATGGGGCACCGCCCTTCAGCTGCACCCCATGTCCTCTCCTCTGCACAGCCCAGAACCTCATCGCCGGGACAGGGCTGGGCATCAGCGATGAGCTCATCAGCCTGGAGGTCAGCTCCCCCAGCGTCCCGGATCTGACCCTCATCGACCTTCCTGGCATTACCAGGGTGGCTGTTGGCAATCAGCCCACTGACATCGGGCACCAGGTGAGACTCCAGCCTCCACCTGCCTGTGCCCCGGATGAGGGGGCGCTGCATGAGTGCAGCCGGGAGTCCAGGTCCTGGTTGAAGGGGGCGTGTGGAGGCGAGTGGCAGTGGAGAGCCAATGTCACGATCCCCAGTGGACGGAGACGACCGTGTAGACAGGCAGCTCTGTCCTTCCTGCCTGTGGGAGCACAGCCTGCACTTCTGTAGCCTCCAAGAGTCCATGGTCGGGAGCTCTGGACGCTCCTTGAGCATTTCAGACATCAGAGCGTCACCTTGTCCCCTTCCTTAGAGAAGAAGGGACTTTGGGCCTTAGAATGCAGGAAGGCATCATCTCTGTGTGTTCAGCCGAGCCTTGGTTGGGTCACGGTGAAGTTTTGTGTGGAACGCACCCTGCCATCTCTTAGAGGGCTCCTAGTGGGCAGAGAGGGTGAAGGCGCAGAGGAGGTGACACATGGCCTCCGTGGCTCTCACCCCAGGAAGGAAGACTCAGGAAGTGAGTCAGGCAGTAGGTCTGGTGTCTTGCTCTCCACTGGGACCCTCAGATCTGAGGCCTCAGGGACAGTAGGCAGCCACAGCCTCACGGCCTTCCCTGACCTGGGGCTCCACAGTCCGCAGGCACCGCTGCCCTGTGTCTGGCTTGGCAGAGCCACGGGGTTGTGTTTGCAGGTTCACTTGCCCACGGAGGAGGTTGCAGACACTGAGTGCCTGAGTGCAAGTGCATGGTCTGGGCCTGTCCCCTGCTTGTCCACCCCAGTGTGTCTCCTGCTTGTCCAGCCCAGTGCTGGGAAGTCATGGCCTCTTTTTCCTATAGATCAAGCGACTCATCAGGAAGTATATCCAAAAGCAGGAGACCATCAACCTGGTGGTGGTCCCCAGCAACGTGGACATCGCCACCACGGAGGCACTGAGCATGGCGCAGGAGGTGGACCCTGACGGAGACAGGACCATAGGTGAGAAGCAGGGAGCCGACGGTGGGACCACATCCCTGAGTCCAGGGGAGAGGCTGGCTGGCCGAGGGTACCTGCACGTGGCTCAAGAAGCCCCCAGGTGTAGGTTCCGTGTCCACTGGGTCTGGAGGAAGGGAGCCACGTTGATCCTTATTGGCCACCTCATGGCCTCCTGACCCATGTCCCTTTGGGAAGGCGCCCTGGGCTCCGAGGGTGGGCAGGAACAGGAAGGAGAAGCTCCCAGTTGAGATCTCTGGAGGGCAGCCAGGCTGGTCTGTGCATGGTGAAGGACGGACAGAACACGGCCTGTCCCTCCATGGGCCTGGGTGCAGGAGCTGGGGAAGGGCCACCCCTCTAGCCTGGCCCTCTGTCTCCCTGAGGCCTTCCCTGCAAGTCTTTGTGGACTGGGACTCCAGCTTGCTCGTGGGTTCTGTAGGGGCCCTTGTCTGCTGGCCCTGGGCTGGGAGGAGGCCGGGGGCTGGTTCTTCCCTCTGCCTTGGGACACTGCACGGTCTCTGATCCCAGTCCCTGGCTGGCAGGAATTCTGACGAAGCCCGACCTGGTGGACAAAGGCACTGAAGACACCGTGGTGGACGTGGTGAGGAACCTCGTGTGCCACCTGAAGAAGGGCTACATGATCGTCAAGTGCCGCGGCCAGCACGACATCCAGTCGCGGCTGAGCCTGGCCGAGGCCCTGCAGAAGGAGAAGGCCTTCTTCGAGGACCATCCTCAGTTCAGGTTGGTCAGCTGCGCTTCCCCAAGGCCAGCCCCAAGCAAGGCGGCCGTCCCTGCCGGGGAGAGTGGCTGGGCTGAAGCAGGTGTCGGCAGCGTGTGTGTGTGTGTGTGTGTGTGTGTGTGTGCGCGCACATGGGAGTGAGTGTGCGTCAGCCTGTGTGCCCCCGGCACTGACTGCAGAGCTGTCCTGAGAGGAAAGGGTTGCACACAGCCTTGCCCCCTAATTTAAGGGAATAAGGAGGCTGCTTGCTGCGGTCATCTAAGCGTATGGGGCTGGAACCAGAGTAGAAACATGGATGGAACAACAGAGAAAAACAGAGAGCCCAGGTCGGACACAGGTGCCTGCGTGTTTGACACTGACCAACGCACATTTCACCCAAGGAGCCAGAGAGGTCGCTGCCAGTCAGGGGCATGGGGTTGTGTTGAACACCTGGGGAAGCCTGAATGGGGTCTTCCCTAACTAGCAGACCAAAACGGACATCAGCTGTAGTTAACTTAGCCATGAAAGGTGACCATGCGGGTCCCTGTGACCTCGGCCCCGGCATCTGCAGTCGCAGGTGCAGAAGTGCCTGTGTCCAGTGAGGCCTCTTCAGAAGGCAGGACTGACGGACACGCTGGTGGGATCTCAAAGAAGAGCCAGGGGGAGTCTCAGCCTTATTGCCTTCAGTTCCCCGGGGGCTTCCGGGCGTCCCATGCCGTGACAGGATGTCCCAGGTGCATGCACAGAGTGGCAGCTGCAGTGCATTCCACAGCAGCCAGAAGGTGAGAGACACCCAACATCCGAGGAGCGAGGAGTGCAGAAGCAGGGTAGCTGTGGGCAGGTGTGGACGCTCCCGTCCAGGCTCAGAAAGGCAGGAAGCCCCCTCCTGCTGCCACGTGGCTGGACCTTGAAGACACTGTGCCAAGGGAAAGACTGTGACACCAGACCAAGGCCGTGTGTCTGCACCGGACGAGGTCCCTGGAGCCAGGAAACTCACAGCCACAGGAGAGGAACTGGCCAGGCCTTGGAGGAGGTGGGAACGGGGCTTGGCGGTTAATGGAGCAACGTTCAAAGACAGGAAAGTTCTGGTGGTGGGAGGTGGCCGTGCTGAGCCACAGTGTCAAAGTCATAGCGTCTCTGAAGTGTGCACTCTAAATAGCTAAAAGTCAAACAACATGGCATGTTTCATACACGTTGGGAAAAATGGATGGTTGTGGACAGTCAGGCTTGGTGAGGGTCTCCAGCCCCTGCCGCCTGCCACCCTCAGGGACTACCAGTGTCAGAGACCTGCAATACCTCACCCTGTGGGCCCAAGTTTGGCATTACAAGGAGACTCTGTGGCCTCCCTCCTCCACGTGAACATGGTTGCAGTTCTCACCCTGGGGCAGCTGTGTCTCTCGGTTCCCCAGTTGTCACGTGTGTATGTAAATAGGCACCATGTTTGTGTGCAGTCCTGTCCCCACAGGTGCTGTGTAGTCACGCCTGTTACACACGGAAGGGTGTGTGTGTGCTACGGAAGCGTGTCTGAGGTGCACACGTGTATGTTTTGGAGAGCAAATCTGCAGTTGGATGTCTTGAGACACATTTATTTGATGAGCTGGAAGGGACAGTTCCAGCCTCTGTGGACCTACCTGAGCTGCCCACAGGCAACCAGGTCTGATCCAGCCCTGAGCATTGCTTGGGTACCAGCTGTATGCCCTTGTGTTCGGTTGGAAGCGCCTGAGTCTGTCCCGGCCTCCCATCTGCACATGCAGACTCTGATGTGCTGTCCACGTGACCACGGATGACCCTTTTGCTCTCTCTCCCAGGGCTCTGCTGGACGAAGGAAAGGCCACGATTCCCTGCCTGGCGGAGAGACTGACCACTGAGCTCATTGCACACATCTGTGTAAGCAGAGCCCCATGTCCTCTCTGAGGGGTCCCTGGCACCCAGCCGTCCACAGTGCTGGGGAGGTCCTGTACCCAGCCCTCTCAAGGCTTCTCGGCACACATCCTGCTGTCTTTGCCGTTGGTGACTCCAGCACGAGAAGCCTTGGTGTTGGGATTCTGCTGCCTCACACAGCAGATGTGGGTGGCACCCTGGCTGTGAGTCCATCTGTCCTGGGGTTTGATGTGTGGGTATCCTTAGGAGCTGGGTTCCCAGTGGGTCTCCCGGGAGAAGAGTGTTGGATTCTGTGGGACCTGGCAGTGTCTCGCTCACACCACTGTAACTCTCAGCAGTTAGGGCCTCAGCCCGTGTGGACTGCGGCAGCAGCCCTGTTGGAGAGCTGCCTCCCGTGTGGGCACAGAGTCTCAGTAGAGATCTTGCCATGCTGCCCAGCACCAGCGTTCAAGGTCTTTCCCCAAGTCCCAGGGTGCAGGTGGAGAGCAGGGTGATGTCTGGTGGACCTGGTCATGAGGGTGGAGCTCTCTGGGCCAGCGTCATGCAGAAAGAGCTCATCCCTTAGCAGACTGCCCACGTAGAGCTGCCTGGGACTTATCTTTGCCCCTGCACTGGGTCACACTCCTAAACCCAAGCTCAATTTTTCCTAGCTAGGTCACTGTCCTCGAGGCCCAAGGTGAGTCTGAGGCCCATCAGCTGGCTTCGGACTCTGAGTCTCCCTCCCCACATTGCCAGTCATGGGCGCGTGTGAGGGAGGCTGCTGAGGGCCTGGCTGCACCCTCCAAGCTGCAGGGGCGGGGACCTGGGGGCACTCAGTCACCTTGTATTTTATTGTATTTATTTTTAATTTTTAAATAGGACTTTTGCATTTATTTCTGATTTTGCTTCAGACGTGATGTGATTTCTTTACATATGAAATATATCAAGTATATACAAAACAGTTAATAGACACTTATATACGAACTTGGTAGATTTTTTGGTATTTGCTTCAGATTCTACCCCTTTTTTAACCAGTCCATTTTTTATGTGTTGTTTTTACATATATATATGAGGGTGGAGTGCATTTTGATATATTTTACATACATGAACTATAACTTCCCATTCCTACGGTTGTAATGATGTGGAATTGCACTGGTCATGTATTTATGTATATGAATGTAGTAAATTATGTCTGATTCTCTCTAAAGTCATCCCCATTCTCAGCTTTCATTTCTTTCCTTGATACACTTTTGTTTAAATCAATGAACTTCTCTTTCCCCCTCCCTCCTCATTTATTGGGTGTTATCATCCACATGTCAGAGTGTTTGGCCTCTGTTTTGTTTTGCTTTTTTTGGATTGGCTTATTTCACTTAGTAGGATAATCTCCAGTTCCGTTTCTTTAGTGGTCAGTGCCATAATTGACTCTTCGCTATGGCTGACTAATGTTCCACTGTGTACATACACCACATTTTCTTTATCCATTCATCTGTTGAAGGGCACCTGGGTTGATTCATAGTTTAGCTATTGTGAATTGAGCTGCTCCAAACATTGATGTGGCTGTGTCCCTGTAGTTCACTGATTTTAAGTCCCTTGGGTATATACTGGGTAGTGGGATAACTTTAGCCACCTGTTAGGAACAGAAGTCCCTGCTAGCTTCTCCCTGCTGAGAACAACATCTAAGTGTTGAGGAATCTCAAGTTGTTCCAACTGCAGACAGTGGATCTGTCTGCACCTCTGCACCACCAGAGCTCGTGGAACATGATGCAGAAGCAGTGGCCCCCTGGTGGCTCCTAGGTGGCCAGGAATCATGTTTAGTGGGCGTCTCTGTGCGGCTCATGGGCTTGTGTGCAGGAGCAGGCTGTGGGCAGCCCTGGTGGAAGGGGATGCCCCAGTGTGTCTCTCTGCACAGGAAAGTCTTTAGAGGACATCAGGACGTCACATGTACCTTGCAGCTACTCTGGTGAGCAGGCCTGTGGCCTCATTTTTTTTTTTCCGAGTCCATATTTGTATATCCCCTCGTTTTCCCAGAAATCCCTGCCACTGCTGGAAAGTCAAATAAAGGAAAATATCCAGAAAGTAACCGAGGAGTTGAAATACTTTGGCGTGGACGTCCCAGAGGAGGAGAGCTTGAAAACCTTCTTCCTGATAGACGTGAGTATTCCCTGGGGCCTCGTGGGGCAGATTCCGCCTGGTGTCCACACGGGGACGCTGAGCCTCATCCGCTTCTGTCCTCACTCCCATGAGGCTATCCACGGCCCTCTGCCCACTTGGTCCTAAAAGGGACAGGGTTGAGGCAGTGGCCAGGGAGTGGAGGGTGTGTGCAGGCTGGGTAGCAGGGAGGAGGTCTCAGTCCTCTCCTCCACTGAAGGTGGAAGGGAAGGGTGGGGCTTCCTGGTACCTGAAATGCCTCACCCCCTTTAATCCAGGGTCGCCCAGGAGGGGGAAAGGCTCATCCAAGCCCAGCACCCACAGGCCTGCAAACACCCTGGCGTCTGTTGTTTGAAGGTCTGCTCACACTGATGTTGTCCTTATTTGCAGAAAATCAATGAGTTCAATCAGGACATCAATGCTATAGTACAAGCCGAGGAAGTTGTAGGGCCAGAAGAAATGCGGCTGTTTACCAGGATGCGAAAGGAGTTCCACAAGTGGAGTACTGTGATTGAAGAGAACTTCCAAAAAGGTGAGGGTGCTGGGTGTGTATAAGCAGTGGAAACCCGCGGCTCACTGTTCTGGGTGTGTGAACGCCAAGGTCCAGGCGCCAGCTGATTGGGTGTCTGGTTTCAAGATGGCGCTGTCTAGCTGTGTCCTCAGAGGGAAGCAGAGGCCAGACTCCCCTGGCCCTGTTTCTAAGGGCAGGCACCCAGATGTTGGGGTAGAGCCCTCGGGACCACATTGGAGAACTTCAGCATGAACTTGGGGACACGTTTGGCCATGTCAGCGAGTCCAGGCCTGGTCATGGCAGGAGCCTTGGGCTGAGTCTGGGGGAGGAGGTTCCTTGGTGGGGATGCTGGCGAGGCAGCTAGGAGAAAGCAGCTCACCTGCTCGGCTCCATGCTGCGGACGAGGCCATGAGCCGTCATGACTGATGTCCAAGGTTACCACAGAACACTTCTTAGCCCCCAGAAGAGACGCTGCTCCCCAATAGTGAGTGGAGAGACATGGTGCATCTGGTGTCCTAGATCCCAGTGAGGGTACTGCTGGCATAAGCCTGGCCTCCTGTGGCAGCAGAGAATGAAGACAAAGAGCCCACTGGAGACCACCTGTGCGCCCTCCCCCCTCCCACAGGAATCTGGGGAGGGAGAGGGCCGTTCTGGAATGATCTATCCAGATTTCAAGAGGCTGAACGAAGTCTTAGATGAGTTGATCAGGGTGTGGCAGCCAAGCACAATTCCAAGTGACCTGCTGTCTCTTGAGGACCTTGATGTGGGTCCACTATTCACTTCCACCATCCAGAGCTTCAGAGCAACAGATTTCCTTGGCTTAGAGTCTCAAACCAGGGAAAGTGGTGCTCCTCTCTGGGTAGGCCACCCTGTGGAATCCATGGGCCGACGGCGTGGAGGTGGTGGGGATTTGGAGCAGTGCTCTTTGGAGAAGCCCATGGACGGCTCATTAGGGGACAGCGATTTACCTCATCACTGTGTCCTCTGTTCCTACACTGCTCAGCCCTGCAATTCCAGGGAGCAGAGGCTGTCCCCTGCTGTAGGTGCCTCTGGGGTTAGGGAGGGACACCTGCCCATTTCCAACAGGGAATCCTTTGCAATCTCACGGGGGTGAAACGCAGTGCATGGAGTGTAGAAGACAGAGCTCTTGAGACTCCATAGTAACACCCGAATAACCCAGTGAGAAAATGGGAAGAGACACGACTTCAGGAAGAAGACCCAGAAATGGCTGCAGGCACCTGAAAACCACAGGGTGACCGCTTCACAGCCAGGGACAGACACGACCCTCACGAGCTGCGGGTGGAGAGGGAGGTGGCACAGCTGCTTTGGATGATGGCCAGCAGCTCCACCCCTAGGTCCACACTCCAGGGCCCTGAGACCCATGTCCACACAGGAACTGCAGAGCAGGGGTCCCCACAGCAGCCCAGGTCTCCTCACATGGTGGCCTTGGCCCATGTACTGCTCTCGTCTATGGTGCACACAGGAGCACCCTTATTTAAACCCATTGCCTCTTACAGACCCTGCCCACACCACGGTCCCACTATGAGGCCTTAGGTGGTGGGACCCCCACCTGCATTTCCAGGAATTTCCCCATACCACACACAACTGTGCCATGTGAAATTCTCAGTCCCAGGCCCAACGCGTGACCCATTCTGAACATGGCTGGACCTTGGACACACCCTGTAGGTGCAGGAAGCAGTCCCAACAGGCCACATGCACCTGCGTCAATACCTATGACGTGTCCACAGTGGGCAGAGCTGTCGGTCAGCCAGTAGAGTGGTGGTCGCAGGGACTGGAGAGAGGGACCAACTGGCAGGGACAGTGACGGCCTGTGGCGTCTTCCAGGGGAGGACTTCTCAGCCTCTAGAAGAGATAGTGGTGGATTAGATAGTGGTGGAGTCCCAGATCAGTTAGACATGCTGAGAGCCACAGGACTGTCCACTTGGCAAGAGTGAGGGGTATTGCCTGTGAACTGACCTCAAAAACAATTTCCTGCCAGGAAAATCCCTGAGCAAACAGGCCCCAGAGACCATCCTTCCAGGTGGGAAGCTGGGCCCCTCTGAGGCTGCACCCTGAGGGAGCGTCCCCACGGTCAGGCACCTTGGGCACACAGTGTGAAGAGAAGCTGAGCATTTTGCCTAGTGGACAGTGTCACTGAGCCTCGTTACAGCACCTGAGGTGCCTGTGCCCTCTTGTCCCCTCTATGACGGACACCTCCTCTGTCACCACAGCCCAAGAGCACCTGGTGGGCAGGTGGCTGCAGCTGATGTCAGGGTCATTGCTGCCCCCAGAGGCCCTGTGGTCCTGGTTGGGGAGGCGATGTGTCCTCCTCTCTCTCTGGCAGAAGTGGAGCAGAGTGACACAATGACACAGGCCAGTGCTTTGTCCAGTAGGCCTTCCCTGAGAACCTGCGCCTGCTGTTCCTCTGTGTGACCCCTGGGGGGGGGCCTAGGGACACCACAAAGGCTGTCTCCTTACTACAGACCAGAGGGTCATCCATTCCCAAATCGAGGTTCCTGGGAATTCGCTTCTCCCACTGAGGTCTTCAGAAGACCAGGAAGGTGGTGTCGACCACCCGCGGGGGGCTTACCCACAGCCCCTTTCCTCCTGTAGGGCATGGAGTTCTGCGTAAAGAGATCAGGAAGTTTGAAAACCAGTACCGTGGCCGGGAGCTGCCAGGCTTTGTGAACTACAGGACGTTTGAGACGATCATAAAGGAGCAGCTCAGGTCCCTGGAGGAGCCGGCCGTGGACATGCTGCACACGGTGACGGGTGAGCACCACGTCATTTTCTGGCCTTCACTTCTCAGGCAGGGAGGGTGATCGGAGCCGGGCTCGGGTTCACAGCTGTTCCCGGGGTTTTCTCCCAGCAGCCCTCTCTGCCGCCCAGACCCCAGCCTGCTGTAGGGCTCCATTCTGACACTGCCACCCCACTGGTTAAGGACACACTCCCCCAGACTGTCCCCAAGAGTATGCATAGCCCATCAGGAGCACATCCCTGCCTGTCCCTCAGGCCTGCCCTGTCCTCTGGTTGGGGCGTCACAGGTGATCCCAGGAACATGCCGCCTGGCCTCTGCTGTGCGTGCTGAGGGTGTTGAGGACACGGGGCTTGTGCCATGACGGGTGGCGTGGGTCTCAGCTCAGACGCTCAGTGGTTTTCTGGAGGCCTCCCCACCCGGGCCTGGTGATGACTGGAACCCCAGCCCCACTTCCCTCCCCGGAGGGTGGGGTGGGGTGGACATGGCAGCTTCCACAGCTGGCTTGTCCTCCTGGTGACCAACCCTCATCCTGAATCTGTCTGTGCCCACAGAAATGTTTAGTGGGGCGAGAGATGCTCCTATCAGGCAGGAGGTCCCCATGCCCCCAACAGGCATGTCAGGGCTGGAGGCCAGGCTGGGGTTCCCTCTGCCACCCTGCCCCTTGCCCCACGGCCCTGAGCACAGCCCTTGCAACGCTCTGTGTGTTGGCTCCTCTGAGAAGCGGGGTTGGGGGAATGGCCATGCACAAGGTGAGGGCCTGGCACTGCCTCAAGGGTCGAGTGGGTGCGGTGGCATTGCTGTGGCCAGGGAACCAGGTCAGAGCCCTGTGGGCAGACCCGACTTTGTCCTCTCTCACCCCTTCCTGAAACCATCTCCCCGAGGTTTGGAGAAGGCCTGATGTCTCCCCTCCTCCCCTCCCCGCACACCCTGCCTCTTCATCAAGAGTGGTAATAGAGGTGGCCAGGGGCCAGCTGGTGGGGCAGCCTCCCCGGGCTCAGCAGGGTGAGTCCCAGGAACCTGGCCTGCTGGGTGGCGTCCCCACCAGCACCCTCGTCACTGCAGAGCTCTGGCCTATGGTGACCCTGTGGTCCTTGCAGCAGGCCCCGCAGTTACCCAAGAGAAGTGCAGTCAGTCAGCATCTCAGGAGCTACTTGTGTTTCACAAAGCTGAGGTTTGGGGTCAGTTCAGACTATTCAAGGGTGACGATCTGGTGCTCTGGGATCAAGGACGATTCCGTGAATAGGAAGAGCGGGAATGTGTGCTCCTAACACGAGAGCGATGGCGGGAATTTCTATGTAGTGAGAATCGGCTCTTGCATTTCGTTTCAAATGAATATCGTGATCGTGGTCCTGCAGATTCTCTGGACAACCTTCAGGCTGATGTGACAGTTTTATCGTTAAGTATGACTAGAATCCTGGTCCCCACAAGCCACATTCTTTGAAACTGAGCTCACACGAGTGTTCTGTGGAGTGGCGGCCAGGGCTACTGAGCGAGGAGACCCCTCCGAGGACCTGAGGGCCCACTTCTGCAGGTGCGGGAGGGGGAGCAGGCCTGGCCCCTGGCCTGTCGTGTGTCTTGGGCTCTGTGCAGGCTGCGTGGGCCACCAGGGCCGCCACCACTGTCGAACCTCTTTTTCTCTTTGGTCAGATATGGTGCGAATCGCCTTCACAAATGCTTCAGAAAAGAACTTTGCTGAATTTTTTAACCTCCACAAAACTGCCAAGGTGAGAAGAAGCCGTGGTTTTCGAAGGCTGACCCCAGGCTGGCGGGGGACCCTACCTGTTTCCTCTGTCCGTTCCCGGCCTCTCGTTGGCTCTTGGAGAAGCAGTTCCTCCACCAGGTCGGGTTGGAGCCAGAGGAGGGTTGGGGAGGGAGAGAGCAGGCAGAATCGCAGCCTGTGACTCTCAGGAGAGAGGCCGCCTTGGTCAGGTTGGAGGTCACAAGGTGGGCGTGCCCCCAGCTGGGGCCCTCAGTGAGAAGCTGAATACAGAAACAGCATCTGTGGAGAGTGAGCAGAGAGCGAGGAGTGAAGGAGACCCTCGTGCCCAGGGGACAGGCGTGGCCCAGAGCCCAGCAGGGCCACCTGGGGAGAGGGCTGCTCAGTGGGCTCAGGACCCCAGGGCTCTGACCTCAGCTGGGGTCAGGCCTGATGAGCAAGGGGTGGCCCAGGCTGCCCCAGGCCGTGCCGTGCTCACCTTGGTGACCCAGGCTGTGGGCATGCTGATGACCCACTGCCTACTGCCCGGGTGACTTGGTGGAGGAGGTTGAGCTGTGTCTCTCTCACCGCAGTCCAAGATTGAGGACATCAGGCTGGAACAAGAGCAAGGAGCGGAGAGGTGCATCCGGCTTCACTTTCAGATGGAGCAGATCGTGTACTGCCAGGACCAGGTCTACCGGGGCGCGTTGCAGGGCGTCAGGGAGAAGGAGGCAGAGGAGGAGAAGAGGAAATCCCACGGCCAGAGCCAGTCTGTCTCTGCAGAGGAGTCGTCCATGGCTGAAATCTTCCAGCACCTCGATGCCTATCGCAAGGTGCGTGTGCAGGGTCTCCATCCTAGGGGTTCTGTGGTTTCCCTGCTGCCTGAGCCCCGCTCTGTCTATGGCACGGTGGCTGTGAGGTGACCATCAGCCAGCTCCACCTCTCAGGTCTGGGTGAGCGTCCCTGGGGGCAGCTCCACCTCAGGTAGACAGAACTGGTTGTGGCTTAGAGCACGTGGTAATCTGGCTTCCACTGGCTGTGTGGCTCTGGCCAAGCCGCTTACCCTCTCTGAGACTTGGATTCTTCTCTGTGCAGTGCTGTCTCATGGAGAATGTTCCGTGAGAGGCGTGTGGGCGAGTCTCCCAGCACAGGGTTGGGATGGCTTGGCAGCTCACAGGGACCCATGTCCTGGAGACGCCTGCTTGGCCTGGCGCTGCCTTTGCTCCCCATGTGAAGTCACAGGTGCAGCTCAGGCGGAGCTTCTGGGGCCTGAGCATCTGCAGAGTGAGGCGCTGGCCCCTCCTGGTTTCCAGACCCAGCCCTCCCCACTCTGGGCTGCGGTGGGCAGAGTGTCTCTGTGTGCACCTTGCACAGCCCGCAGCTCTGCCTGGATGCCCTGTGCCTGGGGGGCCCAGGGGCACTGTGGCTCGTGGCCTGGCGCAGTGCATGGGTCCAGGTGGAGAGCACCCTTGGAAGGCAGGGCTGGCATCCAGGGCCCAGCCCCATTCCCTGCAGACTCAGGGCTGCAGACCCGGAGTGAGCCGATTGGGGGTGGCAGGAGTGCTGGGCCCATCCCGCAGCCCCTGGCACCTGTGTGCTCAGGCTGCCCCACGGGGCACAGGGGATTTTGGGAGAGGGCGAGGTGTGACGGAGCAGAATGGCTGACCCTGCAAATGCGTGGCCACCACCCCGTGGGAGCCTGCAGCCTGCCCGAGGAGCAGCCCTTCTCCAGGGTCTTGTGGCTGCTCCCAGGTGACTCCGTGCGCTGCAGAGCTGCACTGCACCTGCGTGTTCTCCTGCTTCTGCACAAAGGCTCGCAGGCTGCCCACGGCCCTGCACCTGGCCCCTCGCCCTGCTCCCTGGAGATGGGTCCACTCAGATGCCAAGAGCAACCTGGCTCCCCCAGTGACTGCCCAGTGTCCCACGTTAGGGTGGAGCACAGGGAGTCCATCACCTCTTGACAGCACCATCTCTTTGCAGCCTCTGCTACCACAGGGAGGTTGCAGAGGTGACCCTGTCCACAGCCCATGCCTGTGGAAGCCTGCAGTGCCCGAGCCAGGTTCCGCAGGCAGACAGGACCCGAGGGATATGTCTAAGAAGTCAAAAATTGGCCAATGACTGTGGCCAGTGACTGTGGAGCTGGAAACTGGGGCCAAGTGAGCCGAGACCGCGGCTGGGGTGTCCTCTTGCCCTGAAGGCCTTTCCCTGACTGGACAAGGCCCACCCACAATGTAGAGTCATCTGCTTACTTAGGGCCAGCTGACCCTTGCATGCCCAGGTCCCAGCATGTCCCCCAAGGGCCCCTTTGCCCGCAGCCGTCCCCTCCTGCACAGCAGCTGGGGCTCCCACCACTCGCCCCAGGCGCACCATGCTCTGCTCCCTCTCAGCCTCCCCTGCAGCAGCCACTGGGTGCTCCTCGCCTGCCTGGCGTCTTCTTCGCTGGCATCTGACCACACGCTTCATCTCCTGGGCCATCCCAGAGGGTCCTGCCCTGCACCCTGCCTCCCAGGGAGGGAGACTGAGCCCCAGGGAGGCCGCAGGACTTGCCAAGCCCCAGCACATGCCCATTTCCTGAGGTCGGCCTGTGCAGAGGAGCCGTCAGGGCTGTGGAGACGGGGTTTGTGCCGAGTGTGTTGCTGCCTGGTTTAGGAAGGTCTGCCTCTTCCACGAGGACGAGCCGATGGTCAGGGAGGCTGGGAACACTCGCTCCAGCTCGGTCTTGGACACCTGTGGGGTGGTTCTCTGCCCCGTGCAGGGCTCCCCCCGTCCCCAGCACAGAAGCCTCTGTCGGGACTGAGCCCAGGCGAGGGCCTGCACCCCCAGTCTGGGTCCGTCCAGGGTTCCTGTGGGGAGGTCAGCGTGCCCTG
This sequence comes from Marmota flaviventris, assembly GCF_047511675.1. Taxonomy (NCBI): domain Eukaryota; kingdom Metazoa; phylum Chordata; class Mammalia; order Rodentia; family Sciuridae; genus Marmota; species Marmota flaviventris. Next base: position 3,856,464 of record NC_092505.1, on the reverse strand, counting down.
CTGACCTGGCCTCGGCTCCTGTGACCTGTCCCTTCCTCCCAGGAGGCTCACAACCGCATCTCCAGCCTCGTGCCCTTGATCGTCCAGTTCTTCGTCCTGAAGACGTTCGGCCAGCAGCTGCAGAAGGCCATGCTCCTGCTCCTGCAGGACAAGGACGCCTGTGGCTGGCTGCTGAAGGAGCGCAGCGACACCAGCGACAAGAGGAAGTTCCTGAAGGAGCGGCTCTCGCGCCTGACCCAGGCTCGGCACCGGCTGGCCAAGTTCCCTGGCTAAGGCTGTGTGCACCAGGTCCACAGCACAGGGAGGCGGCCCTGGCCTTTCCTGGTGGCTCTGTGACGACTGTCCCCCAGTAGAGAGGGAGCATGAGCCCGGCTGCCCAGGCAAGGGCTCTGCTGGCCCCTGGATGAGGGTTGGGGGCTCTGGGAGCCTGTGATTCCCAGTGGTCAGAGGAGAGCCCTGAGCTGGGCCAGAGGGCTCAGCGCCCTGCCAGTGTCCTTCCTGATTTGTAATGTCCTCTCAGGAGCCTTGTCTTGCTGTGGGTGGGAGGGCTCATGGTGGGTGTCCACCTGTCCCTAATAAACCCTGCTGCCCGGCACTTCTCTGACACGTTTGTACCTGGGGAACCCTGAGTATGGCAGGAGGAGGGGCCTTGTGCCCGACCTGCCCTGAAGCTGCCCTCCCCAGGGCCTGGAGGACAGAGGACAGCAGCGTCCTGCTGTTTCCTAGAGATGGCCGGGAAGGGGGCAAGCTTGGGAAGCCATGACCTCAGGTTGTCACTGGTACCTGCTGGGCGCCTGGCCTGCAGGTGATGCTCTCTGGGTCCTGGTGGAGAGGACGCTCTGCCAGTTCTGCTGAGAGGTCCTGGCCGAGAGGGCGGCTGGTGGGGTGTGCAGGACGGAGAGGCCCTGTGTGGCCAGCAGGGAGACCATGGGCAGCCACGAGCCACACCCCACACCCGAGCCTCCGTGCTGCTGCTTGACCTTCATCCCCTGGGGCCACCAGGACGGAGGGCAGCCGTGCAGCAGTGCCCCGGGGATGGCGCACCCGTGGCCTTGGCCCTCAGAGGAGCAGTGCAGCTCTGGCCTTCAGGAGTGCCTGAGCCCACACAGAAGGCAGGGACCACCCCAGGCACGAGGGGCAAGGACCAAGCAGCAGAGGGACATTGTCTAGGACACTCAGGCCGACCAGTCCTGCTGGCCTGGGGTCCCTGTGCAGCCACAGCTGGGTGATCCTCTAACTCTGCTGCCCGTTGACAGGGAGGGCCTCAGGCCACACTGGACGCTGCCTGTCAGGGGCAGGGTGGGTCTGGGTTATGCCCCTGCCCCTCCCAGGCACACCCCCACCCAGATCTCTTCTGACCATGAAGCTTCTTAATCAATCCTTGGACGGTGTCGGGTTCGCCTCCAAGACGGGAGGCAGGAGGACTGTGGGCTCAGCATAGTCCGCAGCTGTGGCAGGTGTCTCCACGAGGTGGGGGCTGCCTGTGCCCCTGCAGCAGGACCCGGAGCCCGGGAGCTCCAGAGCTGACCGCCGGCTGCAGTGAAGAAAGGACTGCGCCAGTTCATGAGGCTGGGTGGGCAGGGCCACTCCTTGTTTGGTTTTTTGATTTTTGTGGTGCTGGGGATTGAACCCAGGGCCTTGTGCATGCGAGACAAGCACGCTACCATCTGAGCTGTGTCCCCAGCCCCAGTGCCACTTCCTAATGGCCCCAAGTCTCTCCAAAGACACCACTTATCCTCTCCCTCCAGAGACACCCCCAGGTCTCTCCCTCCAGAGACACCCCCAGGCTCTCCCTTCAGGCATCCCAGGCCTCTCCCAGTCCTGCTTGGGAGCAGCCCTAAGGCTGATGCATTCGCAGTGGCTGCCGTCCTCTGGTGGCTGCCGCCCTCTGGTGGCTGCTAGAGTCATTGCCCATGGCCAGGTCCCTTGGCAGGCTCTGCCCAATCTTGCAGGGACTTGCAGTTCTGTGGGACAGAAATGGAATCTGAGGTTTCCAGACCTGACATGGACTCTGCTCTGCTGTGTGCAGTTTTCCTGGAGATCCCTGGAGGGTCTCGGGGGGAAGGTGGGTCTGGAGCACCTGGTCTCTAGAACCCGGTGGCCCCTGGAGGCTGGACCATGCTGGGGAGGAGCTGGGGGCTGGCGTGAACCTTGCTCCCTGACACTCTGGTCTCGTCTGTCCTCTCCCAGGCCAGGGCCTCCGCCCTCAGTACAGTCCTCCTGTGGCACAGAGCTGGTCCCCTACCAGCGTGGGGAAGCCCCAGGGCAGGCTCAGTCCCTTGAGGAAGGAATGGATCCCAGGGGCAGACCCTCCCCCAGGCGGCCATGAGCCCCAGAGGCCTGAGGTTGGTCCAGTTCCCCTTTATCCTCCCCCAGAAACAGCGCTCCTGGGAGTGCAGGGGTTTCAGATGGTCTGAGTCCCCGTCCCAGCCGGGGGGCTCCAGGTGGTCTGTGGCTCTTGGGGCTCAAACACCGACCGTGGGTTTGTTCCCCCTGAGCGGGTGGCTACGTCAGGGATGTTCTCAGTGTGACTTTCCAGTAGTGAAAGTCCCGGCTCCTGCCTCAAACACTGGGCGCAGCCGGTGAGCTGGGTCCTGGCCATGCCATGCTGTCCAGCCCTGTGTGGGCTTGTGGGGCCGTGCAGGGCAGCTCCAGGGCAGCTCTGGTCAGAGCCCTGGTTCTGGAGTCAGAGCCGGATCCACTGAGCCACGGCAGAACTAGAGCAAAGGGCTCCAAGCTTGCCAGGGACCTGAGCTTTGGGTGACTGTCCCCAGGGACTCTGCCAGAGGTGGACCCAGCCCTCATGCCCAGGCTGGGCTCAGGCTCGGCCAGCTGCAAGCTGCAGCACCGGCTCAGCCTGATCCCAGCTCCCTGATGGGCACGCTGGGTGGTTCAGGACAGGCCACATCCTGTGGGGGGAGCAGCGTTCCCTACAGGAAGTCACTCTCCTTGTCTCTCCCCAGCTTTTCCTTTCAAGTGAAGTCATTCTCGCCCCAGATCAGTCATTCTAGAGGAAGTCATTGTCCACGGACAAGACCATGGGGAAGCACCACACCTGCTCTGCTCTGAAGGACACTGTTTCCCTTGATTCCAGAGCCCTCCCTGGTGAAGTGCCCGTTGCTGAGGCTTATATGTGACCTCCAGCTAGCCCGCAGCCCTTTGGGGACTGGTGGGGAGAATCTGCCTGTCCTGTGCATCCCAGCGTCCCAGTCCCAGGGAGGCTGTTTTAGGGACTTTTTCACTGCTGGGACTAAAGGATCTGACCAGAACAATTTCAAAGGAGGAAAAGTTTATTTGTAGGCTCATGGTTTGGGAGATCCCAGTCCAGAGATGGTCAGCCCCATTCCTCGGGGCTTGAGGTGACGCAGAACATCGCGGCAGGAGAGTGTGGTGTAGGGAAGCAGCTCCAGGATGATCGGGAAGGGGACTCCACTGGCCAGATACAAATACCCACCCAAAGCCGCACCCCAATTCCCACCTTCCCCAGCCAAACCGGCCACTTCAGTTAATCCCATCGAGGACTCATGCTGATTAGGCTAAGCCTCCGCCCAACATTTCTCCTCAGAACCTTCTTGCCTTGACTCACACGTGAGCCTTGGGGGGACACCTCACATCCAGACCACAACAGAGGCCCACAGCGGCCTGTGCTCGGCTCCCTCCAGTTCCCGCTGTTGGGCTGCGTCCTCTCAGGGGCTGTTCAGTGCCCTGTGTTTGCAAATCTGAGTGGGGCTGGCCGTGTCCCTGTTCTCCACAGCCAGGGTGCAGCGCCGCAGCGCCACTGTGGAGGCCAGCACAGAGTGGCGCAGCCTCTAACGGAGACACGCGCTAGAGCCCTGGTTCGGGCTGTTGGGGGCTGCTGGATGGGAACGCCGTCCGGGGACCCACCAAGAAAGTCAGATGTGGCATCTGCACGGAGACACGTGGAGTGGGGGCTGTGTGTGTCACTTTTGAGCGTATCGTGCCCAGGATGCCCGGGAGCCCAGCTGTCCCCCCAGGAGCAGTGTCAGTGCTGCCGTCCCAGATCCCTGGAGCTTCCCCCAGAACCACTGTCCCCACTCAGAGCCTGTCATCCAAGACAACCCAGGGCTTGGGTCGAGGCTTCGCTCTGTTTTCACTTTCTTCCATGTGGACAGGTTTGGGGAGGGAAGCCAGCCATGGTCGTTTCCTCCAACCCTGTTACACGCTGAGGATGCTCAAGGAAGAGAGGCTTTCTGCCCCAGGTGGGGAGAGGCACCCAGTCTCTCTCCTGCCTGCATCTCCAACTCCAGGGCCTTGGGATGGATACACCGGAGGAGGCCTTCCTGCCACCGTGCACCAACAGAGACTATGGAAAGGACCTGACTGTTTTGGTCAGGCTGGGACCGAGGACCTGGGTACCCTGGGCACAAAGGTGGGAACGGGTGGCTCTCAGGGCCCGAATCTGGGAGAGGTGGGAACCTGGACAAGGCCCCTCCAGGAGTCATCAAGGGTCACATCCCACGGGACAGGCTGTGGGAATCCAGGGACCTGGCCTGGCCAGGTGCTCTGACCAGCATGCCCTCCCCCAGGCCGGGCCCGAACTCGTTGTTGAACAAGGAGAGGCCACCCAGCCCTGCTGCCCGGCACAACTGCAAAGACTGGATGAATACTGGAAAAAAGCACGCACTTTATTTGCATAGTATCCTGTCATTGAATTTTACAGCTTAGAACAGACAGAGAGCAGGAGACGAGCTGTGGTGCACACCGAGAGGAGACGCACCGAGAAGGGAGTGTTTGGGAGCGTTTGGCCACTTCCAGGAGCTTGAGCATCCGGCCTGGGAGGAAGGTCCCCGGTGCTACTCCACGGGGGTGTGGGGGAGCACCCACCCTCCCCTGCAAGCCCAGTGGGAGCAGCACATCAGCCACTGGAGCCACGAGAGCTGGCCACGATCAAGGTGGTCACACTCTGCAATGTCAGGGCGGGCCCTCCCTCCAGTGGAAACCCAGGGCCACAAGGGGCCACAGGGAGTGCCGCACACACCTGTCCCCTCTGTCACAAGCTTGGGGGCTTTTCTTTCACACTCCTCTGCAGGACCTTGAGTTAGGAGCCAGCTGTCAAGTGCGAGAGACTCAAAGGCCCGCTGTGCCTACGGGGCACCAGTAGAGCTTCAGGGAGCCCAGTGCGGGCAGGCGTCAGAAGCCAGGTCCCAGAGCACCGAGGTAGTCTAGGAGAAACCAGACCCGGAACCAGGGCTTCCGGGTCTGCACATCCCTGAGTCCCCAGAGGACCTCGGCCTCCATGGGATGAGCCGGCCCTGAGAGGGTTCCCGAGGGCTGGGCTCAGCCCACTGGCAGCCAAGGGGCCAGCACAGGCTCTGAGGGGGAAGGGAGGAGGCACAGGGAGAGGCCAGGGCCAGGCTGCAGTGGTTGGAGTGGGTCTGTGTTCAGCCCCGGCTCTGGGGGCTCTGCCTACACTCTCAGCCTCAAACGTTTCTGCTGTCCCAATAAGTGGCCAGCATAGCTGTGCCCTAGGAGGGCTGGTCCCTTTGTTTCCAGCCAGCATCCACCCTGGGTGCTGAGAAGGCACTAAAATATGACCAGCCACCTGGAGACCAGGTGGCCCTCCCTGGCCACCAAGACCCCTGCCCTCCCCCTCTTCCCTCTCAGGCCATCCAACCACTCAGAGGTCACCCCTCCACACTCATCCAAAGGGGGTCAGCAAGGCTCAGGAGGAAGACCCAGCAGGGCAGCGCCTGCATGCATGTCCCTGGAGGGCCTGCCACCCCTCTGGACAGAGAGTTGGGGGAGTGGACAGGGCGGGCCTGCAGCCTGCACTGGATGCCGACAGCAGCAGACGACAAGTCACTGTTTAATCAAAGTGAAAGGACCTGGGATCATCTGGAAAGGCACACACGCCAGGGAATTAAATCAGCCCCAGGGGTCCTTGGGTACGACGTTGAGGACAAGGGAGTCGTGGACACGGCCACACAGGTTAGCTGTTCGCCTGTTCAGAAGGAAAAAGAAACAGACGCTGCTTTCTTCAAACAGCAACAGGCAGGCCATTCCTCCTCCAGGTGCACATGGCAGGGCTCAGGCGCAGGAAGCAGGGGCCAGGCTGCAGGCGGACGGGCGGTGGGGACCCCAGCACCTCTGGGAACAGGCTCAGCCTGGGAGCCACACTCGGCTGAGGACACCAACACCTCAGGGGTGTCACCGTGGAGTCCTTGCTTCCTACCCGCCACACGTCCTGACACCCGGTCCTCTGCCGCTGCAGCCACACACTCCCGCTCCTCTGCTCCCTCACCCCTGTGCCCAGCCCCCACTGTCCCTCCTTGTTGCCCCCAATCACAGCCACACCTGTCTGCGTGCAGCCACCTGCCCCTCTCCAGGTGAGGCCCAGCCCCAAGGTAACGTGAAGGCCCTGCACCCAGATGTCATTGAGGGGACAGAGGTAGAGCACTGCCCCTGGTCCTGGCCCTCCTTCAGCACCTGGGACCTTGGGGACACGAGGAGAGGAAGAGCATGTCTCTCACCAGTGCCAGCCTGGAAGGCGTCAGGACCTGAGACTATGGGCGGCCTGCTGCCCCTGAGCTGGGGACACTCAGAGCTCTGCCAGCAGAGGGGCTCAGGGTGGCAGGGCAGGGTGGCAGGGCAGGGTGGCAGGGCAGGGTGGCAGGGCAGGATGGCAGGGGCCTGGGGTCACCCTCTCCATGCTCCTTACCCTGCTGCAGGGTCTGGGGACCCAAGGCCCCCAGACACTCCTGCACCCCTTGAGTTGGGGGCTGCCCGGGGCCCTTGGGAGGTCCCCATGAGGGGGGTGCCCCATCCGACTCTTCCCTCTGCTCCCTGCCCCTCACCACAGGGCTCAGTTGATGTGGGCGGTGGTGACTGGCCAGCTGAGCCGGCTCCAGTGCAGAGGGCAGAGCCCCGAGGAGGGTCCTGCTGGCTTCTGCCACCAGCACCAGTGGGCACCAGGGCCTGGGGACACTGGATTGGGGGAAGGTGATCTTGATCTAGCTTCACTGCAGCCGTGGGAAGCAGGGTGGCCTGGTGCCTTGGTGGCCAACCAGCTTCTCGCAGCAGAAGCTGGCCTCCTCTCAAGGAGACGGAAACCCAGTGGGAAGGACAGGAAGTTACCCTCATCTGTCGGTAGATCCAGTCTGTGAACACCGTCATGTTTCCGTACACTCCGGGCCTGTTAGGCTTGGCACACCCAGATCCCCAGCTCGTGTCCCCAATCAACCACCAGACTTCATTCTTCAAAGTGACCAGCGGCCCTCCACTGTCCCCCTGGGGGACACAGCAAGTTACCGAGAGTAGAAAGGCTAGTTGCAACCCTCAGCCCATCTCAGAGCACCCAGAGGGCGCGGGGTCAGGGGTTAGGAGTGGGGGTGCCGTCCGCCCTCCACCCCGGGAGGCAGGCTGCGGCATTAATGGACACAGGCGCCCAGCTCAGCGTGGCCAAGAGGCCGGCTGTCTGTGGTTTAAGTCAGCACACTCCCTCCTGCTGCCCGGCACTTCCCCAGGGAAGGGCTCTTTCCCAGGAAGCCAAGCGCAGGAGGCTCTCATGCTGTTGGTGACCACCAGTCCCCACAGCTGCCCCAGAGCGATATCACCAGGAGGCTTCACAGAGCCCCGCAGAGCATGGACCCTCACAAGGGATCGGCAGGAACTGGCGAGGCTCAGAGTTGAAGAGAAACTGGCAATTACCTGGCAGGAGTCGATGTTGCCCTGCAGGTACCCGGCACAGATCATGGCCGGAGTGATGAGGTTATTGTAGACATATTTGCTGTTGCAGTGTGAGTGCTCAATGAGGTGCACCAGCGCAGCGTTCAGCACGTCCGAGGTCTTCCCTAAGAACAGAGGCATGGACCAGCGGCTCTCAAGGGCGAGTGGATGTCCTTCCCTGAGTGCATGCCTGCTGTCCCCTCCCTCTGCCCATCCTGATCCCAAGCATGGCGTGCTAAGTAGGGTCAGTGTGTTTTTCCCCATTAAGATGGGGCAACGGAGGCACAAAGCCAGGTGAACTGCCTCAGATCATCAACCACTGAAGAGCAGAACTGAGACTCAAACCAACTGCCCACGCCTTGCCCCGCGCTGCCCCCACGCCCCGCTGGCCTGCATGCCCTGAGCCTTACCTTTCTCATAGGTGGCCCCCCACCCAGAAATCCAGCACGGCTGTTGTGCCTCCAGCATCATGCCAGGATTGGGCAGGCACACGGGCTTCACCCTGTCTGTGCCAAGAGGAGGAAACCATGAGCCCTGGGAGTCCAGCAATGGCCTCAGGCAAGAGACTGCGCCTGGCCTGGCCCTGTGCATAGGCAGCCCCCACCACCCTGCCCCGAGAACCCCGGATGCCTATGTGCCTTGACACCCCCACTGTGTGCCCTGGCAGGCCCCTCTTTCTAAGAGGCGAGAAGTTCCCCTCTGAATCCTGTGACATCGTTGCTCCTAAAAACACACGTTCAGCACAGTGGAGCCTCTGGCTCCTGGCTCCTGGTGGGCTCCCCGGTGAGAGCCCTTTCCCACCTTGAAGGCAAGTTCTTCATGGGGAGGGGGAGGCTCTGCTTCATCTGCACCCACGTGGGGCTAGAACATTCCAGACCTTCGCATAGACTAGTGCGGGGGGGCCAAACAGGAAGCTGAGGGGAGGCGCTGGTGTAACCCATGATTCTAAAGGACATCACTCCCCGAGTGTACGACTGGCAATGTCTGGAGACAACTTTGATTGTCTCGACTAGTGGATGCTACTGACCTCTAGTGGGCAGAGGACAGGGACGCTGCTAAACGTCCTGCAAGGGCCAAGCAGCTGCACATCAATGAGGAGCAAATCTGGCCATCCCTGCTTCCCTTCCCCACACCAGGGCACTCCTGGCCTCTGCCAAGCCCTCCTCTAGCAGCGCCAATCTGTTCAGTGCCAATCTGTCTTCCCTGACCACGCGTCTCGCTAACAACCAGCATCTCTCTCCTTACAACCTGGCCCAGCACCGCACCACTGAACGTCAGCATCGCTCCGGCCACACGTACCATTGAACGTCAGCGGTGTCTGCAACTTCATAAGCGCAACATCGTTGTTCTTGGTCTTGGAGTCATAATTGGGGTGAGAGATCACTTTCTCGACCCGGTGTCCACTTCCATAGAGCATGGAGGACTGTCTCAGAAGGCCTGCGAACGCCGTCCAGTACCGCGGGCTGTTGAGAGGCCTGGGAGACAGAGGCACAGCACGCCATGTCTCACCCCGCGCCAGGCGGTCCTTTGAAAACTACAAGCTGGAGCTGCTGCCCAGGCTGAGACGACTCCCCAGAATGCAGAGCAGGACTGGGCAGTGGCGGCTCCACCTATCACCCCCCCCCACCCGTGCCCCTCTTTCTGCCTCCAGCTGAGGACTCTGGCTGCTGTGGCTGCTGCACTGGCCCACAAATGGGCCCTGAATCTGCCCTAAAGTTGCAAACCCTGTTTCTGGCAGGACTGGGTCCTATTAACCTTCAAATGTCAGGTCATTTCCTGGTAGACAGCAGGTACTCAAATACAAGTATGCTAATAAACACACTGGGACTCTAATAATAATCGAGACATTCCCTTTATCCAAGGATTTTATTTGGGATCTGAGGGCCCCCAACTGCTAGAGAGCTCTCAGGATCCAGGGGCCTGAAGGGAGAGGCAGAAGGGGACACTCCTGGGCGAGACATGGACACTCCCTGCACCTTTACAGCAGCCCCCGTAGAGCAGGGCACACCTGTGTGATAGGTGCAGACCATGTAGGTCAGAAACACTGAGTGACCCGTCCTAGACACACAGCCAGAGGACCGCCAGGCCAGGAGTGAGGCTTCCTGCAACACAGGCAGGTGCCAAAGTAGACACTAAGAAAAGGAAGCGGGCGGGGGGCAGTACCTTCCACAACCCCCACGCATCCACCCCTCCTGCCCGTCTGCATGGGCACGAGGTCCCCGAGTGCATCTGAGGGCTTCTCCTGGCACAAGCATCCGGGAGAGAGGAGGCCCGACAGCAGAGGCCCGGAAGGGCAGGGCCGGGCAGGGCAGGAGGGAGGCTACAGGGATCGGGTCACAGCCATGAGCACTAGGCACCCTAGCTGTGTCGCAGGGCCAGGGCCAGGGCCAGGTGCACTCTGCACACACCTGCTGAGAGTGGACGTGGCCTACCCACACTCAGCCATGCTTCTGGCTGAGAGGTGTCACAGTCTGCCCAGGGCTCATGGTTTCCTCCTCTTGGCACAGACAGGGTGAAGCACACAGGGTGAAGCCCGTGAGCCCCACTCACCTGTGGATACGAAGGCCTTGGAGCTTCACAGCCCTGAATAAGGCCACAGAGTCTCACTCCAAACCCAGCGTCCTTGCCACCCCCACCACCCGACAACAAGGGACGTGGACATACTCCTCCACACAGTGGGCAGCGGTCACAATCCACTCAGGGGTGATGATGGAGCCTCCGCAGACGTGGATGTCTTGGACGTGCAGGCTGACCTGCCAGGGCCAGTCGCCCAGGTTGGCGTTGGTTCCACCCACGATCCTGCTCTGGCGCCGCAGAAAGGGGCTACCACACTCTGGGGGACAAGCAAAGGTCAGCAGGAAGCCAGGCCAGCAGGAGCCCCCTGGCACCTGGCCCCCAGCCCAATCCTGAGGGCACAGGGCTCCCACCCAGGGGTTCACCAGGCAGGGCAGTCGGCAGGACTGCCCCCTCGCATTCCCTGCATTAGGGGTCCAACGAGAGGTGTCACAGTCGACCCTTGGTAGAAGGGAGAGCTCCTGACTCTGCAGATCTCCCCAAGTAGGAGAGTGAGGGGTGACTGAGGGGAGTGAGGAGAGTGAGGGGTGAGGAAGAAGGAGAGTGAGGAGTTGGGTGAGGAGGAGAGTGAGGTGGTGAGTGAGGAGGGAGTGAGGAGGTGAGTGAGAAGGTAAGTAAGAGGGGAGTGAGGAGAGTGAGGGGTGAATGAGGAGGTAAGTAAGAGGGGAGTGAGAGGTGAGTGAGGAGAGAGTGAGGAGGGAGTGAGGAGGAGAGTGAGGAGGGAGTGAGGAGGAGAGTGAGGGGGAGAGTGAGGAGGAAGTGAGGGGGAGAGTGGGGGGAGAGTGAGGGGGAGAGTGAGAATGAGAGTGAGGAGGGAGTGAGGGGGAGAGTGAGGGGGAGAGTGAGGGTGAGAGTGAGGAGGGAGTGAGGGGGAGAGTGAGGGGGAGACTGAGGGGGAGAGTGAGGAGGGAGTGAGGAGGGAGTGAGGGGGAGAGTGAGGGGGAGAGTGAGAATGAGAGTGAGGAGAGTGAGGAGGGAGTGAGGAGGTGAGTGAGAAGGTAACTAAGAGGGGAGTGAGGGGTGAATAAGGAGGAGAGTGAGGGGTGACTAAGGAGGTAAGTAAGAGGGGAGTGAGAGGTAAGTGAGGAAGAGGAAGAGGAGGAGTTGGGTGAGGAGGAGAGTGAGGAGGGAGTGAGGGGGAGAGTGAGGGTGAGAGTGAGGAGGGAGTGAGAAAGGTGAGGGGGAGGGGGGAGAGTGAGGGGGAGAGTGAGGAGGGAGTGAGGGTGAGAGTGAGGGGGAGAGTGAGGAGGGAGTGAGGAGGAGTGAGGGGACAGTGAGGGGGACAGAGAGAATGAGAGTGAGGAGAGTGAGGAGGGAGTGAGGAGGTGAGTGAGAAGGTAACTAAGAGGGGAGTGAGGGGTGAATGAGGAGGAGAGTGAGGGTGACTAAGGAGGTAAGTAAGAGGGGAGTGAGAGGTAAGTGAGGAAGAGAGGAGGAGTTGGGTGAGGAGGAGAGTGAGGAGGGAGTGAGGGGGGAGAGGTGAGGGGGAGAGTGAGGGAGGGAGTGAGGGGGGAGAGTGAGCAGGGAGTGAGGTTGAGAGTGAGGGGGAGAGTGAGGAGGGAGTGAGGGGGAGAGTGAGGGGGACAGTGAGGAGGGAGTGAGGGTGAGAGTAAGGGAGGAGTGAGGGTGAGAGTGAGGGTGAGAGTGAGGAGGTGAGTGAGGAGAGAGTGCGGAGGCGAGTGAGGGGGGAGAGTGAGGGGGAGAGTGAGAGAGGGAGGTGAGGAGGGAAGTGGAGGGGAGAGGTGAGGAGGGAGTGA